>NC_060270.1:109033824-109345820 GCF_021613505.1 Equus quagga
ATGTACCGGGGGGTCTGGGGAGAAAAAGGAAAAATAAAATCTTTAAAAAAAAAATTTTACGTCAACCAACACAAAAGAACTCACAGTTGAAAATAATGTACCATGCTATTTCCTTTCACTCTGCCTTTTTGTTTTTTGGGTTTTTTTGAGGAAGATTAGCACTGAGCTAACTACTGCCAGTCCTCCTCTTTTTGCTGAGGAAGCCTGGCCCTGAGCTAACATCCATGCTCATCTTCCTCTACTTTATATGTGGGACACCTATCTCAGCATGGCATGCCAAGTGGTGCCATGTCTGCACTCAGGATCCGAACCTGCAAATCCCAGGCCGCTGAGAAGAGGAACCTGCGAACTTAATCACTGTGCCACCAGTCTGGCCCCCACTCTGCCTTTTTATATAGTAAATTATTTTAATCTCTTTGGGAACAGATTGAGAATTTTCAAGGTCTTCCAGAAAAATTGTCTTTCAATGAACTTAAGAGAATCTAGGAGTTAAAGCAGGAAATCAAGATTTTTAAACACTAGTCGGCAGACTTTGGCCACCTAATCATGGAACTCCCCAGGAATTCTTAATTGCCCATGCCAAGACCAGTGTCCCTCTCTGCTAAATGGCATGTGGTCTACAACCTATGTACCACGTTGTGCTTCTGTTTAACTATCCAGGGTTGAAGTTTTCTTTTCTGTGATAAAATGTGTAATCTTATCAAGACATAAACTCATTAGAGGACAATCTCCTGACCTTTATGGATGGACATATCAAAGATTTTTCTACCTTAGAACATTAGTAACAACATTCTGGAAGACCAACGCTGGGGAAGAGAAAGCAGCACCTGGATGGGTCACCCAAGAGAACCTGGGACATTGACAGACCTCAGAAAGGGGGCTAAGTGAGCAGTGCCACAGGGGACTTGAGGTGTCAAAAGTGGAGGAGATACAGGGCTCTACAAGCCACGCCAGGAGCAAATCAAGGATCCTAAGAGTAGAAAATGTCAGTGCCCACCATGGGACATGACACCAAGGCTGCTAGTGTGACTTTAAGACAGAGGCCTGCAGCAACAGATGAGTGGGTTGACCTTCACCAAAGGCTGGGATCAACACTAGCAACTGGCTCTTGATGCTGCAGGAGAAGTGAAAAAGAAAGAAAGAAAGAAAGGAGGGAAAGAAGGAAGGCAGGAAAGAGAGAGAGAGAGAAAGAGAAAGAGGGAAACCGAGAAAGTGAGAAAGAAAGAGAGAGAGAGAGAGAGAAAGGAAGGAAGGAAGGAAAGAAGGAAGAAAAAGAAAAGAAACAAGTTGGGGTTGAGAAGAGTTCTCCCAGGAGCTGGAATCCTGTCAAGCTGAAGGATATGACTACAGTAGCAGCATTTAGTCCACTGCCTGTTTTTATAAACAAAGTTTTATTGGGACACAGTCATGGCCATTTGGGTTTGTTTTGTCGTTGGCTGCTTTGGTGTTACAATCGCAGAGATGAGTAGCTGTGACAGAACCTATACCCACCTCTCCCCACCAATGCCTAAAACATTTACTGTCTAGCCATTTACGGAAAATGTTTGCCGACCCTTGTATTATGAGGTCAGTTCAGTACAGCCTGAAGCCGAGGGAGACATCCTCTAGATCCTGATTTACCAAACCTAACAATCCTTTGGAGCGTCAGCCCTCCATTCAGCCCAATCCTCATGGAGCTTATAGAGTGGCAGGGAAGACAGGTGGCACGTAAGAAATTATAAGCATGATGACCGAAAGTAAAGAGGAAGCGTGGGCGTCTCCTAGACCCTCAAGCAGAGGACTCCCTTGTCTAGAGAGTTGGGGAAGGCTCTGGAACCAGCGCAGTTAGCATGGGACCTTGAAGATGAAGGCAAGTTAGGCAAGAGAATAAAAGAGAGAAGAGTGTTCCAGGCAGAGAAGAGCACAGGCAAAGACCCAGACCCAAGAGACATGCAAGGACCCAAGGAGGTCCCTTGAGTCTGCAGGAAAGTCGATGGAGCAGCTCTGAAGGATGTGGCTGGGTGATTCCTTGGGGTCTCATAATTCTTAACGTTAAGGACTTGGGATCTTATCGCAAGGGCAATAGGAACTAATAAAGGCTTTTAGGTGAGAGAAGGATACGATCATATTTATGCTTTAAAAAAACCTCAACACTCTGAGAAAGCTTGGGACTTGGGAGCCCACACCCAGAGAAACTAGGAAATCAGTCTGAGAAGGACAGAAATCCCCGCAGGCCAAGCAGGAGCACACCCTCATTCACCAAGGCCAGCAGCATATGCAGTTCATCTCCCTCCCAGGCGTATCCTGAAGGATTGAAGTGACCAAAGGAAACAGGCTGTGTGATGCGACACAGCCAAGCCAACGGTGTCCAGGCTCTTGTCACTTTAGGAGATGACCTCGCCACTCTATCAGTACTCTAGGTTTTGAATTTTCTCTGGGGAGATTTGTTCTGCTTTCCATTTCATTTTCTCCCAAATACTGCTTTTGAAACGTGTTGCTCTTGCTTAGGCTGAATTCTGGAAGAAGAGGCTGAGTTTTTTTCCACATCCAGGCTAAGATGGTTAGGACGATGTAAATGCCCTAACAGCCGTTGAGGAGCTGGGAGGACAAGAAGTGTGCAAGGCCAGGCTCAGGAGTGGAGGGGCCCTCCCCAGCCCCACATCACACTGTGAATATTCTCCTTGGCTTTTCTCCTGTGAAATCTTCCCCTCTGTAAAACCTCCCAAGGATGCCAGTGCCACAAACTCCCCTTCCCTGAGCTGCTCAGAGAAAAAAAGCAGAACTTTAGTCCATCTCAATTGTGACTCTGTGAAGAAAGGCCATTCACGTGTCCCATGAGGTTCACTGTGTATTTCTTTCCCTTCCCCATCAGATGTAGCCCTCAGGGCTAAAGGGACCCCATTTTATCCTACGCTCAGAGCAAAAAGTAGTCACTTTCTAAGCCACAAATTCCAATTTTTTAAAAAGACTTTAAAATTTCTTTCATTGTTGACACTTAGGGATGTAGGTAGGTTACCTTTGGTATTACCAAACCCAGCAATTGATTTATTTCTCCAATGATTATTAGAGGAGGAAAGAAATATTAACTTATGCTAAGAAGAAAAACAAAAACAAAAGAAGAAAAATATTGATTTACAGATCAGCCAGTTGTGTGTGTCAAAAATGCAGAAAACACTGTCCAGGGATAGGATAAAATGGGGCCCCTTTAGCCCTGAGGGCTACATCTGATGGGGAAGGGAAAGAAATACACAGTGATCTCCATGGGACACATGAATATCCTTTCTTCACAGAGTCACAACTGAGATGAAGAACTAAGAACTGCTCTTCAACAAAATAGAATTTAACGCCAAAGTTACTCAGAGCTCTGCTTTGCCTCTAAACGCATAATTCTGTCATCTTCACAAAGCAACCCACAACTCTAATATGTGATTCCTGCAGTGGAGCTCAGGGGTTTTTTAGTGCTTTCAGTGACTTTTAAAACCACAGAGTGAGCAATTTTTTTCTAAAGTACTTCCTAATCCACTTCCAGCATTCATCAGCAAATATCTGTCACCATTCCTCCCGGTAGTAAGATACACAAATTATTCAGGAGGCTTGCAATCAAGTGGGGAGAGGGGCATCTGAACAGTAACTCCTAGGCAGCAAAAGGGAGGCTTCAAATAGGAATAATTAGAGTTACGGAGCGGAGTAGGAAGGTAACTACGTCAGGAGGGGTGGGGGTGCGGGATGTGGCTGCACACAGAAAGGACTTCTATTAAACAAGAGCCTATAAATACGTTAGTACTTTAACAGTTTAATAATAACCACTATTAGATACCAATATTAAGAGTTTTAGATACAATCATTATTATTTGTCTCTAACATGTCAAGAAAGCTATTCTCCCCTCAAAACAGTTAGAAACACTGCACTTTACTCTCAGTCTTATATGTAAATGGTATTTGACCTATGTGTTCAAAGCATCAGCAACATGCGATTTCTACTGGCTAGGGAACATAAAAAGGCAGTTAGATTCTAGAAACCAATTCTCCCCCTCCAGCCATGCATCCAGAGCTCACATTGTTTAGCATCTAAATTATCGAGAACTGGGAGAATGAGGTAATGATCGTGCCGTTGAAGAAAAGATAGTCGGTATAGTTCTGTATTAAACCAGCAGCAGCTTTGCGGGGTAGGATGTGCAGTTATCGGTGGAAACAGAATCGTCCTTTCATAAAGCTAAGTTAGAAAAGAAGTTCACTGGCATTTTTACTATGGGTAGATTATTCTATCTATTCATCCATTTGCACCACAAAACCCCATACACCGGACACACACATACACACACGCGCACACTCGCATTCTCAAGAGAATTGATGCATAAATAGTATTGCTATAAACGAGATAGCAACCGAGAGTCATCTGTATTGTATGTAATGTTATGAAATCATTAATGCATTCTGCAAGTTCCTATCCAGGCATTATAATATTCTTTATCATATGACAGGAGACCAACCTTCAGTGAACGAGAATCACAATCCCCCGCTGCGAGCCTTAGAGGAAATGGGCTTGCAGAAACACAGTCCTCAACTCCTGTAGACAGTATAAGTCACTCACCTGTGAACGGGAACTTGAGGAAGCCAGAAGAAACAACGGACTCCACTGTGGAGAGTCAAAGGGTTTTACAACCTTTTCCGACTTCAGTTTTCATCGTTATAAAGCACTGAACAGAATTCAAGCTTTTTCGAGAACGTTATCTATTTGCTTAAGGGTCAATGCCCGGAAGGCCAGCCTGAGCACAGTTCAGTGACATCTGAAGAAAGGTTGAACATGCTTAAAACAATAACCCCAAACACAGAGTGTACTCGGAAGCCCATTGCGAGTACACTTTGCAAAGTGTAGTTTGGAAAGTGCTGACTCACCTTGGAAGGAGAGGCTTTGGAAAGTGCTGACTCACCTTGGAAGGAGAGGCAAGACGGGGCAGCCAGCAAGAGCACTGGGATTCTGGCTATGTCCAACTCTTCTTCTCAGAGGCCTTTATTTTTGAAAAGTTACTTAAAAGCATAAGAAGACAAAAAAAAAAAAAAACACCTTTAGACTGTTCTCAATTTGAATGATTACTCTTGGAAAATCCTTAGGTTGCAGCCCGTGAGTACATTCTTAGGTGCAGCCCCAGAGTTTCACGGGAACAGATAATCTAAAAGAACACCCGGAACAGCCTTTTGCTGGAAACTCTGAGTTCTCAGATGACCCTTGCACTCTGGCCTGAACAATCGATAACCTCAGGCTCTACCCACCAGATGAAGCCTGTGTGAGTAGAGATTAATGATTTTTTACGAAGTTCAAATTAACAGAAATCCAAATCAAATAAACACATACAGCTTCTCCAATGGCTTTGTGCCGCCGGTATCTGTTCTTCTCCCTTCTTGTTAATCCTTCCATTTTCTCAAATGCTCTTATTTTTTACCTATCTCCCTGCCTGAGCTAACCTTTTGCTAAGTGTGCCTCACTATGATGAATAGCAGCTAAGATTGGTCCAGTCCTTGCTGGGTACCTGGCTCAGTTGAAGAGTTTTCTTTGTACCATCTTATTTGGACTTCTCAACAACCCTAGGAGGTAGGTGCTATCATCATTATTCCCATTTTATAGCTGAGGAAATTCGAGTATGGAGAGGTTAAATCATGCACCCCAGGTCTTACCACTCATAGGTCTGGAGCCTTTGGTTCCGACCACTCTGTGCTAACCTTCTTCCACCCCATGCTCTGGAAGTCAGTCAATAGGCCAGTGCTTCTCAGTTTGTGAAAAATAAGATCAAATTAAATGAGAAGATCACATTGTCTCCATTTAAAATTTTTCTGCCATAAATTTTCCTTTAAAATTTAGTATCTACTACTGTTTATCTCTATTGGAATCTATATACAAGATGGTTTACGATTTAGCCCCAAATTTTGTGTCGTTATATTTTATGTGTTAAAATTTCAATATGTCAAGGTCAGAAAAGAAAAGAAATTTCTAGATATTCCCTTATCTAAACTGGTTTGAGAAGCCCTGGGATGGGTGGACTTCTGAGTGATAATACTGGGTTTGGTACTTATTAGGACCCAGGAAAAAGATACTTCTAAGACTCATGTCAAAGAGCACACTGCCTATGTTTTCTCACATTCAAGTTTTAAATCCATTTTGAGTTCATTTTGGGGTATGGTATAAGATAATGGTCTACTTTCATTTGTGACCATGGCTGTCCAGTTTTCCCAACTCTATTTACTGAAGAGATTTTCCTTTCTCCATTGTATGTTCTTGATTGTTTTGTCAAAAATTAGCTGTCCATAGATGTGTGGGTTTATTTCTGGGCTGTCAGTTCTGTTCCATTGAGCTGTGTTCTGTTTTTCTGCCAGTACCAAGCTGTTTTGATTACTATAGCTTTGTAGTATATTTTGAAATTAGGGAGTGTGATATCTCCAGCTTTGTTCTTTTTTCACAGGATTGCTTTGGCTATTTGGGGTCTTTTGTTGTTCCGTATAAATTTTAGGATTCTTTGTTCTGTTTCTGTGAAAAATGTCATTGGGACTTTGATAGGGATTGTATCGAATCTGTAGATTGCTTTAGGAAGTATGGACATTTTAACCATGCTAATTCTTCCAGTCCATGAGCACACAATACCTTTCCATATTTTTGTGTCTTCTGCAATTTCTTTCAACAATGTTTTGTAGTTTTCAGTTACAGGTCTTTCACTTTCTTGGTCAAATTTATTCTTAGGTATTTTATTCTTTTTGTTGAGATTGTGAGTAGGATTGTATTCTTGGATTTCTCTTCCTGATATTTCATTGTTAGTATACAGAAATGCAACTGATTTTTGTGCATTGATTTTGTGCCCTGCAACTTTACTGTATTTGTTTATTATTTCTAACAGTTTTTTGGTGGGTTCTTGAGGGTTTTCTATATATAAAATCATGTCCTCTGCCAATAGCTTTACTTTTTCCTTTCCAGTTTGGATCCCTTTTATTTCTTTCTTTTTCTTCCCTAATTGTTCTGACTAGGACTTCTAGTTCTATTTGAATAAGAGTGGCGAAAGTGGGCATCCTTGTCTTGTTCCTAGTCTTAGGGGGATAGTTTTCAGTTTTTTACAGTTGAGTATGATGTTAGCTGTGGGTTTGTCATCTATGGGCTTTATTGGTTGAGGTACTTTCCTTCCACACCCATGTTATTCAGAGTTTTTTTAATCATAAATGGGTGCTGTATCTTGCTGTATCTTTTTTGTGTGTTGTCCTTGTTTGGTTTTGGTATCAGAGTAGTGTTGGCCTCATAGAACATGTTAGGAAGCATCCCCTCCTCTTCAATTTTTTGGAAGAGTTTGAGAAGGATAGGTATTAAATCTCTTTGAATGTTTGGTAGAATTCATCTGGGGAGCCGTCTGATCCTGGACTTTACTTTTTTGGGAGGTTTTTGACAACTGTTTTGCTTTACGCATTCGGGTGCTCCTGTGATGGGGGCATAGACATTTACAAGTGTTATATCTTCTTGTTAGATTGTTCCTTTTATTATTATGTAATGCCCTTGTTTATATCTAGTCAGTTTTTGTTTTAAATTTTATTTTGTCTATATAAGTATTGCTACCCCAGCTTTCTTTTCATTTCCATTTGCATGGAATATCTTTTTCCATCCTTTTACTTTCAGTTTGTGACTGTCTTTAGATCTGAAGTTGTCTCTTGTATGCAGACTATATATGGGTCTTGTTTTTTAATCCATTCAGCCATCCTAGGCCTTTTGATTAGAACATTTAGCTCATTTACATTTAAAGTAACTATTGATAAGTGTGTGCTTCTTGCTATTCCATTACTTTTTTCTCTGGATGTTTTTGTAGTTCTTCTCTCTTCCTTTCTTCTCTTGCCCTCTTCCCTTTTGGTTTGATGGCTTTCTTTATTGTCCTGTTTGAGTTACTTTCTCTCTTTTTTTTTTTGTATATTTATTATAGGTTTTTGGTTTGTGGTTACCATGAGGTTCACAATTAATAACTTATGTATATAGCAATCTATATTAAGTTGATGCTCTCTTAAGTTCAACCTCACACACTTTTACTCTCTGCCTGACATTTTGTGTTTTTGACATCATATTTTACCTCTTTTATTTTTGTGTATCCCTTAACCTCTTATCCTAGATATAGATGATTTTAGTACTTTTGTCTCTTGACACTTATACTGGCTTTACAGGTGATTGATTCACTACTTTTACTGTATATTTCCTTTACCAGTGATATTTTTTCTTTGATAATTTTCTTATTCCTATTTGTGGCTTTTTCTTTTGCACTTAAATAAATCCCTCTAACATTTCTTGTAAGGCTGGTTTAGTGTTGATGAATGCCTTTACTTCTTTCTTGTCTGGAAAACTCCTTCTCTCTGCTTCCATTCTGAATGATAACTGCCAGGTAGATTATTCTTGTTAGTACGTTTTTCCTTTTAGCACTTTGAATATATCATGTCACCACCTTCTAGCCTGTAAGGTTTCTGCTGAAGAGTCAGTTGATAGCCTTTATGGTATTTCCTTTGTATGTAACTTGTTGCTTTTCTCTTGCAGTTTTTAGGATTCTCTCTTTATCTTTAATTCTTTATGTTTTCATTATAATGTGTCTTGGGGTGGGCTTTCTTGGGTTCATCTTATTTGGTAATCTGTGTACTTCCTGTACCTGGATGTCTGTTTTCTTCCCCAGGTTAGGGAAGTTTTCAGCTATTATTTCTTCAAATAAGTTATCTGCCCCTTTGTCTTTCTCTTCTCCTTCTGGGACATGTAATGCAATGTTAATACACATAATGTTATCCCAGAGGTCCCTTAGACTGTCCTTCTTCTTCTAAATTCTTTTTTCTTTTTAATGTTCAGCTTGGGTGGTTTCCTCTACTCTTTCTCCCATCTTGCTGATCTTTTCTTCTGTATCATCTACTCTGCTATTGATTCCCTCTAGTGAAGTTTTCATTTCCATTACTGTATTCTTCAGCTCTGATTGGTTCTTTTTTATATTTTCTATTTCTTTGTTGAAGATCTCACTGTGTCCTTCTATTCTTCCCCCCAGTTCTGGAAGCATCATTATGATCATTAGTTTGTACACTTTATTAGGTACATTGTTTATCTCTGTTTTGTTTACTTCTTTTTCTGAGGATTTGTCTTGTTCTTTTATTTGGAACATATTTCTTTGTCTCCTCATTCTGCCTACTTATCTGTGCTTATTTCTATGTATTAGGTAAATCAGCTACTTCTCTCTATCTTGAAAATGTGGGCTTATGTAGGAGACGTTTTATGGGGCCCAGCAGCATGCTCCCCTCCCATCACCTGTGCCAAATGCTCCAGGAGAGTCCTCTGTGTGGGTTGTGTGTGCCCTTCTGTTGTGGCAAGATTGCTATTGCTGTGGGTACACAGATAGGCTGGGCTGGCTCCAGGCTGGTTGGTTGTGAGACCCAACCATGTGTGGCTGTTGTGGGCATGTTTATTGGGTGGGCCAAGTCCCTGGCTTGGCTATTTGCAAAGTCTGGTAGTACACAATTACTGTGGTTTTTCAGGTAAGCGAATCAGGCCCTCAGTGTGGCTGGTTGCTAGGCCTGGGAGGTACACAACTATTTGTTGCAGGCTCCTGGTATGGCTGGCTCCATGGCTCTGCTGTCCTTGGCTGTCTCAGATGCATTGGTGGGCAGGACAGGCTTCTGAAGAGACTAGTTGTGCAGTGTGCAGCTATTGCTAGCTTGTACTTAGTTGGGGCTGGCCTCTGGTGAGAACTGGCTACGTGACCTCGTGGTGCACAGCTGCCTCACGAGTGCTGGTGGGTGGGGCAAGCCCCAGGCTCATCATCACACAAATATTTCAGACATTGTCAGGTGGAACAGATGTCCTGTGTGGCTGTTTGTGAGGGCCAGCAGCGCAAGTCTGCTATGGGCTTGCTGGTGGGCAGGCCTGGTTCCTGGGGTGGGCTGCCTGCCCTGCCTTATTATGCTTGATTGCCTTACATGCTCTAGTGGGAAGACAGACCCCTGAGCTAACAGGCTAGAGGAAGGATTCCAATGGTGCCTACCAGCGTCTGTGTCATCTGTGTCAGTGCAGATGAACTAGGTCACAATAATGGATGCCACCAGTGTCTAAGTCCCTGGGAATGGGCCCAGCCACCTCCTACCTGTCCAGGGTGCACTGTGAGCTTAGTAAGTGAGTCTCTTTTACCAACGGACTATGCAGTTTCCTATCTGGTGTTTTTGTGTTGTTTTCTGGGTCAACTGAGTCTGTGCATGGGCCCTTTTAAGGCAGATTTTCCTTTCTCTAAAGTTCTGTAGTTTTCCTGGGTGTATTTCCCCATCGTTTTTCAAAGCCAGGTATTTGGGATCTCATCTCTCTTGTGCTGGATCTATGGGCTGAGGTGCATAATGTGAAATTCGAATTTCCTGCTCCTCCGGGAAAAGCTCCGTACCTTGGAGATCGCTCCTGAACATGAAGTACCACAGCTAGAGTATGATTTTTTTCTCAGCAGTGCTATATCTCTGCCTCTTCCACTCCTCTTTGTGTTGTCCCTCGTTGTGGAGGTTCTTTTGATCCAGTTTCCAGATCTCTCTCAGAGGAATTGTTCCACAGGTAATTGTGGGTTTGTTGTGTTCATGGGAGGAGGCAAGTTCAGGATCCTCCTACACTGCCATCTTCCAAACTCCTCCTGAATATTTAAATGTGTGCAGATTCATGGCAATACTGTGCAAGGAATTAATTTTATTTTGTGGGTTGTTACCTAAGCACTTTGTCTTCCAAGTCTTTCATTCATAGTATTATACATATATCTTTTGCTTGTTGATTCATCTTCTCATTCAGCATTGCACTTTTGTTCTTTTTTTTTCACTAAATTGTCTTCTTTCATTAAGAGAGGTATCAGTTTCATCCAAATACTAGGGTGCATATGTGTAACCAAATGAAGCCACAATGAAACCCAAACTGTGTTATTTCATCTTCTATGGCAAAATTGCCTTTATGGCCAACTAGTTGTGCAGCAAAAATGTTTGCAGCAAAATTGCTTGTGGCAAAGATTCTTGAGGCAAAAATACCTAGAAGCTGTATCCTGGTTCTGCCACTTAGTTGCAATGTGATTTTGTTAAGTTAATACTTGCTAATTATTTCCCCCTCATATAGAATCCAAAAGGCCTTAAGTGAAGGGAGGTTTGTGGCCAGGGAAGGTGCTTTGCTCCACAAGTTATCAGGGACCCAGGCTGATAGAGGTCTGCCATCCTTAACACGTGGCTTTTTCAAGGTCTTAACATGTGGCTTTTTCAAGGTCTCCTTGGACAATGACGTCTAGCCGTCACACAGAGGAAAAGAAAATATGGAACATTATGGGTGGACAGTTTCCACAGGCCAAACCTGGAAGTGGCATCCATCACTTCCACCTACATGACATTGACCATGACTCTGTCGTATGGCCACATCTACCTGCCAAAGAGACTAAGAAATGAGGTTTAACTGTATACCCAGGAGGTCTGGTTAGAGGCTAGCCAGTCTCAAGAGGTGGGCTTTGGAATCACAACAATTTGACTTTACTTACTAGTTATGTGACTTTGGGCAGGTTATTTAACCTTCATTACCTTCAGTTTCTTAATCTGCAAAATGGGAGTGGTGATACCACCTTCAAAAGGTGTTGAAGCCTGTGTGAACTCATCTGTGCCATAGATCCTGGGCAAACATGCTGCATGTGGAATGAAAGTGTTCTGGATGCAGGGGCAAAGCAGTTTCTCCTCCAGCAGGCATGGCACCCACCAGTTGACCTGACTCGCAGGGATTATGCCCTAAAATTAGGAAGTTTTAGTTTTGAGTCTGAGATTTCGGTCTATCTGGCTGGCAGTGAAGATACATCCCAGACCCAACCTCCTCCAAGCTGCTGATTAGGTACCCTCCTTAACCATACCCTGCAACCGTAAGTCTTGCTGGCTCTGCCCTGAAAAGTGTGTTTAAGATTCTTTAAATGAACTTTCCCAATCTCATTCTGTCTAGTCAAAGGTGCCCCTGATTGCCCCCATGATAAGATGTCAATAATCCTGGGGTGGAGTCCCTTCCCCATGTCAGTGATATCCAAAAAAGTTGGGCAGGGTGATTTGGCACAGTGTAGTAGGAGAACACTGTGAACCAGTAACCCAAGTATTTTTCCTCTTCCACTTTCTTTCATCCTGTGATTCTCCCCCAGGCAGGCAGCTAGGTGAATTTTGTATATTTTGCCTCTACCAAATTAGTATAAAATTAGTATATTTTAGAATAAAATTAGTATATTCCTAATTTTGTTTTGTAGACATGTAAAAAAGACAAAATACATGAAAATATAAAAGTGATTATCTATAGGTTATAAAAATGTAAATGTAGGTGAGTGTTACTGTATTCTTTGTGCTTTTCTGCATCTTCTAAATTGTATACAATAAGAGCGACCTTGTCTTTTGGTAATATACAAGTTATTAAGTGGAAAGAATGAAGTATATGACTAAAGTAATGCCTATAAGGATGCTTAATAAGATTTATACAAATAGTGATTTTTAAAAAATATATCTGGAGATTCCGGGAGTTCTCTAAATATTAGCTGTGGTTCAGTCAATGCTTTTCTGCCCTGAAAGCCATAGCCTCTGCCAAAAATATGGGGCCCTCATCTGGCTATCACAAGCAAAGTTTCTGTGGATTTGAAGTCTTTGTCTGCATTGCAATCCTGGCTTATCCTAACACAGACCAGCCCAGGGAGGTGGTGCCTGAAGCTGCTACTCAGTGGTATGGCCCAATGATCCTAAACCTGTAGGTAGCCCCATCCCACTTCAGACCTCTGCCCCTGGGCCCACTTCTTCCAAAAGCTCGCTGTAATCTGAGCAGCCTTCAAGATCCCCTTTGGCTCCATGAACAGTCTGTCCCAACCCTATGTCATGTCTGGCCTTGACTCCTGGAACTCCTCTAGGCCCTGCTTGTTTGGCTAATTAGAGTCAAACACTTGACACATACAACACTTCATGATGGTCTTCAAATTGTGTTTCTTTTAAGATGGTCAAGGGGATAAAAGTTAAAAGTAGTGACTTGAGTAACTTCAATATGTTTTTAGATGTTTTATGCTCTCTCTGTAGAATTACCAGCACCAAATAAGACCATTTAATCACACTCTTAGCCAGTTATATCTTACGATTATCTGAATGAAATACCTTAAACTCCCCAGCTATTTATCTTCTTCACCACTAAGTATTTGATCAGAATTTCTGTTTTTGTTTCTCTCTCTAATAAGGAAAACTGGCACAAAAATATAGCCTTTATTCATGAGCAAATCTTTTGTAATATTTTTGAGCGTGGTATTTCTCATCTTTCTCTGAGGGCTCATCATCGCACATATAGTTATAAAAATTATGAGGGAACGTCAGCAATTGGAGAAAGGAGAGGAATAGGTGAAATAAACAAAGAAGAAGAAAATCAGAGAGAATCTTGCTATAGAACAAAATTCGTTAGCAAGTGGTTGTGCCTACGGTGTTAAGGAGTCATCTGAACTGTCCAGTGAATTCATTTCTCCTCAAGGAGGGGCAAGCCTACCTGAGACTTTGGGCAGATTGGGTTTTCATGTCTCTGCTTCACACAAGGACACCTCTCTTCTTAAAGTGATGTATCAGTCTTGGAAACCATTCCTTTGGTGACCTAAGGTTATACATAAGGTATGAGTAGTATCTACTACTCCCTCGTTTAAAGCAAGGCAATTCATTCTTAACACAACATACCTTGGCAACAAGGAACCAGTTTTACCAAATTAGTCAACCTGTCTTTGGACAACAATCCAATAACCTCGTAAAACCAAAACCCAGTTCTCTATGTAAGCTTTTCAATCCAAGCAGATGTTAGTAAACTAGTGTTTTTAGCTTTGAGGAGAAAAATTGAAGGCAGACACATTATTTTTATTGTTACGTTTGTTGCAGATGGCTGTTCATTGCTCCCCAATTCCACTCTTACAAACTCTGGGTGACCCCTCACTATATCAGGAAACTTAGCTTGTGAAACGCTGCTTTAAAGCAGTGAGCTATCTAGACCTGATTCACTAGTTCATTCCTTCTCGCTGACACTTGTCTAGACTCACGCTTGAGAATGTCACAAATTCAAATAACAATGACTAAGAATGATTATCTAGGGCACCCTGGTCACAAGCATCGAACCTCAAACTGAGAGAGGACAAAATAAAGGACTGGCAGCCAAGTCCAACCAGAATCTGACTCTGATAGAAATGTTGAGGTGGCTGCCATAACGCTAGGGACTCTCTCTCAGTTCAGCCCACGGGTTTCAACAGAGCTCCTGTCAGAGTTCACACTTACCTCTCCCACGATGCAGTCAGACATCCTTACCTTTAGATCACAGCCCATCCCACATTAGCTGACGGCCACATCCTCACTTCCTTATTGGGTATGGAAGGGTGGTTTCCTGCATTCTTAGGAACTCATTTCAGAAGCAAAATTATAATGTGTCATATTTTAAGTTATAAAATTTCTCTCCAAGTCAGACCTCAAGGAATTGTATCTAGTGACCATGAGGTGACATACCAAAAAGTGAAGAGCCACATGTTGACGATAGCAGGGTAGAAAGATAGAAACATCCTGAGCCTTGATGATATGACTGAGCCACTAAAACCAACCCTGAAACTAAATACCTCCAGATTTCATGTAATGTGGAAAAATTGCTCTTATTACTTGAGTGACCATTACCAGGATCTTGTTTCATATGCAGCTAGATATATGCTAATGAATTCTCCTTATATTCCTAGATAGCTCCAGAAACTAAATGGCATCATTACTTTTCAAGGAGGTATAGGCAAACACACACACACAATTTTATACTTTCTGAAGATTTTATCATAGGGAATTCAGAAAATAACACAAGAGAGTAAGAAAAGGAAAGATGGAAGAAACAGTCCAACTAAGTGACTCTTCAATGATTAATCTCAAATTTTCATTCCAATGACTTCTCATGCCTTCTCGGAGCGATCCCCCACTGAAGTGATTATTAACTTGCCTCTCCTCCCTCTCTTCCCGCTTCCTGATGTGTCACTGCTAGTTCAAATCCACTGTTAAAGCATTAAGCTTTTCTCTCCTCCACACCTCTACTTCCTGGATCCCTTCCATATTATCAGTCTTGTGAAATACCTATACCCAATTCAGTCAGCTATTCAGAGTGACAAACTTTCCATCCTAGAAACAAGGGCCAATTTGTCCACAGCCTCACTGAGAAGGCTCTGGTGCTGATAAATGCTGCTAAGACTTACTCAAAGCTGGGATTAGCCACATTTTGGCATGACCTTAACATTAAGCTTGTCTCTCAAACCCCTGTTGAGATACCTAGAACTACTTAGAGCCTGAAAAAAATAATCCGTAGTGCTCAAACTGGTAGCTGCAAAAAGCTCACAATTAAGGAAGCTGTGCTGAATGGTTTGGTGGCTGCTGAGTTGTGGATGTGGTTTTATATTGGTGAGATTATAGGCAAGTGTGGCATCATTGGCTATAATGTTTGAGGACCAATCTTTAACATCTGATTATATTTGTTTTATTATTTCGGTGTTCTTGGACTATGCGTGATCAGATAAGTATCTGAATAAAATAAGATAATGTATGATTTAAAAAATACCTACCCCATCACGCATGAAACCCCATTTATCACTTCTGATATCTCCTACTATGTCCTAAATTCCAAAACATTCATGTTTAAATTTTATAATAGGAGTAAAATTCACAGCACTGCTAAGTTCGCACATCCTTCCTCATAATTTCCAGTGTTGCTTCCCAATCATCAAGTTTAAATCTCTAAGCCCCTAAACTACTTATAACTCCTACTCTGGGAAGCCACTTCCTCTTTTCTTCACACTCCCACTGGATTCACATTTTTTTTTATTTCCCCTTGCAAGGGCCTGCAGCTGTGTTTTCTAACACAGTTGTTGGATTTTATCTTAACTCTAGTGTCCTTTGCTCTCATTTTTATTTCGTTCTATCATCATAACATTTCTGATAAATCCCTCTTATATACCCACGGTGTTTTGAACTTCTTAAACAATCCAGTGGATTTAGCTTCTGTCCTTCTTCATTGGTAATTCCTCATTCATCTTGAACATACAGAAGACTCCTCTCCTACCCTTAGCTCATCTTGGTATTCCATTCCTCCATCCCAGAGCCAAGTCTTTGAACAAAGCAGACCACATTCCTGACACACATGATGGGGAGAACAAGGGAAAGTTAGGAGTTCACTCTCATTGCTGGAATGTGGGCAGGTACCCAGGAAACAATTATTGCTTGTTACTCCTTGGGAAGAATCAGATTAAGACTTCTTCTGACCTCTAACCCATTCATTCTCACATTTATTCATTCAATTATTATTTATTTATCAATGACTATTAGCTTTGCGTCTTCATAGGCACTATGGCTAGAGATGGTAAGGAAAACAGACATGGTCTCATGAAGCTTATAGTCCGAAGGAGAACCAATAATAAATAATCATACACATAACCATAGAAATGATGATAAAGATCATAAGGTCTATTAAGGAAAAGTTCAAGAGGCTATGGGAGAGTTGAGCAGAGGGATTTAACTTATATTGAGGATTTATAGAAGGCTGGCCTAAGGAAGGGATGCTGAAGGGATTGGCTAGGAAAAGGGTGGGAGGAAGAGAACAACAGAAAAGGGAAAATAGCTCATACAAATGCCCTAAAGCAGGAGGGAGTTTATACATTAGAGTAACTACAAGAAGGCCACTGCAGCCTGATAGTGGTGAGAAAGGGAGTGGTCTGTGGCTGAACAGGTGGGTAGAAGGCTGATCTTGCAGGACTTCGTGAGACACCTTAATGAGCTATGATTCATCAGAAGAGTAATGTGATCTAATTTGCGTTATAAAACATTCACTCTAATTGCAGGATGAGTTGAGGGGGTGGTAAGCATGGAAGCAGAGAAACAGATAGAAAGCAATTGGAATAGTATAGGCAAAATATAATATGGCAGCTAAATTTATGGTGCTGATAGTGGAATTGTGAAGAATTGACCACTTCCGAGAAACATATATAGGATTAATTATTATTTACTAATTATTAAGATTAATAGAGTTTGGGGGTCAGGAGGAGTGGAAAGTCAAGGATGACTCCAAAGTTTCCAGGATAAATGACTAGATGGATAGAGGTGTCATTTAGTATGATAGGGAAAAACCAAAGAGAAAAATAACTGCAAGAGTGAGAACTAAATGCTTGCTTTTTAATATGTTTGAGATATTGTGAGATATTAAGAAATGTCAAGTAGCAATTGGGTCTGGGTTCAGTAAGTTACTCTGGACTGGAGATACCAATTTTGTAGTATCTTTGGTATTTACGGGCTTGGAAGAATACAAAATCTCCTAGGAGAGTATAGAGTGAAAAAAAAATCCTACAGTTGATCCCTAAAGGACTCCATCATTTAAGTTTGGGCCAAAGAAGGGAGAATCAGCAAAGGAGATTAAAAACTCACTTCTAGAAACGTAGATTAAAAACTGGAAGAATCTCCAGTAGTGGATTCCGGAAACTAAGTTTTTCAGATAGTCCATCTTTTCAGCATATCAGAGAGCCAGACATTGAGCCAGAAAAAGATCCTACAATTATCCTCCATAATCATCAAAGAAGAAAGTATACTAGAACGTAGAAGTTAAATTAGTAGTATTCAGATCAATCTGCTATCCAATTGGAGATATACAGAAGGAATTCAATCATCATCCAAGTGGACTGGTAACATCAGTGAAGATGGCAGAGTAGGGACCTCAAAGGCTTGTCCCTCCCCAGAAACACTAAATAATATGGCAAAAACTATGAGAATAAACTTTCTTGGAACTCTGAGAGATAGGCAAATGTTTACAGTAATTAATTGAACATTTAACCAGAAGAAAGGCCATTAGAACATAGTAAGAGAACTCGGTGGCATTTTAACTTTCCCTTACACCACCATCCCCCCACCAGCATGGTTGCAGTCTTCAAGATTGCAGCTAGGATCCCCAATATGAATACATGGTACTGGAGGGAGTAGAGAAAACTTTGTTCCCAAGGAATCACATTTGTTTTGACCTGTCTGTAGGTTCCTTGAAGAACTAACACAAGGAGCTTGCCTTTGTTTCACTTAACTTGGAACTCTCTCAGGGTGGAGAATGTTCCTCAAACATATTGACAGCCAAATGAACAAGCTGCTGCCACCTGGGAAAAAATCAACAGCTAAGGAACACTAGACATGACAAAAGCTGAGAAGAAAAAGCTGAGGAGTAAGACTCTTTGGGGAATGAAGGATTTGAAAAGCTCATGAGTATACCAGGTGTATGGGAGGAAGATAAATTCTCTACCCTCTAGGTCCTTCCAGTGGGTCTGTGAAATTAATTGACAGGAGACAGAATAACAGGAGAAAATCAAACAAAGCTTTATAACACGTATACATGAGAGAAACCCAGGAAAACTGAGCAACTTACCAAAATGGCTGAGGTTGCCACCTTAAACACTATTTTTAGCTAAAGACAAAGGAAGGTGTTGGGGATAGTGGTTTGGGACTTCAAAGGGGAGGAAGGCAATTTACATGGAGCTGGAAATGCAAGTGGGCCAACTATAGACAATGTGACCTGAGAGACACATTTTACGTTACATTACAGTTATCTTATGGTATTAGCTCCTTCCTGGAACAGGCCCTTCTATTTTAAATTTTTTTAGGCAGTTGCAGGGGTGGGGAGGTCAAAGTTTCTTTCAGAATCTTTTGTTCTCAAAAATAATCAAGGCAGGGGCTGGCCCTGTGGCATAGTGGTTAAGTTCACATGCTCCACTTTGGCAGCCTGGGGTTTGCAGGTTTGGATCCCAGGCACGGAGCTACACACTGCTTGTCAAGCCATGCTGTAGCAGCATCCCACATACAAAATTGAGGAAGGTTGGCACAGATGTTAGCTCAAGGACAATCTTCCTCACCAAAAAAATAAAAAATCAAGCCAAAGAGACACATTTTGGGGTGGCCAATTCTGATCCCCTACAGTTCCACCTTTGAAACTTTAAGAAGCTTCACAGTCTTTTGAAATTTTAAGAAGTTTGATGGTTCAGAAGCTGAGTTGGTAAATTGTTCCATCTCACTGAACATGTTTCTTAGTCCTCGTAATAGACCAATCCCATTAAATCCGTTTTAGAAGCCAGTGATGCAGGTGGGCTCCCAAAGTCAGGCCTGTATTGTGGAAGCAAGCAATCAGGGTTTTAGTGAGAAGCATTTCCACGAAACAAAAAGAAAAACAATGTTAATGGTCGCAGTGAATTATAAACCGGTTTCTGATCCCAGGGGACAGCCAGTCAAGACTTTTAGACGTCAGAGTTGAAGCATCTTTTGCAGCTTGAAATGTCTCTGGTGATGTCCTTGAGTATTCAGGTATTCTTTTAAGTGGCTTACACAGCAGCAGGCATGCTATCATGGTGATCTCTCTTAAGTTTATATTAAGTTATTCGGCTTCAGTTTGCAGGGCTTTAAGAACAAGGGTAGTTTCAGTTTTCAATGATTTCAAATAAAAATGATGGAAAATGTTAGTTTGGAGATTTGTGGCCAGATATTTCAGGACACTAGCAGAATTCAAGATCCAGCTTGGTTTATAGGTAGAAAACAAAAACCTCAAAGACAATTAATAGAGCTAGAATCTAATATTCACAAATGTGTACTATAGTTTTTTACTGAAATGTTATTTTTCTCTCTAAAATCACCCTCATTGTTACCAAAGATAGCCAAATTAAGGGGCTGTCCCCATGGCCGAGTGGTTAAGTTTGTGCGCTCCGCTGCAGGCGGCCCAGTGTTTCGTTAGTTCGAATCCTGGGCGTGGACATGGCACTGCTCGTCAGACCACGCTGAGGCAGTATCCCACATGCCACAACTAGAAGAACCCACAACGAAGAATACACAACTATGTACCGGGGGGCTTTGGGGAGAAAAAGGAAAAAAATAAAATCTTTAAAAAAAAAAAAAAAGATAGCCAAATTAAGACTACTTGATTTGTAAAGTAAATCTAGTTTCAATAAATTTGGCTCAATTATTTACCTAAGTACAGCAAGAATAGCAATTGATCATATAGGCTCTTTTAAACCCGCTTTGCAGGAACATTTTATAAGGAATATCAGATTGAATTTTATAGGCCTCTTGAGGCCAGGAAAACTAAGTCAAAGACTTTGTCATCAGACTTTGCCTGCAATAACTATAGCTTTGGGTGAACGTCTCTCTTCTTTTGAGGTTCCCCCCAAATATTTCAAGGTTCCAGGCACCTGCCAGAGGAGTGACCTTCTTTACTCACCTGAGGTTGCTGGAAACCCTGTAAACAAGGTAGCAGGCCAATATTTCCAAGAGGCTTTATTTCATAAAGTCCAATCTTCTTCCTCAAAAGCTGTCTGGCCATCTCTGAGTCTATGTATGTTTCTCTCAAATATGACATTCCAGTCAAAGCTCTGGTAATATAACCAATGTTTCCAATTGTGTCCTGTAATAAGGAGAACAGATTCATATCAAACTTATGCAAATAACTATATTGCCATGAAAATAAGAATATTCACTCACTAAGAGTTTTCAAATTATGGAGGGATCAGGTAGTGAGAAAAAGATAAATGTTCCAATTCTGTTTACAAACATATGATTTACCAAATTTCTATAGTTCATAGCTTAAGAGAAAAGAGAAAATGTTTTCCTTAATCTGAAAAAATAAAACATTGTTCAAAATCAGCGATATTTTAAATAAAAAGTCACACAAATTAAAATCATCCTCATCAGTTCATTCAGTCCCGTGTAATCAACTTTTGATCTTGATCTTTTATTGGCAGTTTCATGAAGTCATCAGTTTCTCTGTTAGAGTTCTATAATTTTCTTTTACCCTGTCCAGTTTTATGATCTGAAAGTTTATCAGAAACATGTATTTTAGAGGAAGTGTCAGAATCTTTTCTGTGAATCTCTCTGAAATGAAACATATTTGCAAAAGCATCAGAGTAAAATAATAACTGTCTGTAAATGACAAAAGATTTGAAAATGACAATTGACAAGGAAACTTGGTTATTTCTGTGACATAAAACACTAAAATAATAACTAGAATTATGACCGACAACCAGGATAGATTTGAATTTCAAGAATGTTATATAATTTTTAAAACATTTATATCAATAACATTTACCCACATAATATCATAGGTCCCTTGGAAACAATGTTTAGCTATCCATTTAACCATGGTGACAGTTGAAGATTTTGAGACGAATGCAGAAGATCAAATAGCTATAAGGAAAACTTAACACCTGTGATTAAAGACCTGATAAAAACAATACAGGAAATTTATTTTGATAAAACATAAAATCCCTACCCTTCTGGTAGACTACTCAAAGAAAAACCCTTTCACAATCCCTTTATTCGGAGCAGACTAAAAGTTTAAGAAAAATTATCCTTTTAAGAGAGGGAAAAAGCCAAATTCTAATTTTTCACTAGCTTACTTTTGATATTAAAACTCATTTTCTTAATTAAATTCATTTTAATCTTAGCCAATTTGATCATGTACAAAACTTTTTTCAGAATTCCTCTTTCACATATCTTCTATAACTTTCTTTTTTTACATTCAGAATTTGTCCTATGCCTTTTTCCTTTTTTTCCTCCTGGTACTTTAGGACAAACTTATCCTTTTTAACCAAGCAAACAAAAGTATTTCCATTCTTTATACCTTCTTTACTGAAAACATACACCTTACTTTCCCTGAATACAAACATGTTTTCCTTAACTTTTAGTAGCTTTAATCACAATTAGAATTTTTAGCCCTTAGAAACCTTAATTTTTAAGTAAAAATTAACTAAGCAATTATAAACTGTCTTACATTAGCATTCTGTGGCTTGGCAAGTTATAAACACTTTTTGTAATTTCTAGAAACATTTACTTTTATAGTAGGATCTTTTAATAAAATTCAAGACGTGTTTACTAATATACCCAAACACTTTTTAGTTTCTCTGTAAGACAAAAGTAGGTAAACTTAGATATGTTTAGCAATTAGTGTTTTAGTATTTTATCTTATTTGGAAATGATCTAGATATTCAATGAGTTTTCCATCATTTAATTTAATTGAGCAAAACTTCAAAGTTTCAAGTCACTAAAGAGATTTTGGAAGCTATTAAAAACATGTCATAAAATATAATTATTGTTAAAAAGTTTAAACTTTTATCTCATTTGCACCAAAATTATTTGTTCCCAACAATTATGTTTAGATTACTCCTGAAAACTTCATGAGACATTAGACAAAATTAGCTATCATTCTAAGCTATTTTTGCTGACAAGTTTGTAAAAGGGATAACAAGAGATTATTTCACTAGTAAACCCAGACTGCATGTCTGTATCATATCTAATGCTGATGACTCTGAGGACATGTCTATTTTAATCAAATCTATACTTAAATAAGTTTTCATTCACCAAAGATTATTTCATATCACGTTAAGCTGAAAGACATTTGGGTTAGTTTCTATTATATTTAGAAATAATTTATGTAAGCGCTTACTTTAAGCCAGTTAAGCAGAGCTCTTAATTTTTGGCCATACCATCTGGAGGTGAAATATCACACATGCATAACATACATATAGACACACATGAACACACAGGTTGACACAGACAAAACTTATAGCTTCTGTTAAATTTTTTTAAGAATACAAAACTCACTAGTTTATGAGAAACATTTGCATTTCAAAGAATGGCTCTGAGGTCCTAGGGAAGATGGGAGCAGAAAATCTTCATCATAAAGACACAGAGAAAGCAGTCAAGTTTTCTCCAAGATCAAGTTTCTGGGGCATATTTGCCTTATCAGTTTCTAATGTCTCAATATTTTGTCTCAGTCAATATCTAGGAGCATTTTGGGAGGAATAGGGGAGGCTTTTGGATTTGGCAAAGTACAGTGAACTTTGAATTGCATTCCGGAGCAATACCTCCTGCCTTGCAGACATTTGCAAGACATAGACGGTTGCTTCTAGTTCCCCAAAGAACTGGATTACAGTCTGAATGACAAAAAGAAATTGATGCACACTACAGCTAAATTTTTTCCAATTGCTTCTTTATATCAGGGAAATTTTTAACTTAAGAGGTAAATCAAAAGATTTTTGTGTTCTAAAACTTCAGGACAATGCATCACACCTTGAAAAGTCTGCACAAAGCATTTAACAAAGGCCCTTTTTTCTAAGTGTACATTTAACCCTAGACCAATTTACTTTGGGGGAGGGGAGAGATTTTATTATCTTTTTTATTAGCACTTGATATTAGCCTCTAGTTTTTATCTCATATGGTGTAGTTCAGGCAACCCTATTGACTTCCCTTTAGCATGTTTAATTAAGACTGTCTGAAGGGCAGGTTTATATGCTGTCTTACAATCAGGCATGCAAAAGGTTTCCTTTCCTCAGTGAGACACAATGTCTATCCCCACAATACAATCCATAATACAATCAGAAAAAAAGAGATACAATCACTTCACATAAAGCCTATAACTATACCAGTTTTTCTACAAAATTTCATCTGAATTCCATCAACAATTATGCCTCTAATCATAGCTTTCATTAGGACTTTATCAATAGGTCTTTCTGTCATAATTTTGGATAGGGGAAGCATTCCCAGTCAGACATTTTAAAACACACTCAGGCAGAGATGATGTAACCTCTTTATATAAAATTAGCTCAAACATTCCAATCTTTATAATCTTAGCAACATTTGCGCTTTTACATTTTCTCAATTTAATTGTAACCTGACTCAAGGTCTTAAGGATAGTCTTTTTTATTTATTTTGCATTTCTTTTTTTAATTTGGGCTCTTCATATGCACCAATAAAACAATTATGATGAGAGCTTTCACAATTTTTTCCTCCCAATTTAAATGTTTCCCCAATTTAAATGATCATTGGTCTGGCTACATCGATGAGTAGGATCTTAATAGTGACTCATACCAATAAGCTTAACCATGGACACAAGAGGCATCCCCAAAAGAGATCAAGAAAGTTCACTCCCAAAAAAAGTCTAAGAGAGCAAAGGCCATCATTGCACATCAAGCAACAAAGGTTGAGATGAGAAAGGCCCCTGATGAAAGCAATTGGCTCCCCTTATGACAAACTCCCCTGAGAGCTGACATAGCTGGACAAAGAGAGTGTGTCTCAGAACCCCAGTCTACTCAACTGGCTGATGAGATGTATGCCAGTGCATGCATCCTCCAGACGGCAGACACCAGAAAGGTCACAAAACCAAGCTCTCAAGACATAGAACAAGACAAAAGAAAAATACCTCATCTTATATGCATATTAACAGCTTTAGCTAAGCCTTTCATCTCTCACAGCCAGATTAATGCCTGAGAGGGAGGTGCCTCAGAATTGGGGAATGTATGTGGTTTTAAAGAGTATCTCATCATTGCAAGGACATTTTCTTGTGACTGACTTATCCTTTCACAGGAAACTTCTTGAGGTGGCAAGCACCCTAATGGCTCTTAACTGTTCGACCAGCACCCACCAAATTTACAGCCTCTTTGGCTTCCAAGATGCCCTTGGCAATAGCTTTCACCTCAGGCACATATTTCCGGACAACAGGCTTATAGACGCCTGCATCTTGCCCTATGGTTTTTCCTTTTTATGACAAATGACCAAAAAAAAGACAGACAAGGATAAAGACTCTCTCTGGTAGGAAAAAGGTCAATATACCAAGGAGTACTCAACCCAAATCCTAGGGTCTCTGAGTCCAAGAACATGGTTTCACCAATATTTTCTCCTGCTAATCTAAATTTAGAAAAGGAAAAAAAACTCACCACTCTTGCTTCCTTTGGACCCTGCAAGCAGAGATCTGGGAGACTGATGTGGTAAGAACTCCTACTTCCTGCCAGCTCTTGTCAGGGGTCCAGGATCTCTCAGCTGCAGTGGTACAGGAGCCAACAGTGTCCAGCCAGTGGAATTTTATCCCATCCAAGTCGCCAAACTATAGGAGAAGAAGATAAATCCTTTACCCTCTAGGTCCTTCTGGCTGGCCTATGAAATAAATTGATAGGAGATAAAATAACAGGAGAAAATCAAATAGAGCTTTATAACATGGGGGAAACCCAGGAAAACTGAGCAACTCTCCAAAACAGCTGAGGTCATCACTTTAAATACTATTTTTAGCCAAAAACAAAGGAAGTTGTTGGGGGTAGTGGTTTGGGACTTCAAGGGGGAGGAAGGCAATTTACATGGAGATGGAAATGCAAATGGGCCAACTATAGATAATGTGACCTAAGAGATACATTTTACATTACATTACATTTGTCGACGAAAATAATCCATAACCAATCTATAAATGAAAATTTGGGTGAGTTTATTCTGAGCTTAAATCTGAGGATTATAACCCTGGAGAGTCTTTCCACAAAGGAACAGAGCACTCCAAAGAAGTGGGGGTATACAGGATGGTTATATACCCTCAAAGAGTAAGTTTCACATATGATTGAAATGTCCCTTTTACAATAGTCACGAGGCTGCTCTGTCAGCACAGCGATTGATGGAAACAGAAGATAGGCCTGCTGTCTCAGTGAACCCCACAGGCTGGCAGGTCCGTTGCCTCGAGCTGGGCAGTCACAGATGAGCGCTACAATCAGTTCCCAGGCTAAAGAAAGATGCTTAATCTTTAAGGAGATGCCAACATTGGGAGGGGGAGGGAAGTTGCACCTTTATCTCAAAATGTCTAAGCAGATATACAATGCATGCTCAATGGCCACAGTCAGGCCCTTTTGGAAAAACAAAGTCAGGCCGAATTAGGTTTATACCAAATGGCTTCCTCATATACTCCAATATATCCTATTGCTTGCCATTTTTATTTGTCACATTACAGTTATTTTGTGGTATTAGCTCCTTCCTGGAACAGGCCCTTCTATTTTAAATTCTTTTATGCAGTTGCGGGGGAGGTCAAAGTTTCTTTCAGAGTCTTTTGTTCTTAAAAATAATCAAGCCAGGGGCTGGCCCAATGGCCGAGTGGTTGAATTCTCGCGCTCTGCTGCAGGCGGCCCAGTGTTTCCTTGGTTCGGATTCTGGGTGCGGACATGGCACTGCTCATCAAGCCACGCTGGGGCGGCGTTCCACATGCCACAACTAGAAGGACCCACAACAAAGAATATACAACTATGTACCAGGGGGCTTTGGGAAGAAAAAGAAAAAAATAAAATCTTTAAAAAAAATAATAATAATAATAATCAAGCCAAAGAGACACATTCTGAGGTGGCCAATTCTGATCCCCCACATAGGTAATCTAGAAAGCCATGTGCATGCCCAGGGCAGCATGCATGCTCAGAAAAGACTAGAATAGACTGTAAGTTTTCACTTCTAGTCGATTGTTAGGCTCAGCATAAGCAGGAAGTGATGGCTAATTCAAAGTTGCAAATGGGCTGGCTAAGCATTGAGGAGTGGCCCAACACAGAACCAATCTGTAAAGACCTGGAAACAATTTCCTTTTTTTTTTCTTGGCTCCAGCATTTCCGGAAGTATCTATCAAACAACTAGCTGACTACTAAGCTAAAAAAGTAGAGACTTCAGACATCAACAAAGAATACATTTTTTGCAAAAATAGCTTAGAAAAGTCACTAAACAAACAACTACAATTCATGAACTAAGGAGAAGGGAGTAGGGGTCTGGGACTTCAAAGGGGAGAAAGACAATTCACAAGAAGATGGGAAAAGCCAATGTTTGGTAAACAAATGTTTGCCATGCCACACAGAAGCAATGGGACACAGACAAGAATGGGATCACCAGGCCCTGCCGAGCTCCCCACCCTAGCTTACCACACTTAGCCCTTATCCTTTGTAGTTATCTCTGGTTATAGATGTCTTTCTGAACCAGGCTCTCTATTTTAGACAGTTAAGGGAAGGTAAAAACAATTCTTCCTGAGTCTTTCGGGCCTTGATTGTCTTCAGCTCAAAACAGTGTGCATACCAAAGTGGCACATTCTGGGGGAATGTGTTCTGAATCCTATAGGGGAGCAGAATTTCTCACCCTTAAATACGCCTCTTTGACATAAGGATTATTTTAAAGAAATTGCAGACACAGGAGAAACTCTGAAAGCTGAGTAAAAATTACCCTTTTGTAAGAGACATTTACATTTATAAGGGAAATATCCATTTGTAAGGATGTCTCACTAGCTGGACCAGGAAGAGGGGGAGGGCCAAATCTCTAGAAATTCTTACAGAATGGAGAAAGCAGTGACTTAAATTTGCATAACAACCTTACCCTTGTTTTCTGTGCCTTTCCTAGTAACTGCTCATATCTGGCCCCCCACCCCCAACATCCTCTTTTGTCTTTAGCTGAAGACACTATTTAAGGTGATGGTTTCTGCCATTTCAGAGATACTCAATTCCCCTGAGTCTCTCCCACGTATACATGTTATTGAACTTTTGTTTGTTTCTCTCCTGTTAGTCTGCTTTATGTCAATTTAATTATTAGGCCAGCCAAGGAATCTAGAAGGGGAGAAAGAAAACTTTTCCTCCCACAACCCCTTCTCTGTTTTTGTAAAACAATAAATATAATATATATTGAGACACACAAACACATATCATAGAAAAAAAGACTAAATGTACTCTATATTTTAATAGTGATTAGAAGTATAATGGTATGGATTTTGAAGTAAGACAAATCTTGGTCTGAGTAACCAGGTAAGTAAATTTGATGAATTACTTAACCCCTCTGAGTTGCAATTTTCTCAACTATAAATTAGTTTATAGTCTAACAACTGATAGGGTTGTGAGGATTAAATAAGATAGAGCTTGTTGTCTAGTGCTTGGCAAACTAAATGAAAGTCTGTTAGTCTTGTTCTGATTTGCTAAATAAGAAATCATTTTTCTGTCTTTTCCCCATTTTTCTCTGATGAGACTGCTTTATTTAATAACAAAGCTGACTGAAAAGAATAGTAAAAAACATTTCTTGGAATTATTGAGATTTTGTTTAAATGTTAAACAAGGCTCCATACAGATGGAACAGAGTCAAAACCCAAGTTCCACAGCCCCCTGTTCATCAAAGGAAAGGCTCCCCACTAGAGAGCCTGTGGAGAAACCAGCCCCCCTGCATTGAGAAGCTGCCAGTCAGGAAGTACTCCAAGTGCGTTGCAAAGATAAGGCACAGATTTCACCTGGGACATTTACTTAAATGTTTGGTGTTGCACTGAGGGCCACTGATAGCTGGGCAGTTAACCTGTAAGTAAGCCAGATCTACTTTATTGTGGGCCGTCTTCTGTGCCTGCAGCCAACCAGCTTCAACAAGGTGTTGTAATGACGATGTGTCCACCTTTTTGGGGTAGGTTTCATTAACATTGCCATTTCCGGGATGTGATGTTTTGTACTCAAATTAGTTTATAGGCAGTTTGCTTTTAAGCTAATAACTTATGTTTTAAAATAAACAATCACCAAAAAGCCAAGTTTTACTTAATTGCATTCAAGCAGGACAAGAACATTATATTCAGAAAAGCAAAGAGGCCAATACTATTTCAAAAATGTTGGTCAATATAATAGTGTCAATAAATCTTGCAAACTAAATGAACCCAGTGCATCTAGATGATAAAGATATTTAGGTTTAAAGGCATTAATTGTTTCAAACATTGCAAGCTTGTTGATGGCCAATTCTGTGTTCCATATTATTTGTATTTCCCGTAACACCTGGCAAAGTATTTTGCACAAGAAATACCGGGGGCCTGGTTGTTTTTGTTGACTAATACCCAATACACTTGAATTGACATTTCAGCAATGTTGCCTTGAAAATACAGGCTTGACTCCATAACCATAGAGAAAGCACTTGATGCATTTTATGAAGCAGCAGTGAGGTATCTTAATCATTATGGCAAAGGAGCAGGGAAAATTTGAAAACATATTTAGAAGTGCAAAAACCCTACAGCAAAACGACACTTTCCATTAGGTGGGCAGTCTATTCTTAACAAGATGTTCATCCCAGGCACAGGTTATGAGACCTGAAGGTAATCTCAGCACGTCCTCCTCCTCTATGATGCTTTAATTCAGGAGAACATTGATTACATATATGTATATAACATATATACATATATATAGTTTACTTAATTGTATTCAAGCGGTACAAGAACACTATATTCAGAAAAGCAGAAGGCCAATAGCATTTCAAAAATTTTAATATCTCTCTCTATGTATACATATATGTCAGTCTTTCTTTTTAATTTACTTAAAATTACATTTAAAATTTAATTTCTTTTAAAACTACACACACGTTTGTAAAAAATTTTACTAAATAACAAAGTGTGGTTATATCATGTTTTAAATTTTTTTGTAATAAGATATTTCAAATATACATAAAAGCAGACAGATAGTATCCCGATCTCCCACATACTCATCACCAGCTCCACCATCAACCCACAGCTAAACCTGGCCCAGCCACACCCTTATCCACTCCTCCCACTCTTGTAGTATTTAGAAACCATTCCCAGACATGATATTATTTCATCCATTAATATTCCAGTAATTAGCCTAAAGGATAAGGACTCTTTTTTAATAACCATAATGCCATCATTACATCTGAGAAATGAACAATAATTACTTAATATAGTCAACTATCAATTATTTAAATTTCCAATTGTCTCATAAACATTGTCATAAGTGGATTTATTGTTTTCAAGTATGTTCCTAAAGAGCACTACTGCCAGAAAAAAAATAAATAAAGTATGTTCCTTTGAATCAGGATTCAAACAAGATCTGAATATTGCAATTGACTACTATACCTTCTAAGCCTCATTTAATTAGTAGATTCCTTCCCCATTTTTGTATGTGTGATCTATTTTTATTGAATAAATCATTTGCCCTTAGAATTCCCACCTTGGTTTGCTGATTAGAACTCCAGGATATAGTTTAACTTGTTCCACTTTCCCTGTATTTCCTGAAAATTAGTAATTGGATTAAAAGCCTCTATTAGAGTCAAGTTTTTTTGTTTTGGGGGTTTTTTTGGCGGGGGAAAGGGGAGTGCCAGGACTTTTTCCTAGCTGGCATTGTGCTGGATAACACCATTTTCAGTGCAGTCTTTTTTTTCTTTTTTCTGAGGAAGGTTCACCCTGAGCTAACGTCTGTGCCAACCTTCCTCTGTGTTATATGTGCACTGCTGTCACAGCATGGCTGCCAACAGGTGGTGTAGGTCTGCACCCAGGAACTGAACCCACACCACTGACGCAGAACACGCCAAACTTGACCACTAGGCCATGGGGCCAGCCACTCAGTGCAGTCTTTTAAAAATGTCTTTTCCTTTTCCTCTTGCCTCATCCTCTCTTTGATTCACCTGCGCCACCTATCTACAAGTGACCCATACCAACAACCCACTACCTATCCCTCCACACTTTCTCCATGTTCACTGAAACATCTTTATGCACATGCATACATGTGCATGTCTGCTTTACAAAAATAAGATCATGGAAAACCTTCCAAGCCAAATAGTAGAGCTCTGATTTGTTCTTTTTAATGGCTGCAAAATAATATTCCATGTGCACATCTACCACAATTTACTCAGCCATGCCACTTGGAGCAGCAGTCACTTTGTTCCTGGTTCTTATTGCCGTATCTTGTTCATGTATACATATATACTGGCTTTTGTTTTTATAGGATGGATCGCCAGGAGTGGGATTGCTGGGTCAAAAAGTAATATGTATTTTTTATTTTAATAGATGTTTCCAGATAGCTTTCAAAAAATGCTGTTGCCGTTCACATAGCCACCAGCAAAAGATGAGATCGTCCTTTCCACCGCAATCTAAAACAGTCTCAAGAAGTGAAAAAATAGTCACAAATGAGAGTCACATGTTGGGAGCCAGCAAGGAACAGGGGTCACTCAAGGGGAGGATGAAGCTCTAAGGGATTCCTTAATCAGCAGTTGACGAGCTTATGGTGAGTGATTCATCAATGGAAATTCGTTCATTTTGTATCTCGTGAGCCTAACACAGGCCTGGCACTGAACAAACAATTCAGAATACCCCCAAACAGTCTGAAGACACTAATCTCTAACTGCTGAGAATTATCTCTAACTCTTCTCCATTTCATGGATCCCAGTTGAGTTCTTTCCTACTGCATGGTACTTGCATATACACGCTGTGATGTATCTAGCATCTGCTCTTAATTTCATATGATTCTTTATTTATCTCAGCTAAGATTTGGGAAAAAGTTGTCTTGGATTGGAAGAAACCATTAGGAATTATTCTTAAATCAGGTCAGGTTTTTTTCTTTCAACGTTCTACATGTGATGGTCACACCAAAAGGAGTACCCACTTCCTTCCCTCTGTGAGAGACACATTTTTCTTATTAAGTCTCCACTCTCATTTCTTGAAAATTTCCCTGTTTCCATTGTTTCTGGCCCTTTTCCTCCATTATCATCCATCTTCTTTCTTGCTCTATTCGCCTTTCCAGGACAATGATCCCCAATACAATACTCCTCACCCTACCTTTCAAACCAAGACCTCTTGTTTGAGTATGCTAAAAGAGAGTGTGTTATGCAAATTACAAAAGTCTTTTTTCAAAGAATCTACTAAACGTTCCCATGACTCAGTCCCTAACTATTAGTATATCTAAAGATCTTACAGTATAGGAGAACAAAAGATTAGCCCAGCTTCATATTACAGTGGGGAAAGTCAGGAAATGCCAAACGACTAACAAATCTCCTAGTTTTGACCAAGCCTAGCTATGCATTTATGGGCAGTATTTGCAATTAAGCTGATTGCATGTCAAAGGCATTGTTGACGTAGTAAGGGGAGTTTTATAGTGGAACCAAGAGAGCTGTCTGTAGACAGAGGGAGGAGGCATAAATTACAAAGGCCACTTTTTAAAATGTGAAGTCATGATGCCAATTCATAGTTATTCAGAGAAACACACTCCACTGAAAATAACCTTGAAGAAATGATTGCCTTATTAGGCCACGAAGGAGGAGGTCAACATGGACACTCCAGAAACAGCCTTGCCCTTGGCACCCCACAAGAGTGACACCAGACATATTCCAGGAGTTGGATCGACCATAGCCTGTAGTGCTGGGGTAAGTGCTTTTCTCCATTCGACTCCCATTTCAGGATTATCTGTGGCTTGGAGCACCCCAGCATGGTGCAGTTGCAAGAAGCCCGATGTATGTCACTTGAGACAGCCTTGAATCTGGATCTTCTCCTTGTGTTTTGGTGTCTGGAAAAGGATAGAGAAGGCACCCTTGAGCTGAAATTGGAGGGAAATATGAGGAACACATGAATTTAGAAGAAAAAGGAGAGTCTCATGTTTAGTGTTTTGTCTATGGCAGTATCTAGCTTAACCCCTATTTAATTACCACCCAATGATCAACGTCGAAATTTACATCTGAATGAAATCCACAGTGCAATCTTCTGTTTTAAAAAGGATCTAGGAAAAAAATAGAATAGCAATTTGGTTCTGGATTTTGTACATCACCTTTGATGACCAGAAGTCTAACGTAGGCAGAGTTCTGAACAAATTCGCACTTTTGCACTCATAGGTTACCTTATTAAGGAATGGAATGAAAGAAAATTTAGCACTTAAGATGTGAATTTGAATGCAGATATGCTTACAGTCCAGATAAGGCATTGGTGACAAACGATTCCATTAACTGAACACCTAAATGGGACTGTTTGACAAGGAGAGCAAGTGTTCCAACACTGGTGCCAGGGCTATTGAAACTGAACTCTTACATTGGGTCCACTGGAATTGAGGGATCCAGACACATGGCAAGAATTCCAGTTCTCGATATGCAAATCTGTCAAAACATCTGATTTTTCGAAAAGCCTATTCGGGAAGTTTTAAAAACAGGGCTGCACTACATAAGAGTATTGAATCAGAAAAACTTACTAATGTTACAGCCTTTCTTTGCCCTTTTCCGTTCTCTGCTCCATGACTGCCCAGGTGCCTATAGCTCTTGCCACCTCTTGGTGACAATAACTTGCTCACAGGAAGGGTCCAACACTAACCATTTATGTCTTTCTTCATGTAGGTTTAGTCAATGTATTATTTCTCTAAGAGGTTTTCTATTTAATCCTTGACTTGTGGAATGTTAAAGGGGAAGAAGTCTATTTGGCAGCCTAAACCTTTAGCTGAGTAAATTTCAGTCTTAGTTTTTTGTTCTTTTGGAGAAAAAATATCTCTGTTTCATTTCCAGGGTGATAGCAGTGTCTAGACTCTACCTAGACAGACATGTTCATTCATCCAGTCACCCCAGCTAAACCATAATAAACTGTATTTTTCAAAGAAGGAACACAGAAGCCTAGGAAATCTGAGACTTACAGCAGAAAATTGGTATATAAGGAAACTGAAACTAAACAATCAGTGGAGTTCGTATGCGCCTGTCTGTAGTGAGGGTAGGGGGTGCATATTAGCACCATCTCTTCACCCTCGTCACCTGCAGCCTCAATACTTTCCATTGCAGTCCCAGGACATGCCAGGTCGATTGTGACAGATTAGCAGACATTTGGTCCTTTTGGTGTGGACCAAATGTCTTATGGAGTTTGGGACAGGACCAAATGTCTTGCAAGGATTGTGATAAGCTCTGAAACAGACCAACTCTGGGAAGGGAGGGAGCATCCTTTCCTATTCTCAGTGATCTAAGTTCCAGAAACCGCTTCAGTAAGATCTCTTTGTCATACCTTAAAATACAAATTAAGACTCATAAATAAGTCTAAAATCTTGTTTCATTAAATTGTTTTGATCTCCTTGCTCACCAATGTTAAAAAAAAAGGGGGGAGGTGAAAAGAATCATCAGAGATGGATCCTCCCCAGCTACTATCTTAGGAGGGAAGGAGTACTGAATCAGCAGAGGCATGTTAACGGGAAGAAAAAAAAAACCTAGTGATCATGAACAACAGTCATAATTTAAAAATTAAATGATTAAAACAATGCACCAGGCAGTTTACAAAATGCGTCCATGTTACATTATTTCTGCTGCTGAATTTGGTCAATTCAGCAAAATTTGGTACAATTTTGATTGTACCCACAGTTAAAGGAATGTTATCGATCATTTTTAAGTCCCTTCTAAAGGTTGCTGAATTTAATCTAGTGAAGATACTGCAATTTCTTTGGAAACACATGACCCACAGCTTCTTGGCTTCTTTAGCCACTGAAGAGAGATTTAGTCATCACCCAGTGTCACAAGGAGGGTGACTCACAAACTGGGAACCTGAGCACTCCTCACACATGTTGGTACTCAAAGCTTGACGGACGGCAGCCCAGGCTCCTCCACCACAAGAGGACCAGCGAGGTCAGGGTGGCTCAACTCTTCCTTCCTCCAGCGCAGCGGGCAGGTTGCAATCAGCCCAGCAAGTCCACAACAGCTTTTGTGTCCCAGTTCATCTTGAATAAGGTAACTGATGACTGAGTTTTGTCATTTATTCCTTCATTTCTTATGTCAAGCTGCCAACTGTCTTTGATTTTCCTCACTCTTACAGAATTAATCAAGTTGTCTTTCATACTGTGGTCAACTGTCACTATAAAAAAATAATCATAATATATTAGAAGGCTGTGATGAGCACTGGGTCCATCTCACCATAGAGGTGATGTCAATGTCACCCAGGACCTTGCCTTGAACTTCCCCAGGTCTCCCTTTGAATGTTCTTTAGCACTAGAGTTACAATTAAATTTACATCTGGTTATTCTCTCTGTGCCTTTTCAACACCATCTGTGAGTCTTATAATTAAAATTGGAAACTGGAGCGGGGAGGGGCTTCAAAGAGAGGAATCTTGGCTGAGTTTCTTTCTGGAACAACAGTTTGGCTACCAACTGTGGGTCTGATCTGTTTGCCCACCTGCTTTACCAATGTTACCAGATGTTAGTTTAGGCAAATGCACACACACACTAAACTGAGTGAGAAAAATGCCTTTTGGGTCAGAAGGAAGCAAAGGAACTGCTCACAGGGCACACTGGGTTCCTGGATACTGGGATGACAGCAATAAACCCGTTTTAGATATTTACTCTCCATTTGATGGTAAAGTGGTTGGTATTTTACCTGAAAGACATTGGATGGCGGACCGAGTCGAACTCTATTCTCACTTTGACTCCCAACACTCAATGGGAAACAGAAAAAGTCAGTTTAGTGGCTTCTCTGCCACTTACCCTGGCAGCCCTTATTAAAGGTTTTATTATTCAAATGGTGCTATGGTACATGCTCTCTCTCAGTAAGTTGATCTTTAGCAGTTGGGGGAAAAGTTTAAAAAACCACATTTCTAAACTAAAAATCAATTTAGGGCTGGACAAATAGTTCTGAAGTGTCCCGCTACACTCTTAACTCCAGGATAAGAGTTGTGCTTTATTTATCTTAGTATTCCTTGGCATATATTAGGTTCTCTAAAAATATCCTTGGCTTGATGCTGCATAAAATGAAATTTAAGTGTTGTATCACATTTGTGTTGTATTTTTGAGACTTGAAAAGTGTGTCCAATTTTTAGAACAAATCTCAATGTTTAAATACAAGGAAAACATTATTATCTCATACATTTCACACGGGAAAAATGGGACTTGTTCTTAAAGTCCTTATAGCAAATGTTAGTATCTTAAGGTACTGTCTTTAAAAACTCAGATCTTTTCTTCTGCCCGAAGATAACTGCTATTGAAACAAACGTACTGAAGCTTAGAACACACTTTCTGCTTCTATATCTAACGTTCTTTCTATAGTCTAAATTTCTTTGAAGCATTGTAACTATAAGCTATAATAATATACAATATATAATCTCTTCCAGTTAGCAATTTTTATTCAGTAACCACGTCTTTAACAATAATTCTTAACCTACCAATACTGTTAGGAAGCATATTGGCAAAATAATAAACCTAGGAGGGACCAGGAGTATTAATTAACAAATTAATAACTATGGTGGTTATGGCAAATTAAAATTACAAAGTTTTGAGAGAAGGCGAAAGAAAATCAGAGATCCTTTTATCCTTAGGACTAAAAATACAAAACGTCAATCTATGAGGGCCTCCCTACTAAAAAGTGCGCTGGCACACCTCTGCTAGGAGTCTGTCTGAGCCCGCAGCGGAGACATACACTCTCCACACCTCACTGTCCCACTATGCAAAGCAGAGTCTGGGTACCAGGGGCCACCTTCCTCCTGCAGGAAGCAGGATTCGAGGGAAAGGTAACTGCTGGAGGAGTTTCTTCAGCCCAGTAAGCGAGGAAACTTACTTTCCATGATGATGAATATATTCATCTCAACTATACCAGCAGCAGCATCATAATCATCGTTATTATTTTAATCAGACCCTCAAAGGAGCATTTGTTGCTTAATGTAAGCCTATTTCTTGTAGAATCCCTTAGCTCCACTTAAAAAATCTTTTTAAATTTTCTGGGTGCCCAAATTGACCATTTTTTCCACAGAAACATAATTCATCAGTCTTATGAATGTGTCATTAGGTCCAAAAGTTCATTTTTCTTAAAGAAAAGCTCAGCAGAAATCTCTGAAAGGCCGCTTGGGTTAAGAAGTAATACAATTTCTTACTTCAATGAAAAGGTAAAAATAAAAAGGAGTTTGGTCTAAGTTAACCAGGTTTACAATATTAAAATGTACGAGGGACATACATGTGCAGACTGCTGTCCACATTAGGAAGCTTGTGCAAGAGAACCTCAAAAAGAAAACATTTTAGAAAGCTATTGCTAAATGCTCTCTAACTGATGTATCTAGATAAACAACTTAGTTGTTGATTCTACCTAGGCCAGGATTGCAACAAATTGAAAGTAGATCAAGATTCTACAAATTCCTTTCAGTCGGTGTGATTAACTAGTTTTGGTGTTGCTTTCTAAAATAAAGCCCCTCATGGAGTTATGTGGGAAGAAAATCAGGTCTTGCAGGAGGAAGTATCCAGAAAGGACCCTCCATTTCTTACAAAAATACCTATGACAATGAAACATTAAGATATTACTTTCTGGGTTTTTTTTTAACTGTGTCATTTATTTTCAAAGCTCAGAGAAAGATGAATAAGGGAAGTGAAATCAAAGGATCTCATTTTAGACTTTTTCCTTGGAAAAGAAACTCAGGAAGAGAAAGTTAAAAAAAAAAAAGCAGACGTGAACAAGGACAGTAATCAAGTTGCAATATTTTCTCATAGCTACAAACAGTTACTATTTTTAAGCATTTTGCAGGCAAATGAAAGAGAAAATTAGTTCTCCTTTCTTGGTTCCTTTTGAATCTTTGTGGTATGTTAGAGAAGTTTGAAAAATTATTTTCTGATTGACTGATAATGTGTTAATCTCTTTGCAGTTCTTCCTTTTTTAAAAAAGGAACTGGTTCTTTTTAACAAGTTTAGGAGGTCAAAGATCAAAATTTTTATTTTGTTCACCCTCTGGCAGATGACCTTATGTATGGTAACTACCCTCCTTAGCTCACAGAAATATCTTGACAGGTGAATGACATAAATATTACTTGAACACTTTTCAAAATTTTTTAAAGTTAGGAAGTGTGAATATTGTATTGTTATTATTATTATCCTTTGGGCCTGCTGATTCAGAGGGCTCAGAGACTAATCCAATTATCACCAGGACCCTGGGTTAGAGTGGAGACTTCCTTCTTCTCTCTGTCTCTTTGTTCTTTCCTTCCACGACATTTGTTTACTCACTGCCAAGTATCACGCAAGGCACCCACGATGTAGAGAAGTGCCCCATAGCCCAGACCCCCCAGAGCTGAGTGGGAATCTGGGTGGCCATGGAGCCGAGGATTAAAGCATGGATGGTGGGATCAGAGGGGCCTGGAAACAGTCCTCGAAACAGCACCTCAATTGTACCTTGAGCCAATTAACATGCAATTCCAAATTTGGTTCCTCATCTATAAAATGGAGATAATTTCATTATAAGGTTTACATGAGGTAAATATTCATGGATCCTAGTGGAGGACCTAGAATATGGTGAGCACTCAATAAACCATAGCAGAGTAATCTCCTTCCTACTTGACTGGGTCAACTGGGAATCCCAAGGGCCAGGGGTTTTCTAGGAGCATATTGTGAACTTTATTGAGTCAACTGGCCACACCTGAAGGGGCCCCCCAGAGGAGTCTGTAGCGGACCAAACTCAAAATCCTCAGCCAGAATTTAGGCCTCGCAAATGCTGTGAGTGCTAATTTAGTAATTTCTAAATTCACAAGTGGTGTCATACATGAATTTGGCTTTATTCAGTGCCTCCTATCCTCCTATGACAAAAAGACATTTTTTTTTCCTAAATCATAGAAATTAATGCTTACAGCAGCAAGATATGAGTAATATTTATAAATAACAAAACTTTTCTGGTAAGGCTATAAAAAAATAAACTCTCTTCAATGTGGCACTACCAAGGAACCAAATGACTGAGTTCCCAGAGAAAGTAGCTCTGGGGGCTGTGAAGCTCTGGACCCCCAAGACGAGCAAGCTCTACAGCAGTGGTTCTCAACCGGGGGTGATTTTGTCCCCCCGGGGACGTTTGGCAATGTCTGGAGACATTTTTGGTTGTCACAACTGGGGAAGGGGGTTATGGGCATCTAGGGTAGAGGCCAGGGGTGCTGCTAAACATCCTGCAATACACAGGAGGGACCCCGCAACAACGAGTTATCTGGGCCCAAATATCCAAAGTACCAAGGCTGAGAACCCCATGCCTAGATATGAGCAATGCATATAGCAGACTCTCCCAAAGTGAAAGTGATCCTGCCATAATGAGAAGGCTCTTCCAGTGTACCAGGCGTTAAGTCACTATTTTATCAGATACTCTCCAACATAGATGCTATGATCTCTGTTTTACAGATAGGAAAATAGAGGCTAAGACAAGATAAGTAATTTGTCCAAAGGCCTTCTGATGATAGAGGAACTGAGAGTGACCCTCTACCTGCCTGATTCTGAGGCCTGGGCTCCTAACCCGTGCCCTATTGTCACGTGTGTGTGTGTGTGTTTGTCTGGCCTCGGTCCTTGCTTCCCATATTTTTACTAGCAAAGTGGCTAGTGTTTATTTTTGGATTAAGAAAAAATCTCCTTGACCAGTTCAGAGGATGTATATTTAGAATTGCACCCATTCTCCTGCATGGCAGTGTAGGGGCTGCAGATCTGCTTTCCCTTCCTCTGTTCTGAGCCTGGATGAGCCCGGAGGCTCCTAGGCACTGGGTGCTAAGAGGACTGATACAGTCAGAGGCGCATCTTGCCTTGAGCCAAGAGATTGTATCCCTTTTAAGCAGTTTGTTGTGAGATAAATTGGGAGACATAGCAGAGAAGCAAACAACCCAACAACTAAGGTCGGTGCCGAGTCTCTGAATTGTTGGGTCTGGGAGCCATGTGGAAGTGACCACAGCCAGCAGAGCATGGTTGAAGCAGCCCTATTACTGCTGTTACTCATTTACTTCTCAATGATCAATGAACCAATCAGCCATCAATCAGCTTCTGTATACAGGTCATGTTCCCCATGACTCTGACCAAGGGCTGCTGTTCAGAGGTGGCCTCTTGGCTAAAATACTATTAGAGGCCAAAGGTGTGTGTTGGTTTGTGGCTGACTTAGACCAATGACCTAGAGGAATGTGAACCTTAGGGATTGAAGATGAACCAATATTTTTGGACAATAATATTTGGGGTGAGGGTTTGCAAAACTCTAGGTCAAAAAGTTGACAGTCCCTTAGATTTAGGCTGCAGGCTGGGACACCAGCATCTGAAATGACCCTCAGTCCAGAGGTGTACCTAATGAGGACAACACATTTTAATGTGAGCCCATTCTTAACAACTGAAACGCTCTTATCTGTCATCACCAGGGAAAATGAGTTTGGCGAGGTAAGGAGGAGGTTGAGGGGGAGATGGAGATGATAAGGAGGGAAGAGGGAGTCTGACTGCTTTGGTTTGAGTTTTTGTTTTTCTCCAGTGGTTGTGAAGGTGAACTTTCCAAAAGAGGAGAAGGCAGGAAACTTGGTGACCAAGCTCACTAGGTTCTGAAGTCCTGGGGTTCTTACCTATTACGTGCGGGGAACCCAAAGCAGTCCAATGAAGTCTTTTCTCTGAAAAAAAATGTTTTATTTTCTCTAGCCAAATTTTTAACTTTTTATTTTGAAGTAATTTCAAAGTTATGAGAAAGTTAAAAGAATAGTATAATCCAGATTCCCCGTGTTAACATTTTACCATATTTTCATTCTCATTCTCTCTTTATACACATATATGTGTATTTTTAATATGTTTATTTACATATATGTTATTATTATTTTCTGAACTGTTTGAGAATAAATTGAAGACACGGTGCTCCTTAGTAATCTTTAAATCCTTCAATGTGTATTTCCTAAAAAGTAGGAATTTTCTACATAATCATGGTATAACTATCAAAATTGGGAAATTAATATTAATGCAATATTATTTATCAGATCTACAGATCTCACTCAAATTTCACAAGTTGACCTAATAATGTTCTTTCTGGCAAAAGAAAAACAGTGGTTTTCTGGCCCAAGATCACATGCTACATTGAGTTGTCACATCCTTTTAGTCTCCTTTAATCTGGAACAGTTCTCAGTCTTTCTTTTCCTTCATGACTGATATTTTTGAAGAGTACAGGCCATATATTGTGTAGAATTCCAGGACGTGTCCTCCTGCATGATTAGCTTCTGGTTATGCACAGAGGTGCTGCTGTGTCCTTCCCACTCCACCGTACCAGGAGACACACGATGTTGGTCTATCCCATAGCTAGTGATGTTAATTGTTATCACCCGGTTGTGGTGGTATCTGTCAGTTTCCTCCACTGTGAAATTGCTATTGCTCTCTTTTTAATTAGCATGTGTCTTATGGGGAGATTCTTTGAGAACATATAAATACTGTTTCTCATCAAAATTTCACCCACTAGTTTTAGCATCCATGGATCATTCTTGCCTAAGACAATTGTTACTAGGCCAGTTGCCAAACGGTGATTTTCTAATTCCATCATTCCATTTCTAATTCCATCATTCCATTTCTAATTCCATCATTGCTTTTACATTTATTAGTTGGCATATTAATTCTTCTATAAAATGAGGCAACTGATATACCATCTCTAACTCAAAAGGCTGTAGAGAGGATCAGATGAGACCCATAGCTAAACCTGCAGAGAGGAGTGCTTGCCCCGGCAAAGGACGGCAACACAGAAACGTTCCACTCTCTGCCCCAGGGAACATTAAACCCCACGAATATTCGCCTTCTTCAAATAGCTCCCATGGGAGTTCGGATTTCAATGAAAGCTACAGAATCCATGTGGGGAATACATTCCTTAAAATTTCCTTAAAATGTGTAAATATGCAGTGCTGCAAGAGTTAGTTACACCAAACCCCTCCCTCAAAATTATACATTTTTAATGTATATATTTGAGAAGGGGAAATCCTCTCATGGACACTGATTTGCAATAAGTTAATAACTCCTACACAAGAAAGATTTGGGGAAATTATACCAAATTATTAAGTTGGGATAGTCTAAAAACTTGACTGCTTTAGAAATAATCACAGTTATACCACAAGACTCAACTACTTTTCCCAAACTTACTAAACTTACTAAAATAGTATCTACTTCTGATTTGTTTTTAGCAATTGACAATTATTTTACCCTTTCTTTCTTTAGTTACACATCTTTTGGTGGGAAAAAAAGGTGAAAGCAGAGCCCAAAACTTCCTTAAGGAGTAAAGAAGCTATATTACACTGAGTTATTTTATATCTGAAATAATCTGTTCCTCATACAGCAGTAGAAATAAAATTGTGTGTATGTGTGCACATACATGTGTGTGCATAGTTCTGTGTGTATGTTTATATTCCTTATTAGGGAAAGAAATACATATACAGGCAAAAAAACTGGAAGAAAATGTTTCAAAATTGAGTCAAATGTGACAATGGTCACATCCTTGTTTAATTTTTTCTGTATTTACTGAATTTTTTTTTTACCGTGAACATGTTACATTTACAAGCAGAAAAAAAAAGTGGTTTTAAAAAATGGGTCAAAGGAAAAAACAAGAAATAATTGTAACAAAATAAAGTCAAAACAAAGTTTTTAAAATTGCTTGGCCTTGCAAGTACTTTTTAAGCAGTGTCCATAAACAGTCATGATTCCAGAAGCATCCATGAGGTCTAAACTTCAATTCAGGTCCTATCAATTGTGCTCCACGAGGCACTCAAGGACCCTCTTGATTTTAAGGGTGGATCCGGATCAAGGGCAATGATATTGTGTGGACACGGGGCAAAGCAAGGAAACTTTCTGAGTCATGAGGGAAGGAAATAAAGTTTTTCGCACTTGTGGTGCTTTCTGGGGCCCCTCTTCCACAGGCTGAGAGAGCCAATACGGGCCCAAGCCTGTGCCTCTGTGGGGAGGGACCTGATGATCTTCCCTTGGGTTGCCCTGTGGCTCTGAGTTAGGAGGCCTGGGCCGCCATGATGCTCAGAACTGAGGCAAGCAGGCAAAGGCCCTCTGATTCCTGTTCACTTCCCCCTACAAGGTGGCTTACTCTTCCCGGGCTGCCATAAAAGTCATAGTGTTGGCTCTCTTTGTAAATAACAAACATTGCATTATATGCGGAATTTTATACCCCAAAATAGTTGGAAATCTTTCCCGGAGATGTTTTTAATATTATACTTTCAAATTGATATTACACTTGTTTTCAATGATACAGTTGTCTGATTCATCCACAACTGTTCTTTTGCAGCCAAACCCTTATAGTCATTAGTGGAACTTTCAAGATAGCAGTATACATTTAAATGGTCACGAGTATAAAATAAATACAGTATTCTTTCTTCAACATTTATTTTTAATTCAAAAATAATTGTGATGATATTTCTAAATTGGTGTAGTGAGTGTACATGAAATGAAATTTCCTTAAAAAACTTTTTAAGTGATGTACGCTGAGGGGAAATGCAGGTGCAGGCTGCTGAGGAAAGAAGAAAGGAAGCCTTCTGCCTGTTTGATTTTAGGCCCCAGGCTGCCTCTAGCTCTGACAAAATTAGTTTTTTAGGTAGTTCTGCTGCATCTATGGTTAAAGCTTCACAGTTTTAAAGTATGAATTTGTTGTACTTTGTCCTCTATACATGTGATTTTTTTCCTCACAAGAAGCTGGTGTCTAGAGAGGACAGAATTTGAGGATTCAGGACTTTGGTTTGGGATGCTGTGCCATTGGCCATCATCTCTCTCAATCTCTTCCTATTCATCTCACTCTCTATTGTTGAACTCACTGGTGGCCTCAAAACTTTAATATTCTCTACATTGAGTTGTAAGGGCCTCAGAGTTGGGTTGAAGGATGACTTTAACCCATTTATAATAGGCAAATGGAAACCAACTTGGAAATGTTTTTATAGTGGCAACACCAGAACACTCTCCTTTTCCTGATAATCTGAAAATAATTAAGAGTCTGATAGAACAATTACAATTGAATGACACTTTCTAGTAGATTTTGAGTCTATTGTGCTCTTGGATTTCATGAAGTAGCAAGAGGTAAGATTTTACGTGAAAGTCTATCTTTCAGATAGATAAATTCACATATGAGATAAGTGACACATCAACCCAATTCCCATGTCAGCACAATGACCCTTGCCAGCTTTGCCACAGCACCTCTCTCTCTCTCTTCCATTTTCTTTCTCTGACTACTACTTGGTTAGGTTTTGCATTAATTTAGAGGGATGGTTGAGCACTTAACTGGTCATCTTACCAACTGAATAAGAGTTATTATTTTTTAACTATCTATCAAATACATTAAAATATTTCATGGATTATAATATCTTGATGGTTCTAATTTGAATTTTCTTTCTAATTTTGAACACTTAGGACATCATCTTCTTTTATTGTTCGAGAAAGGACTACCCCTGTCACATACAGGAGAAAAATGTTCTTTTGGTTGTTAGCCCTCCTGATCCTCTGTCATTTTCTGTGGAATTATAAAAGACAACTAAAGATTGCAGACATCACTGATAAGTACATTTTCATCACTGGGTGTGACACGGGCTTTGGAAACTTGGCAGCCAGAACTTTTGATAAAAAAGGATTTCGTGTAATTGCTGCCTGCCTGACTGAATCAGGATCAAAAGCTTTAAAGGCAGAAACCTCAGAGAGGCTTCACACTGTGCTTCTGGATGTAACTGACCCAGAGAATGTCAAGAGGACTGCCCAGTGGGTGAAAGACCAAGTCGGGGAAAAAGGTGAGTGCTATGGGTGTAGGAAGAAAGGGAATGGGAGTGGCGAAGTAACTAAAGCTAAATAAAATGTGTTGGGATTTTCAATGGCCTTTCAAGAAAAATCTCCTAAAATATCAGCTGTGTACTGGAGAAGATTGGCGGAATCATAGGGTAGCCCCTGAATAGTTTCAAGTTGCAAGCTCTCTGTGTACGTGAGAGACACAGCTCAAGTTACCCTCAGTCTTAAGTCCCAGTGGGTAAACTTAGAATTGAGATGGAGGCATTGACTTTTCTTTGTCTTCTCCCATGAAGCGCTACTCTAGCCTCATGCAGAGCAAAGGGACACAGGGCTACCATCTACAGGAGAACACGGGAGCAATCCCAAAATTGCCATGTGGATACCCGGGCCCCACTTCTCACTACAAAATGTTTCCAGAGCTCATACATTTTCAGTAGGAAAGGCAGAAGAAGGTCTGTGAATTTGAGCACGGTCTATCAGATAGTCATGAGAGAGCAGTGAGCCAGTGGACCTCATTCTGCGTTAGATTCTGCTAAGATGGCTGCATTCTGAACTAAAGGGCTTTTATCGGTTTGAGTGAAGTTTGAAATATTTTAACAGATGAAGATACTTGGGCCCACAAAAGAAAAAAAAAAGTATGTGATTTTTCTCTATCACATCTTTATCACATAGTTGAGACTCCAAAGCTCAAAAGCAATGGTTTGATAAGGCTCCAGACCATTTTTAAAGCTTAAATTCCAAACCCTTTCACCAACGCTAAATGTTTCCCTTCATAAAATAATCTAAGCAGATGATGACAATTTTTACCAAAAATAAATGTGAAGCAGATGAATGTTGTCCTTTGTCCTTATAGAACAGTTCATAAATATTCTCTGCCCTTGCCATCTAGCAAGGTAGGAAAAATAAACCCATTTACTCTACATCTGGGATTTAAAAGCAAACCATCTCACTGAGACAGTATAGGTATTTGACATTCAAAACCAGAAATAGGACAACTGTGAGATTGGATTCCAGTAACGTAACTTCAACTATTTCAACTTAGCCTCCTACCCTCTCTGCTACCACTCCCTAAAACTGCAGTGTTTCAGGGCAGGAGCATGACCAGGAGGAAATGGCACCATTGTACAAAGCAGGGGCCATACTTCCAACAAGGATGCCCATATAAGTGTCACCTTCTACCATACCTCCTTTCTTTCCTCTCTGTTCTGTTCCAGGACTCTGGGGTCTGATCAACAACGCTGGTGTTCTCGGTGTGCTGGCTCCCACCGACTGGCTGACGGTGGAGGACTACAGAGAACCTATTGAAGTGAATCTGTTTGGACTCATCAATGTGACATTAAATATGCTTCCCTTGGTCAAAAAAGCTCGAGGGAGGGTTATCAATGTCTCCAGCATTGGGGGTCGACTTGCATTCTGTGGAGGAGGTTATACTCTATCCAAATACGCAGTAGAAGGCTTCAACGACAGCTTAAGGTAAAGCAAACAGTGATACATTATTAGGAAATAACAGTTGCTAACATTTATTGAATGATTATTATGTACCAGACACTCTGTTTAGTGCTTTAAATTATTCCCAATTTACAGATGATGTCACTGAAACTCAGCGATTAAGTAACTTGCCCAAGGTGACCGGCTGGTAGGTGGTAGAGCTGAGATCTGAACCTAAGTCTATTGAAGTCTTTTTTACTTTTTGCATTAATCCATGATGCGGATAGTAGTGGCGAATTTATATTCAACAGGCTAGTTTGTTAGAGAATCACAGGCAGAGGCTAAATCAGGGTAGGTCTCTCCACTGATCTTACGTCAGTTGCAGACACAACAGTACTATCCTATGTAAATCCTCGGTAGAAAAGCATCTGGTAAAGTAATGTAATTATCACAAAGCAATGACTCAGCTGTGCAGCTTTTTTTTCTCTTGGTGCAAATTCTGGTCGTAAATCTTCATACATCTCAGATGCTAGAGTTAAATGGATGGTAACCTCCCCCACTTCACCCCAAGGACAAGAAAATAGCTTTCCTCTGATGCTTCCATTCCCAAATGAAACTCACAGCAGGAATTTGCTAATCAGAGGGGAAGATTTCACTACCACAAGAAAGCCCTGACCACATCTTTTTGCTCTGTCCTACCAGGGAACCCCAGAGCATAAAACAGAGGACCAATTTAGCAAAGGCCCAACTCAATGCCCCAGGCATGGATTTCTTTGGGTTTATGTTTGAAGTTCACAGGGCTTCTTGAATCTGTAGGTTGATGTCTTTTGACAGATTTGGGGAGTTTTCAGTCATTATTTCTCCAAACATCTTTTCTTCAATCTACTCTTTCTGTTCTCCTTCTGGGACTCTAGTACAAATGTTTGACCTTTTGGTTTTGTCCCACAGGTCCCTAAAGTTCTGTTCACCTTTTCAATCATTTTTCTCTCTGCTGTTCAGATTGGATAATTTCTAATGCTCTATCTTCAAATTCACCAACTTTCCTCATCATCTTCATTTTGCTATTGAGTCCAACTAGTAAAAATTTTCTTCTGGTTACTGTATTTTTCAAGTGTAAAATTTTCATTTGATTCTTATTTATATCTTTCCTTTCTTTTCTGAAGCTTTCTAACTTTCCATTACTTTAAGAGTGTTTTCCCTTATGTCTTGGAGCACTTTATAATAGCTGCTTTAAAGACTTTGATAATTCCAACATCTGGGTCACCTCGGCATTGGCATCTGTCCATTATCTTTTCCCGTGTGAGCTGAGACTTGCCTAGTTCTTTTTATGCATTGTATGCTGAACACTTGGAGTAATATGAGACTTTGGGCCTCATTTAAGTCCTACAGAAAATGTTGATATTTTTGTTTAGCAGACAATTGACCAAGTTGTGTTCAAGTGACAACTTCCAACCAAACTTCTGTGGTTTGAGATTCCAACATTTGTTCAGTTTTCAAAGCCTTTGTTGTGCCCTTCAGATCTGTCCCACGTATGCACTACACAGTAGCCTGTCTGATATGCAGAAGATGGTCTGTTCCGTAGTTGGGTTCTCTGAGTCAGATCCACACATCACATGTGCAGTGCATGAACAACGTGGTGGGGTCACTTTCCTTGGCCCCTCACTTTCTGTGACCTCTCCAGTTTCTTGTTTCCTGGGACTACCCTCCAGCCAGAAGTTACTCCATTCTGTCATCTACTTCCCAAGTGTGTAACAGGCACAGGACCACGTGATGGAAGGAAAGAGAGAGACAAAAAGCAACAGGGTTTCTTCTCACTCTCTTGGGACTACAGTAACTCTGATTGGAGAGGAAAAGTCCCCTCCATCAGAGTTTTAGGCAACTACAGGCCCCCACTACTGCACTATTGGGGCTGCCACTGCCATTGCCACAAAGTTACCTGGGAGCAGGGTTAAGAGAGAACAGAGAAAAGAAAGCAAGGAAGGAAGAAAGGATTCCTCTCCCTTTCTCTGAGTGTTAGGATTCCACTTGCCAACTCCTCAAGCCAGATCAATGGGCTTCTCCTGGAGTTTTCTCTGTTTGTGAATAGTGTCTCTCCTGGAACTCTTTCCTTCTGCTTCTGAGGTTCAGGTTGATTTGAGTTCAGACCATGGGGTCCAGCGGCACTTCAAAATCTGCTCTTCTTCCCCAATTTGCCTACAATCATGCTGTTAACAGACAAAATTGGGGTTCTCTTGCCCAATGCATATAAAAAAGCCAATTATTATGGCATCACATTTTGGGAAAAGAAATGTAGCTTTATTTTATTTTTTGGAGGAAGATTAGCCCTCAGCTAACTACTGCCAGTCCTCCTCTTTTTGCTGAGGAAGCCTGGCTCTAAGCTAACATCCGTGCCCATCTTCCTCTAGTTTATACGTGGGACGCCTACCACAGCATGGCTGCCAAGCAGTGCCATGTCCGCACCCGGGATCCGAACCAGCGAACCCCGGGCCGCCGAGAAGCGGAACGTGCGAACTTAACCGCTGCGCCACCGGGCCGGCCCCAATGTAGCTTTATTTTGGAGACTGATCTGCAAGGAGACAGGGGGTGTGTGTCCTCAGATCTGTCACCCTTATCCAGGACTTGGGGCACAATTTAGGGGATGAAAGGCAGGGTGATCTGAAATGTGGAGATAGATGATTGGAGGTAAGAAATGAGGTAATTGATCTGCACAAGTGTAATCAAACTTCATGCCTCTTCATAGGACGCATGTTCACAAAATGATGGCGTTACCATGATCTGAGGGTGGAATTTTTAGCTCCTTGGCATCAAAAGGTTCACTTATAGAGCATTTTCACAGACCCAGTTGATAGGTTGGTGGTCTCAACCAGCCTGAACTGGACAACGGGTCTCAGTTCCTGAAAAACCACTCTTAATTACTCTGTTGATAAGATGGGGTCAGTTAATCTGGTCCTGGAGGGCCTGTGGTTACAGTCCGTGCTTATTAGAAGATTCACCTTCCTCAGTTTTAGTTACCTGTGGTCAACTGCCATCCAAAAATATTAAATAGAAAACTCCAGAAATAAACAAGTCACGATTTTTAAATTGTTTGCCATTCTGAGCAGTGTGATAAAATGACTCCATCCTGCCCAGTATGACTCATCCCTTTGTCCAGTGCATCCACAACCCTTATTTTACTTACTAATGGCCCCAAAGCCGGCTTCATTATCAGTTGTTAATCTTGTACTGTCCTAATCTATAAGTTAAACTTTAGTATAGGTGTGTACGTATAGGGAAAAACATAGCGTATATAGGGTTCAGTGACTATCCACAGTTTCAAGCATCCACTGGGGGTCTTGGAATGTATCCCTCATGGATAAGGGGGGGTCTACTGTACTAACATTTGCTCCTCAGGCTTCTTACATAGCTATTGCATGCCTTCTGTCCAGGTATTGCAGCTGCATTCAGTGGGAGAGACAGGAGTGTGTGTGCTTAATCCATCTTCTCTGAAACCAGAACCTATCAGTATCAGTTCAAAGCCCCTAAATTGCAAGTGGTTGTATCAGTCAAGGTTCTGGCACGAAATGGAGGCAATTAAAATTGGGTAAATGGAGCAGAGTTTACTCTGCTGAGTTTACCCTGCGGAGTTTAATCCACAGGATTATTTGCAAACATGAGAGCTGTATAATGAAATCCCAAAGGATAGTGTAGTATCGAGGGGCTAATGACAGCAGGGGCATTTCTGTCCATAAGACTGAAGGGACAAGGAGGTTCCAGAACCTGGGTACATAAAGGCTGTCACCTTCAGTTGAGGGATGAAATTAACCAGTGCCAACACCACAGGAGGAATAACTTGCCCGATCTCTCCTCATCTCTCCCTCTGATCTCCTGCCGATACTCCCAAATGACTGTACCCAACAGAAGCCAAAATACAGTTAATCGAGGTCAGTCTCCCAGGATACAATTCAAGCAGAAGGGTGAAGGAGACTAGAGAAGCAGATGGAAGGTATCAGGCTGAATGGTGCTGTAATAGGCATGAAGGAATACAAAATTAGATACAGGCTTTTCTTCAATTCATCCATCTATTCATCTAGTATTTGTTGAAGGCACATGTCAGAGCTTATGATCTATACTGTGGATCTAGGTTTAGCTTACTAATAAAAGGTTAGATTATCCCACTGAGATTAATAAAGATAGAGCAACTCCATTTTGCCATTTGATCAGGTTGCCAGATTTGATTCTTCCGGGAAATAAACACAATAATGTCAGAACAATGTTTCACAAATGTAAATGTGCATATGAATCACCTTGATCTTGTCAAGATGCAGATCCTGATTCAGTGGCTCTAAGGTGGGGCCTGAGTTTCCGCATTTCTAACGAGCACCCAAGTGCTGCCCATGGGCCAGAGCTGACACTTTGGGTAGCTAGGTCTTGAAGAACCTCCATTAGTTTCCTTGGTTGCCTTTTGGTTCCACTCTATCAGCAACAATGTCATAATAAAATTTTAGTATTTTAGAGATTTACTCACTTTTAAAAAGAGATTTCCGCGAGAGGGTTTGTAGCATTTGCAGTGCAGATATACCATGCCTGAAAGTAATGAATAAAGAATGTTTATTTCTCTCAAAATCATGGAAATGGTATTGGAAATGGTTTTGTGCATGTAGGCCACAGTCCAGGGGCAGCTCCAGAATTTCTACATCTAGGAGGGTTTAGGGGCAGCAATCCAGTTGGGACAGGGTTGGGGCTCTTTACAGTTGTGTTTGCTATACAAGTTGTATTTTATATACTGGTTTCACGCTGGTTTTACTTACCTGGTAAACTTAGGTGGGTGGCTTTAAACAATTTGTCCCTAGATTGTACGTTATTTTCATGAGTTTTGGGCAGACAAGTCTTCCCAAATACCCCCTTGGCCCTGTTACTGTCTAAAGTCCAAAGCAGATGAAATGATAGGTGAGTAAAATATAATTAAGTTGGAAAATAACCTTTTTTTTCTTAATGCAAGCAATATACTTTTAAAAATCTTTCAAGGTCAAGCAAATTTGCAATTTTAGTAAAATATGCTTCAAACTAAACAATAGATATATTGCTAGAAATCAGAACCTAAGATTAATTAAATCATATTTTCTCACTGGTAGAGTTCTTAAAAAATTTTATGGTGAAGTCTTCTGTAAAATGAATAATTACTTTCTTATAAACTCCTGGTAGAAATATAAATTAAGTGTGAGAAATGATTACTCATGTAATGGTTTGTAATACATTGATTTGCTTTAAAGAAAGGGACACCATGATTCCACTAAAACCTTGGTGCCCAGTAAATGAGTAGACTTCAGGTTTGCTGAGGCGACATGATAAAAGAGCTTGCTGAGCAGCATAGGGAGCAGGTTAGTCAGGTCAGGGATTGTCACATTGTGTCCCATAGCATATCCTCATTTGTGATGCAATCTCCTCACATTCCTAGAATGAAGGTTAACTTGTCCATCCAGGCCAGTCATTAGTCGATTTCACCATTAGGTGCTCTGAGTCCTGAGAAGAAGCCTGTCCTTAGTCCAAATGCTTGTCAACTAAGTATGGCTTAGGGGGAGTACTGGACTGCGAGTGGGTCCATCCAGATCCCTTTCCTGTTCTGCCACTAAACCAGCCTTCATTTCACCCTTTGAACATCAGTTTCCTGCAAAATGACAGGGTACAACAAGATGCTCCTTTCCAATGCACCCAATTCTGTGATCCCATGAAAGGATTCACCAGAAAATAGTCACCCAAATAGCAAACATTCTCCAAATAAACCTGGATTAACCATCTTCAACGGGTTCTTTTCATAGACGGGACATGAAAGCTTTCGGCGTGCACGTCTCATGCATTGAACCAGGATTGTTCAAAACAGCGTTGGCAGATCCACTAAAGACCACCGAAAAAAAACTCGCCATTTGGAAGCATCTGTCTCCAGACATCAAACAGCAATATGGAGAAGGTTACATTGAAAAAAGTGAGTTTCTGGGTGGACCTAAGATCCTCTGGGATTCCTTGTCCTAGGCAGCATGGAGGACACTCAACTATAAATGAAAAAAATAAGGTTCCCACAGTAATACACCAATAGGGATCTTAAATATGGAGCAGGGACCCATATTGATTCCAGTGCCATCTCTTGCTTCTAATGTTTATAAACATTTACTAAGTGCCAAGTTCTATACTAAGCACCATATGAATTATGTCATTTACTTCTCTAAAGAACTACAGGAGGGGGCCGGCCCCGTGGCCGAATGGTTAAGTTTGCTCGCTCTATTTTGGTGGCGCAGGTTTCGCCAGTTCGAATCCTGGGCATGGACACGGCACCACACATCAAGCTGTGCTGAGGCGGCATCCCACATACCACAACTAGAAGGACTCACAACTAAAAATACACAACTATGTAACGGGGGCTTTGGGGAGGAAAAGGAAAAATGAAATCTTTAAAAAAGAACTACAGGAGTAGTGAGCAGAGGCTTGAGAAGGTGAAATGTCCTGCCCCGTGTTATACAACTCCACCTGTCATGCCCAGACTAGAGTCCACAGTCTTCACTTCTACGTAAAACTCCTGTTTTTGGTAAACACCAACCTCTGACTCAACATTGTTTCAGGATTTATGGAGGTTATGTATATAAAGACTCAGACTCTGACCCGTAACTAGCTTACAATCTAGTTGAAAACAAAAGGTAACCAAGTGAGACTATAAAACAAAGAGATTGTACAGCATACAAGGAAATTGATGCTTTACTTATTAGACATAGCCCAACAGCCCAGAAGGGGGCTAGATGTTGTGGTCTCTAATTGCCCAAGGAATTCAGAGCAGGAAAAAAACTATTGCTGGTTAAGAAGCCTTTATGAGACAGGTCACGTTTGAGTAAAGCATAGAGGACAGGAATTATGTGGGTAGAAAGGATTTTTTGGGTAGAAACTTTCTGGAGCAGGAATGCATGGGGAACAGAGATGGAAGGAGAAGTAACAAAAGTCAAGAGATTGAGTCAGGGGTGGAGGAATGATAATAAAGATTAGACTATGATGACTAACACATAGTGAACATTTACCACGTCCTTGTCACCATTCTAAGAGCTTTACATAGACTCTTTCATTTAAAATGCCCAAATAAATCTTATGAATTACATACCACCTTCATTTTATAGAAACAGGCAGAGAGAAGTAACTCACTCAAAGTAGCACAGCTAGAAAGTGGAAGAGGCAGATTTGAACCCAGGCAGCCTGACTTTGCCATTTATTCTTGGGCGCCACATATAATGTGAACAAGGCATTAAGGAGCTTGTTGAACCTCCTGTGTCAGGGCTCCACCTCCACCTCAAACTTCCTGGTCCTGTTGAAGTTGACTTGATGTTCCTCACTTACTAAGCTCCTGCTTTGAGCTGAACAGGGCCCCACCTCCCTTTGCGTCACTCTATCTCTCCACGCTGTGATCCTGCCCTTCATCAGGACGCCTGGTAAGACAGCCAACTGTGGCAAGGTTCAAGGCCAAGAGTTTGCAAGGTGGAGTCAAGAGCCAAGTCAGATCTTCCTGAGGAGACACACAAGCACAGACACACACATATATATCAACTAGAACGACTTGTTTGACAAAAACTCCCAGTGCTAAAATGTCACTATAGGTTTAGAACCACTGACATTAGATGCTCTGTTTCTCACTCACTTACTGACTTTGAAGGTTCTCAGTAGGTTCAGAAACAAAATTCCTCATTTAGAAGAGCTTTCTCTGTTTGATATTGACATTGACACTTTCTAAATGCCTATGAGTATATCATCAAACTTCATCTCAAAATTATTTTTGACTTGGCCCCTGGTTCTGTTGTCCTGTCTCAGTACCCAAAGGCTTTGAGCCCAATTTTGCATTGGTTGATCTTAGTAGAATTCTCCAAGTCAGGACTTGCATCAGCCAGACTCAAGGTTCTAAAGCAGACCACAAATTTAAGCTCACATTTCTTCACTTCCCAGGCTGGAGTAATAGGAGTTTGACTCCCATTAAGTGGAGTCCTATTAAGACTCCACTAAGACTTATTAGGTACCTTCAGTTAGGCTCTTTGAACAACTTGTGGCTACTGGGGCCTAAAGTTGAAAGGAAGATTTAAAATAATAGATTTTTCCTTGAGAAGACACAACTCAGGTATGTTTTAAGAGCATAGGAGGAATGGTCTAAACCATTGCCAACCTCTTGATAAAATACCTGCTCTTTAAAGCTATCTTAGCTCACTACTCAAACACTTCATTTGCCTGAGAACCAGGATTCATTTAGCTTCCTGAGTCAGGGCTTTTGGGGGATGATTCTCTCTTTATTCACTGAATTATAGAGGCATATGGTACATGAGTGCACGCACGCATGTGCACACTCACATTTGCTGTAAACATAGTACTCCCTTAAAACAAATTCAGAATCAAACCCGTAACTTGCTAGGTTCAGGGGCCTAATAGACTTTACGAAGTATCTTTCCCTCATTGCTTTAAAGCATCGCTTCTCAAAGTTTTGACCCTGGACCGGGGCCATCAGCATCACCTGGAAACTTGATTAGAAATGCAAATTCTTGGGGCAAGCCCAGTGGTGTAGTGGTTAAGTTCGCCCACTCCACTTCGGCAGCCCAAGGTTTGTAGGTTCAAATCCTGGGCATGGACCTACCCACTGCTCAGAGAGTCATTCTGTGGTGCCATCCCACATACAAAATAGAGGAAGATTGGCATAGATGTTAGCTCAGCAACAGTCTTCCTCAAGCAAAAAAGGAGGAAGATTGGCAACAGTTGTTAGCTCAGAGCCAATCTTCCTCACAAAAAAAAAAAAGAAAGAAAGAAAAAAGTAAAAGAAATGCCGATTCTTGGGCCTCACTTCACACCTACTGAGTCAGACGCTGGGAGTGGGACTCAGTGATCTGGGTTTTACAAGCACTCTAAGAGATTCTGCTGCCTACTCAAGTTTGAGAGCCAGTGGTCTAAAGAAAGCACTGCTGCATCCTTTTCTGAGGAATAGATAGAAACTATGTCACAAGGGGCCTCAATTATAACGGTAAATTCAAACTAAATTCCTGCACATGCATCCTCCCCTTCGCACCCTAGCCTCACACACTCCTCCTTTTCCCCGTTATCCAAAGAGTCAATGCGCTTTTGCCTCTTTTTACAGGTCTAAACAAACTGAAAGGCACTTCCTCCTTTGTGAACATGGACCTCTCCTTGGTGGTGGAGTGCATGGACCACGCTCTCACAAGTCTCTTCCCTAAGACCCATTATGCTGCTGGAAAAGATGCCAAGACTTTCTGGATACCTCTGTCTCACATGCCAGCAGTTTTGCAAGACTTTTTATTGTTGAAACAGAAAGTAGAACTGGCTAATCCCAAGGCAGTGTGACTCAGCTGACCAAAAATGCCTGCCCACAGCTATGAGATTGGCTGATTTCAAGGACACGTCTCCTTTTCAATGTCATCCGTTACCTAATCCAACATGGACTCATTTAGATCATGCTTCTTTTGATAAATGAAGGGGTCCCACCATCACTGGTGATGTCCCAGGGGCCCTTCTCAAGCCTTCGAAAAGAAGGGCAGGGATGGCACCTGCCCAATATTTGGGTTTTACCTGCTTGGTATGATGAAAGGGAAATTGAAAGCTTTCCCATCCAAAATGATCTCCATTGCTGCCTGCCCCATGCTTCTAGTCCCCACCACTTCGAGTAACCCCTGAATGTTAAATATTTATCCCTTATCAAAATGTTCAGAGATAAGTAGAATACTTTCATAAGTGGATTAGATGTGCTCTGTTATCTTGCTAAGAATAAGACTGACGAACTGGAGCTCAGTTCAGAAGGCTTTGATGGGGCAGGAGAAAGAAGGGTAATGAAGCCTTACATATGTGACTGGTATAAGCGAAGGGGCAGCAGAAAAACACTAGGTAGGACTAGTAGGAGGGAAGGAAAGGAGGAAAAGGAATAAGAGGACTGAAAGAAAGAAATAGGTAAAAAGTGGAGGTAGGGAGATCCCAAGACAAGCCAGCCCATCTATTCTAGAGGGAGCTATGGAGAATGAACAGCCTGTTCAATGCCACTGTGAACTCTGACGCACACACAGCTGTCTGTGGAAAGATGGCAACAACAGAGAAACCACTCATTCCGAAAGAAGAAAAATGGGGGCTATTTACGTTTATTCTGGTGATTGTAAATATAATAAGACCCAGAACAGCTGATACAACTTACACCTGAGATGGTTGGAAATCCTGTATTTGAGGTGTCTCTGAAGACCCTTGAAGATACAGAGCTAAATTAGAAGACTCTCTTTAGCCTCAGTTACAGTGAGAGCGGGCCTGTTCCTTGCTCGCATTCATGGTTCTAAATTGAGTTGACCCTGGGCCCACACCTCATCCCAAAGAAACAGAGCCCTAAGTGGATGTTTCCCAAGATTCCAGCACCCAGCATCACTCACAGTGGTCGGTTGAATATTTACTTGAAAAAGCCTGAAGTGTCAAAATGCAACATTTGTTGTAGAATAATGTAGGCTGAAAGAGCCAGAGAAATTATTCAGTGGGCATGCACACACACACACACACACACACACACACAACTTACTGTGAAGAAAATATTTGATATCTGCTGCTTGAAACCATGTTCACTTGAAGATACCAGTAATTCTATTCATTTTCATTCACTTTTCTGGAAACATCTGCTTATGAGTAACATCTGGTTATGAGTAACATCTGCTTATGAGGTAACTTTCTCCTTTCACATTTACAACATGTTGATGACTTTGAAAACTCAAATTTCCAATGGTGTCAGTCCACCTGGACATTTATTTCATTATTTTGAGGGAAGATACACTCACCCTTTTTGCATAAAAATGAAGAAAATCACAGCAAGAATCAGATAGAAGAAGGCTCAGGCAAAGTTATCTCAACTACTGTCACTACCTTCCTGTGAAGTCCTCTCCGTCTTGGCCCCAGCCCCAGAGACAGTCTACCTGTAGGTCTCTGATTTCTTCTGGTTGCATTAACCCCCTATGGGTTATGTGACTCTTGCTCAGCTGGCCCTTGGAGCTGAAGATCACCAACATTGTTTGCAGGGGCTCCTCCTTCTCATTTTGAATTCTCAGATCTTGTCTTCATTTCACTGCTTTAAAAATGCCTGGCCAGGGGCCGGCCCCATGGTGTAGTGGTTAAGTTCAGCACACTCTGCTTCAGCAGCCCAGGTTCACAGGTTCAGAACCTGGGTGGACCTATATCACTCATCAGCCATGCTGTGGTGGCCACCCACATATAAAGTGGAGGAAGATTGGTACAGATATTAGCTCAGGGCTAATCTTCCTCAAGCAAGAGAAGAGGAAGATCAGCAACAGATGTTGGCTCATGGCTAATCTTCCTCAGCAAAGAAAAAAAAAAGAAAAAGCCTGGCCTGCTGCTCTCTGACCTTCCAGACCTCCAGGGCTGCCTAGACTTTTAGAATCTGCAGGAACCACCTTTGCTGAACTTCCAACCAATTCCAGTCATAACTAATAGTATTTCCTTTGTTTTGCCTAGACTGGAATTCTTTGCTCATTTCTCCAAGTAACTACAATTTTTAGTTCCCTGTTTCATCCAACCAAAAAATGCTCTACTTAAATAAATGCTCCCAAATATGGTATCACCTCAAAGTAAAACCAAATATATTCACCCAAGCAATTTTTAAAGGAAATGAGAAGGTGGGGTTATTTGGAGTATAAAGGCATAATCTCAGTGAAAGCACAAGACCAGGGTGGGAGGGATATCAGAGGTCACTGCACCAGGAGTCTGAGGTATGGGTTTCTAGACTTCATCTCACCATCACTTGTTATATTCTCTGTGCTCTGTGCTTATATATTGGGAAAGTATCATATTTTTATCTATAATATTTTGGAGGACATATGTGCTGGGCATTCTGCTAAGTACTGGTCTACAGTAAGGAACAAATGGATATGGTCCCTCCCTTCACAGATCTTAATATAATCCAAAGGCTGAGGCCACTACTCAGGATGCCTTAGAGGAGCTTCTCCAGGAATCCGTGGTCAAGATGAATTGAGACGTTGTCTTCTACCACATCTAGTTTGGGGAATCCTTCCTCATTTACTTTGGATGGACCAGGAGAATTTCCCAGACTTTCCCTCTGATCTATCTGAAAATCCACCTGTGTCCTCTATAGCCCTATCTGGACATCCACAATATACTCAGATCTTGAGTTTCTGTCTCCCTTGTGCCACCTACCCTTTCCAGTCCAGCACCAACTATGTCAATTTTATCTCCTAAAGAGATCTCAAATCCATCTACTTCTCTTCATCTCCAGTGCAGTCATCTGTTTAAAGCATATTTATCCTTGCGTACCTTCAATGATTTCTCCTCACTGCAGCAGTCAGAATTGTTCAAAATTAAAATCTGATCATTCCATTCTTCTTCCCTCCACCACTTTCTTAAACTCTTCAACACGTTCCCATTGCACCATGGTTAAGGACTAAAATGCATAACATAAACTACATTGCTCTGGCACTCCTCGTTAGCCTCATTTTAGGCTACTATCTTCCTCAATTTGCCACTTCAGGGCCTTTGCACATGCTCCTCCCTAGAAAGTTCCCATTTTACTTGCTTGTCTAATTTCCTTGTCCTACAGATCTCAACCCCTTCCTCAGGGAAGCCCATACAATCCCACATTCTGACCACCACCTTTTCATCCCAACTAGGTTCGCATCTTCTACATTCTCACCACACCCTGTAATTTACTTCAGAGCACTTATTACAGTCTATAATTCTATATTTGTAAGGTTGGTTAATTAATATTGGCCTCCCTATCAGATTTTAAGTTCCGTGACATCAGGAACCATGATGCTTTCTTATCTTTGTATTCCCTTGTCTAACACGTAGACAAGGGCACATAGACCAGTGTTCAATAAATATTTGTTGAGTGAATTCACAAATCAGCCTACATTAGCCTTTCTGACTAAAGGTAAGCTATCACTTAAGATTAAATTTGCCAATCCCATTAGCTGTGCTATCAATGTGTGAGTCAATTAAAATCTTGTAACTCCCTTAAGCCTTTGAGTACTTCCACAGGGGCTCCCTACCTCTGGTTCTGCTCTCAGCCTCCCCTCAGAGACTAGTTAGTGTTACCATAGTGATTCCCCTGACCTGCTGGTTCAGAGACACTGTGAAGGAGACTCCCTCCACGTGGAGTCATCTAGGGCTCGGTCGTCATGGAACGAAGAGAGCATCAGAAATCGTATAGCCCATTTCTCTCCCTGTAGGCAGGACATGTCCAAGCCCTCCAGGCTGAAGAGAATCTCTTCAGTTTAAAATCTCTCTAGAAACTCCATAACTTCTGAGTGGGCAACTCAGCCAATATTTAATGAGGGAAACTTTTAGGAGCTTCTAAGAAAAATGATCCATCTTGGCTGTTTTCCACACCATTAATCCCAATAATTCTCAAGAATATGAGAGATCAGTCCCAGCAGTGTGGAGGAGACAGCTAAATATTCTCAGAATGAAAGCTTTTTAATATTTAGAAATGACTTGTGACAACTCACTGTAAGTCACAGTTTATGAAGACAATGCTGGCCTACGGTTTCATGAATTTTTGCATGTTGAAAAATAAGACAATTCTCTTGATAGCCATAATACTGACATACTTCCTCAACTCTGCACTTCATTTTTAAAAAGAAAATATGAGTCATTTCCACCCTAGTATGAGGCACTAAAATAGCCAAGGCTTTAATGTGGATTCTGGTTTCGCAGAGTTTCTAAGCTCTTTTTGCACACGGCACCTGCAAAAGAACCAGACCACAGCTCCTGCCTGATTCATCTTTGAAAATAAATAGGACTCCAGCCTGAAATAAGTCAGGCAAGGGCAATAGCAGTCTGTCGCATTCTACAACCAGTAACTGCCAGGAACAGTTCCATGTCAGTTGCCTTTGAGAAATTGGAAAAGGAAAGGATTCTGCTATGGATACACAGCATAAGCTCTAAGCAAAACCCATCCAGTCCCATGCCCAGGGAGCAGATTTACTCTCAGCCCACTAGATCTGTTTTTCCCCACTAGATATGGCAACTGGAGCTCGAGTATGATGCCACCCAATGAATGGTGGTGCCTGGGTTATGGATCAGGTGGTCCCAGGAACTGGCTTCCCACTGGTACAAGAAGAAGAACAATAGAAATGGTTATTTAACACTTAGCACATGTCAGGTTCTTAATGCATTTGACTGTACGTTACATGAATAATTTCACCTAACCCCAACCATATCTCATTGATGATTTTTTTTATTTGTTTTTAATGTGGTAAGAACACTTAACATGAGATCCATCCTCCTAACAGAGTATTTTTCTAAACTTCAATATTGGGTCTATGAGAACAAAACCTCTGTTAAATTAATCTAACATGAGTCTTACCTAGACAGTAATAATTACACATGAGTGATGCATAATTTTGAGCATAAATATATGCTCTTTTTTTGTTTTCCTACATTCTATTTTTAAATTTTTCTCACTTAGGATAAAATAACAAAAGCACTTATACATCATTTCTCAGGTCCTTGAAGTTTTCTAACTGGATTTCTAGATTTTCTTTCTTCCATCTTCCTTTCTTTGTTCTTTTTTGTTGATTTTATTTATTTGGTTAATATTGATGCTAGTAGTTTTAGGATTTTATATATAGTCACTTTTTGCTAATCTCAATAAAGACTTTAGATCATCTGTCCTAAGGCAAGACCAACTCTTGAATCTTTTAGCTTTTAAGACCAGAAAAAGGAAAAAGGACAGAAGACTAGGATCCTACAAACACTATGTCTCCTTATGGCTATATTTTCTTAAAGCATGGCAGAGATGCTGGAAGTACTAGTAGTGGGTAATGGGGTGGACTGTCCTCCTCACCATGGCTAGCACTAGCCCTGGGAAGACTAATGAGAGAAATGAGGGGATCTCAGCTGCACTGAGGTCAGGGCCTCCTGGTTCTAACATGCTGTAGTCTAAGACAAAGCTAGTAGGTAGCCAGACATTCTGATTTGGAAGAGGACATGTAGCCCAGCATCTGTCTCACAGAGACATTTCCATTAACAACATTCCCAGTATGACAAGTTTCTGCTCCAATACCACCAAAGAATGGGAAGGTCACCACCTTCTAATTACCTTGTTGATTAGTTCTAGTTAATAAAAACATTCTTTATTATTTTTGAGCCAAAGTCTATCAGTGGAAAGGGGAGAAGGGAGCAAGGGTTGCTTTTTCTGCAATCATCGTGATAATAATCGTTCATGTTCATTGAGCCTTTCAAATGAGCCAGGGTTCACCCAGAGTACTCTCCACGCATTTTCTCGTGTAATCTTTCCAACTTTCACACAACAGGTACTTTTACTGCCCGTTTTACAAATGAGGAGGCTACTATCCAATATTCTTTCAACTCTTATAATCTATGATTCGTAAATTCTCCCTGGGAAAAAATACTAGTTCTCAAAAAGAAGAAGGAAAATAGACAATGGATTTTAAAATCCAAAATGCTTTCTTAAAGTTCTTTCTGGAATGTTGGAGCCAGCCTAAATTAAAAACTCTAAAATTCTGAGTGCTGAAAGCATAAGGCAAGCCTCCTGCCCAGTGAGCCCCAGGCACCTGCTCCACGCCTTTAGACCCCTGAGAGAAATGATGAGCAAGCATATGCAGGCTTTTCTCATCTCCCTACTCATTCCCCATCCCTGGTGCTAAAATCCTTCTAAGAAACAGAGCTTTTTGTCATGAGCAGAAATACAGAGTTATCTTCAAACTTTACAAATTCCAGTGCTCATTCTGAATGAAATAAACAAAAGCATTAGGTGGGGAAACTTTCCAAGCACTCGAGTCTTCTTTGGGACCCACCTTCCTCTACCAGCTACTCTTTCACTTCCAAAGTGGAATGGAATCTGATTCACGTTCTGTCCCTGAAAAGAACATCTTTTATCACTGATTAGACAGAGACCCAGAAGCAGATTTGTTAAGCCACCAAGGAATACATGAGAACATAGGATCTGGGTCTAAAATGCTTCTGTGAGTTCTAAGCATGGGCTGACAAGATGAAATGATATGGGGAAAGATGCAAGGCTCTGCTGTGGTTCCCAAAGAGCAAGCATGGGATCCAGAGCCACATTGTGGAAACGACTGAGGCATTTTATGCAACAGGTGGCTCGCAGTGAGTCAACAGTGTGGTGCAATGGTATGATGTAACTGCCCACCCCCACTCCCTGCCCCAGCAAGGAAAAGCAAAGCAAGTGACACTTTGATCTTGGTTTAAATTTTAGATTTACAACGTATAGAGTAAGGTTGGCAACGGCTATGTCTACTCGCAACTGCTGAGAGCACCGGCAAAATTTTGCCTTCACTGTTGGGAACCCCATCTCGCATAGCCACATTCATTCTGGAGAAGGCAGCCAGGAGACCAAGGTTATCTGAAGGCCAGGTTAGCCGAGGCAGAGCTGAAGATTCTGGAGTTAGTTACTTGGAAGAAGAGCCTGAAGAGAGTCAGGCAAGCCCACTTGAAGGGGCCTCCCTGTGAAACAGGAATTCAGTTCATTCCAGTGGCATAGAACGGTAGGGCCAGCATCATGGGCGGAAGTTACATAGAGCTGAAGTTCAGCACCATATAAGGAGGAGGTGTTTTGCCAGTAAGAGCTAGACTGAAGGGCAAGCACAGCTGGTGGGTGAGTACAGGAAGGACAGCCCTAGGCGTGGGGATGCTGGAGAAGAGATTCAAGTGATATTGGGTCAGGGTAGCTGACTTGGTTGACATTTTAAGACTCTCATACACCTAAGATTCTATGATTGGGATGAGGGACTTTCCTGTGATAGGGCACATACCAGTATATAGATGGCTAAGAATTGCCAGTCTCTAAAGCCTGAGGAAGCAACAAGCCAAATGTTTGTCACCCCACTTCTCCCAAGGCCTGAAATTTTAATTCTTCAAGCCCTGAAAGCTTGCCTTAGCCTCTGACAAGGAGAAAGGAGAGGGGTGTTCAAAGGGGAGCTAAGAGACATCAAGAACTGAAGCCAAGCTTCACACCATGCCCAGAGCAGCCCCAGGGGCAGCAGGGAAAGGAGGGCGGAAAGGATTCTTCGAGCTTTGAAGGAGCCTGCAGTCTGCATGTCCGCAGCTGGTTCAGGTGTGTGCGTGCAGATACCTTAAACATGAGCTTACTTTTAAAAATAGATATGGTATAAATAAACAAAACTATGCAAAGGGTATACAGGCAAAACCTAGCTTTCCTCCCACCAGAACTCTAGTCCCTAGCTAGGAGCTTCTCACGTGTCCTTCCTGAGACGAGCAGATAAATATTGTTGTAATATGTGTAGATCTATAGATATCCTCCTTGAACTCCTTTTACACAAAAGCAGTGCTAGACTCTACACGGTTTTCTCTGTAACACGTTCAAATTTTAATGAACGAAAGAGTAGAAATCTCTTTAAAAAGTGCTCACAATTTCCTTTTCAAACCTGGCCAGTCTTAGGCAAAAGACAGCTATGGGCCCATCATTTTACTTCTTCAGTGCCTGACTTAAACCAAGATATAAAATCATTCAATCATGGGGCTGCTATTCTTTCACTAAATACATATGAAAAATTTGTATTCCCTACACTCTGCTTTCCTCTCTAATTTAGGCAATGATCCTCACCCTGGATAAAATAAGAGAGGAAATAATTGTGTTGATTGTAAGCAGTTCTTAATAATGCTATTTATTAACTCTAGGAGTTACAGGTGGACTCACCAATGTGTTAGTAAATGATTCTGAAGTTAAGTTCCTCCTCTATGAGAATTAATGAACTCTTTCAGGAAATCAATTAGATCAATTAGAAATCAATCTCTTTTGGGGATGTCTAATTCCTGAAGAGTGTTTGACTCACTGAGAGTCCCTTCCACGTCATCAACAGTTAAGGGCTTCTAAAAGTTAGACACTACTTCCTTTTCACCTTTATTTCTTAAGCCTGCTCTTTCTAATTTGGTAAATGAGTACCCAGAGATCCACTTTTTTTTTTTAAAGATTTTATTTTTTTCCTTTTTCTCCCCAAAGCCCCCCAGTACATAGTTGTATATTCTTCATTGTGGGTCCTTCTAGTTGTGGCATGTGGGACGCTGCCTCAGCGTGGTTTGATGAGCAGTGCCATGTCCGTGCCCAGGATTCGAACCAACAAAACACCTGCAGCGGAGCACGCGAACTTAACCACTCAGCCATGGGGCCAGCCCCCCACCCCCCGCCCCCCCAGAGATCCACTTACTTCACTGTTGATAAAAGCATCGAATGAGGCATTAACAAATTTGCCCTGTTGGACTCCAAAAGCTAAGCCTTGCAGACAGTTCCCTGGTAAGTAAACCGCTTCTCTACTGTGGGGAAACGGAGTCACCACGCTGATTATTACTTCTAAATGACAGAGAGGAACTGTTATGGGTTGAATTGTGCTCCCCGCAAAAAAAGATACAGCAGAGTCCTAACTCCCAGTACCTCAGAATGTGACCTTGTTTGGAGATAGGGTCTTTTCAGAGGTAATCAAGTTAAAATGGGGTCATTAGTGTGGGCCTTAATTTAGTATGACTGGTGTCCCTATAAAAACGGAAATTTGGACACACAAACAAACACACATACAGGGAAGGCAATGTGAAGAGACACAGGGAGAAGATGACCATCTACAAGCCAAGGAGAGAGGCCTGGAATAGATTCTCCCCCACAGCACTCAGGAGGCACCAACCCTGCTGACACCTTGACTTCTGACTTTCAGCGTCCAGAACCGCGAGACGATAAATTCCCGTTGTTTAAGCCACTCAGTTTGTGCTACTTTATCACAGAGCTATGTGATGGTATTAAGGTGGCATGGGTTTGGCAGAATCATGGAGTCAAAACAATCCTAAAGAGCTTGGCTAAGCCAGCTTCTTGCCTTTAAGCATCTTTCTCAGATACGTACCTTTAAAAAATTGTGAGGAGGGGCCGGCCCCATGGCCGAGTAGTTAAGTTCGCGAGCTCTGCTACAGCGGGCCAGGGTTTCGCCGGTTCGGATCCCAGGTAAGAACCTAGCACCATTCATCAGGCCATGCTGAGGCAGTGTCCCACGTACCACGACTAGAAGAATCCACAACTGAAAATACACAACTATGTACTGGGGGCTTTGGGGAGAAGAAGGAAAAATAAAATCTTAAAAAAAAAAAAAATGTGAGGAATCTGCCTAGAAGTGCTTCACAAGTGGTTAAGAACAATGACTCTGAGATCAAGCTCCTGGGGTCCAAACCAGCTCTGCCTTTAGCGTCAGCCTCCCCGTCCGCAGGTTACTTATGTCCTCTAAAACTTAGTCTCCTCATCCGTAGACTGAGGATAGGAAGACTACCCATCTCAGACAGTTACAAGAATGAAACCAGTGAACGCACGTCAAAGCTTAGCGCAGTGCTCCGTAAATGGTAGCTATCGTTAGTATTCATTTTGTTGGCACCTTCTCAAATTAGCTTAAGTTCATGGCAGAACTTAGCTGTAGGTCAGCTCCATCTTGGCCTGTAATTTGAACGGATTGGCCAAAGACAAGGACAAGAGCAATATTCTGACTTTTGTTCTTCCCAATTGTTTAAGTTAAGTGTGATAAGAAGGGATTGTATATCCACAGTGCAGTACTCAGAATGACGAAAAGGAGAAGAACTGAGACCTGTGCAAAAAACAGCAACACCTCCCTTGCTCACCATTTCCTCAGCACCCGCTCTGGAGAGTCCTACCTGAGCTGCTGTGACTACAGAGGAATGGAGTCCAAAGGCAGGGGGCTGCCCTGACAAGGCCTTCAGTTACTAGGAGGCTGTTAGAATCGAAAGTGGCAGCGTTGAAAGGCCCTTCAGATCACTGACCCAAATTCTAATTTCAAAGAAAAGGAAACAGAGGCTCTGAAAGGTGGGAGACTTGAATACAATTGTCAGATTCACAACAGAGCAAGGCTCAGATACGAAGTGGGCTCTCTCTGTTATGAGAAAGATAAGAGAGTTCTGTTATGCAGAAGGAAGACCGACTCTAGAGAGTGACAGATAGAACTCTAAGAGCCCCAACATCATCGTCCCTGAAGAGATGCAGAAAGAAGATGATGATGATGTTACCCAATATTGAACAACTACTACATGCATGGCACTGTTAATTATTTTGCATACATGATTACCTCATTTAATCCTCACACAACAACTTTGCAAGGTGGTTCCAAAGAAGATTAGAGCTCAGACAGGATACTCTACTTCCCCAGCACCTACAGGTAGGGAGTAGCAGTGAGGGCCATGAGCTTCTACTTTGGGCAGCCTCTTAGAGGCAGCCACAAGCAACAGATGCTGCTAAGGGCCCTTCTGGCTCTGTGAGTATATATTTTTAGAACATTCAAGCCACATCAATGAGAAGTTATATCTTTTACTAGTGAAATAGATTCACTTGGTCTTCCACATAGTTTTGAACTATGAAAACTATCATTATCAAAACCAACCACCACAGTCGTCTTGGTGTAAGAACGGATTCTCAGACAAAATCTTTGGTGAGTTTGGGTCTGGTATGGATTGCTTTTGTGCTACCATAAACTTGCTGAAATCATTGCTCCTCTCTTAGGTAACGACATAGCAGCATTTTCCCTTGTACTTCTTTAGCACAGTGTAATGAAATGCAGTGGAAACCACAGGAAAAATATTGTGGTTGGGTTTTGAACTTGAGCCATCATGCTCAACCTAAACACTGTGACAAGGGTACCATGGAATAAGAAAAGGGATGACATAATTGGAAGGTCCCAGTCCTTCTTTAGGTGACAAAGGAGCCTGGGAATAAAGAGAGAAACATGACTTGGGGGACCTGACTTACGGTTCTTAGTTACAAATGTCTCCATTTAAATCCAAACTAAGAGCAAACCAAGGAGATTCCACTCGGGACGCCCCCTCAGCTCCGTGAAGCAGTGTGCTGACGAGAGGGTAGGTGAGAGGATGCCTGCATGTGGATGTCTTGGCATACTCCCTGGCTGTTAGCATCGTATTTGGCTCTAAGTTGTGTGACAAGCATTTCCTGAGTGCCTTCTGTTTTCAGAGCCAAGTAGAGGGCTGGCAGAATGTCCTGTTGCGGGATTGCATAAGATCTCCCTCTTGGTTAAGATTTAGATCTCCCTAAATGGTTAAAGTAGCAACTGCTCTTCCATTTCAGCAGGAAGTGAAGTAAGACCACCTGTACTTCCGTAAATTGCCAAGGAAGTTTGCAAAAGGTACATTATGAATCCAAAATAAATCAACACAGAAAGAGTGAATGAGTAATAGTAGAAAGACATACCATTTTGTGAACAATTTTAATGTGTATGTGTGCTATAATGCATTATCGGACCATCTTCTCAACGGCCTTATGGTAGGTGCTATTACGATGCCTCACTTTACAGATGAGAAAACGAGAGATTTGGGGGAGGGTGAGTACCACGTCCAAGGACACACATGCACTCCTACACACACACACACACACACACACACACACACACACACACACCGACTTAATCCTGGTTCATCAGACACCTGATGTGGGTGTCTCCATCCCTCCTGTCCCTTCCCTCACACGCAAGGCAAGTTTTCAGAATGACCTACTCATATGTTCAAATTTACTCTCCTTTCTTTTAAATAGTTAAGCTACAGTAAGAGAAGTTAGTCCGTAAAATACCCCCACATTTACCTAGGCTACCAACAATCCCTCTTTTCTCCCTCCACAGTAAAAATGGAAGGCGGAAGAGTATTTTCCAAATAATCCAAACTCTTCTGTGATAGAAAAGCTGCCCCAAATAAAGACAAGAGAAAATTAGAAGCTAAAAAGATTTGAGATTTGTCAGGAAAATGTTTTGATATTACATTGGAGTGAGTCACTAGGAAAATCTATTCATGACTCTTAGTGAAGCCGGAAGCTCTATATCAGTAAGACAAGGGGTGTCACTGTCTGGAGGTCCCATGCCACTGACTCCAATGCCACCTATTAGTGGATTACCTGATCCGGCCAGCAGGCAGTGCAGGCTTCAACCCGCAGCAGTTTCCCATAATCAGCAAAGAGCAAATGGCCACATCTAAGCTGGAAATGGTTGCACGAGCTACTTTAGGGTCACGTTTGAGGGAGATGTACTTTTTAAAATCAGTTAAAACAGAACCCCCCCCCCCCCACACACACACACACATGCGCAAATACTTGTAATATTTTTGTAGATGGAAATAGCATATACATGAAGCCAGCCTATGCAGCTATAGGTCAAGTGAATTGGACTGGAGAAGCTGTTTTAAATTGGGGGTGAGGGACAGGCAAGAGGTAAAGGGGGCTAGGATTTACTAAGAAGCAGCGGGCACTTCCCATATGTTGTCTCATATCCTAGTAACCCTGAAATACACTTATTCCTGCCACCATTTTGAAGGTGCCACCATAAAAAAGGTTGAGTGCTTAGTCCATGGTCACGCTGACAGGTACTGGCTACGCTAGGAGTTGAGCTCTAGTCTCTTGAATTCCCAAAGCCAAACTTTCGCCACTGCACAGACCTGGTCTCCTCGTGATGATACTCGGTGAGCCCTGGACACGGTCCGTCCTTTCTCCAAGCGGTCTAGCGGCAGGACACTGTGGATTCCAGGGGACTGGACAAGCCACTTCCTGAAGCCAGCCCCCTCCCTACCTCCACTCCTTTCCCAACACCTCTGGCCCCAGGAAACAAATGGAAATTCAGCGAGATCCCCCTCCTTACTCCCCTTCTGTGCTCGATTTTTGTCCACTACAGCATGCAAGCCCAGTGGGACCACTTGGACACTAGGGGGCGCCTGATGCTCATAAAATCTCTGGGATTCCCAGGACGGGTCCTGCAGTTCCTGTTAGACCTTATCCCGAAGGAACACTTTCTGGACCTTTACCCCTAAGAAGTATCACTTCTAATGCATCAAAATCTACCATATTTGAAACAAACTCTTTTCATTGTTTCCCAGCTTTTCCTACTGGAGAATTCTTCCTTTTAGACCACCTAGATGCAGGATGCCTCTAGTTTAGTGCTATGAGAACACGTGAAAGAACAGGTCCCCTCTGTCCGATGGAAAACCGTCATCCTCCCAGCTCTGCTATTGCTAGCCCCTATGATAACCCAGAAGAACACAGAACACAAACAATCAATGATAGAGGTAACTAAAAAAAAAAAAAATAGGTGATCAAAAATACTCCAAGGCATAAAAGAAAAATAACCTCCATGTCCAAAGTCCTGCCCCTCTCCGGTGCCCGCAGCTCACTGTGCTTGCACGTCCTCATGGAGAAAGGAGCGTGGACGGGTGAAGTCAGCCACTGGGAGAAGCTAGTTCCTACACATGGGAAAGCCCAGGGAGCAGCAGGAAGAGGGGGCGGCCCGGTACCCTCATTTGGTGAAGCCCCCCGGCACAGAGGCCCCAGGTGTCCCACTACGTGCTGAGGCCTTGCAAAGCTGGGCTCTTGGTAACAGCCTTTGAAATAACTGAGAGCTGGCAACACCGGTTTGACATGAATATGCAAATAAGAATACTCAAGTCTCCCACTTCAGGCTTTTGGATCTTTTTAAAAATTCAGCCACTAACCGTGACTAACAAAAAATAAAGGAGAAAGAAAAAGTGGTCTGACCTTCACTTGGTTTCTCTCACTGACCTCCTTGTGCTGGAGCCAAAGCACTTTTCAGACCAGAGAGAAAGATGGCTGGGGTCTTAACGAGGAGCTGGGACCCACTAATGCTAAAGACATTTTCACCACCCCCCCTCCCTAACAAAAGCCTTGGGATGAATAAATAGCCACCACTCAATTCTGTCAGTCAACCTCCATTGCTCTATTTTTATTGCTACCAAGATGTATAAAAAGCTAACGTTTGCTACAAAGCCCCCATCAATGTATTCAGGGAAATCATGGGGAAGCTTAATGAGTAATGTCTGTAAACTTGCCAGGCCACTAATTGTGCGTATCCTTTCCTTATAGTCTCTCCATCCTGTCACTCTGGGCCCAATAATCACTTTGGCTTCCATACTTCTTCCTTTGTTTGCCTGCTCCCCAGAGATGGGCCTGCAGGGAGGCGCCTCAGGGTCAGGCACATCTCTATAACAAGATGTGACAATGAGTTTGGGGAATTCGCTGGCTGAACATAATTATGAAAAAGAATTTTGTATCATTACCCATTGCTTTTCTGAGACATGAACGTGAGTGGTAAGGTTCTGCCGTCCCTACCACCGTGAGGACAGGGTCAGGCACATGGCCGGGGCTGACTGACTGACTGACTGACTGACCCACCCTGCAGTGGGGGATGAGGCAAATTTAAATAAAGCCTGACTCTACTGTCAAACTAAACCTAAGACAAACAGCTGAATGGTGAAGAAACAAAAGAAACTTGGTTAGTACTTAGAAGATAAATTACACCCATGTTCAAAATTCGTGGCACCCTTTGAAAGGAATCAGAGTTTGGGTAGGGGACAGGCAAAGACTATAGAACCAGGAAGAGGTGGCCTTACTGTCACGTGGAACGTGACCACCATACTAACATGGATAAAAAGAAACCCTTCCAGGTCCCACCTCTGCAGGCTGGTACTGCCATGTCCCCAACCCATACCCACCCTCCTGGGTACATTCTCCAGCTCCTGGTCCCTAATTCTCTTCCTGGTTTAATGAGCAATTTTGCCTTTGGTTGGAAACACACTTATGCACCTGCAGCTTCTGTGGCCACCGCCCCTACACAGAAACCTTCTCTGAGGCTTCAATGCCTATTAATGTTTCTTAGATTTTTATCTCCTTATTGAGATGGAGACAGGTATTTAAGGGTCACATTTTTTCAGATGGGAAAAGTGAGGCCCAATGACCACAAATGACCTTCTCAGGGGCACAGAGTATCAGAGCAGCACTGAGCATCAAGCTCTCCCTCTCCAGCCCGGGGGCCACAGTTGTCTCCTGATCAAGGGAATGTGCCCAGGTGCTTACTGCCCTTGGCCTTTGTCCTTTTGCCTCCCCCTGCAGATCTGTTGAGTCAGCTCAGGGCCTTTGAGTCCCCACTGGGCGGTGGACACAAAGCAGCTCTTTTCTGGCAACTCTCCTTGATGGGGTGGGGGCAAGGGTGTGGATAAGGTGGAACCCACTCATTAGGCTTAGGTTTAGGAATTACCTCTTAACTTCTCTGATGCAATTCCTACCCCCGCTCCGGCCCCCAACCTTCATTATTGGGAGTAAGAAGGACATGCTTCCATATTTTTTGAAGATAATCTAATATTTCATAATCTTTGAAAGGAACTGCAATGTTCTAGAGAACATAACGTCCAGATAGCCCGTTAGAAGCTCTGCTGCATCGGGTCGACTTCCAATGTCCCATTTCTTTGTTCTAATCCTTTGGCAACAACTCCTAGCATTCTTATTGCGGGCAAGGAGGGGGCAGGAGGCGGAGGGAAGGGATCTGGCTGGCCTTTGGGTGAAGCTCTGTCAAATCGGTTTGCTGTTGCTAACAAGGGGAGGCAAGATCTAAGTGGAAGCAAGCATACTTTATGTAACCCATTTGGTCCACTAACATTTGTACCCATCTGGCCAGCTCCTCATATTTCTCTTCTCTCTTCCTCATGAGAGGGAAGTGGGAAGAGACTGCAAGCTGAAATCCATAGGGCAAATCTCCAAATTTCAACAGTTGTGTATTCCAGAAGTCTCTTTAGAAGAGGAGCTCTGGTTCTGACACTAGCCAAGAAGGTCGCATTCAGGCAGGTGGGGTGGGACTCTGGGTCCTTCTGGCACCCAGGAGGCTGTAGACACCAATAGTCCTGCCTCACTACCCGTGCACTGCTCTCCTAGCACATCACAGGCTCCTTCCCAGCACCCTGCATCCCTTCGGGTGAGCCAGTGGCTCCTTGGCTGCTGAAGAGTTATCTGGTCATCCTTCCCCACTCCCTAGCCCTGACATGGCCCCAGTCACGGCACTCCCAGGTGAGAGGTAAGAGGACCTTTCCCACGACATGATAAATCTTTGATGGGGTACGTAAAAAAGGACTTTCCTCTCTGGGTTTCTTTAACATCCCTAGTGTTGCACGTCTTACCTTGGCCTTCTCTGCCTGCTTATTAAGCTGCTTTCCCTGGGTTTGTGCCACAGGCCCCCTTAGGAGGCTGGCTGGGAGAGAATTAGGTGGCCACTCAAGACGTTCCTTGCTGCTGAAACTCAGCTAGCCTCTGGACCAGCAGGTGCATCCGCATTCTCTCTTCAGGTTGAGTTCTTTCCCTTCTAGAACACTTTCTAGAATGTTGGGGAACTCAAGTATCTTTGGCCTCCAGTTTGCACTCCCTCCAATTTGTCCAAGAATTTTCTGCCCTGGGGCTGATTGTCAGCCCCAGCGTCTGCCTTTACCCTCCCTGGGGGGCTGCAGGTCTTTATTATGCAAATAGAACTCCTCTATGCCCTCCACCAAAAAGAAGTCTTGATTTGTCTCGACGGCACAACAGGGCACAGAATGGGTTTCATTCTGAGATCTACTCCATCAATCATCTGTTTGGAATTAAAAATGGGTTTCTCATAGAAACAATGTGTCAACTGGTGGTTCAGGTCCTTCTCCAGTTGGCAAGAGCCCATTGAACCCAAAATGTGGCCCAAAATGTGGCTCCGCTGTAGAATTAACTGTACTAGGCTTGGTTCTGTGTTTTGCAAACAGAATTCACACAATCAGGAGAGAGGAGAATATACAAAAAAGAAAAAGAAAACATCTTTCTGCTTTTCTGGGTACAGGACTAGTCCTGGGAAAGTTCCTAAAACAAATGGAGCACAATGCATCTTTGGCTTCCTCCCGTTTCCCCATGTGCCCCTTCCCCAGCACCTAACGGGCCTCTCCTCAAGCATTCCAGGATCCCTGCTGCTTGAAATCGCTCAACTTGGCACCCTACCCAGTCTGGCCCACCCCCAGCAGGCTCCAGGAACCAGCATTACACCTGCCTCCCCAACCCCCCTGTCCCCTTCCATAGATCTGCCCTCTCGCTGAGTCGTAGAAGGAAACCAGCCAAGTCAACTCAGGTCAAGTGTAGGACTGACTGTGTTTTGGCCCTCCCGTGAGTCTGCACAAGAACTCCTGGTGGACGTTCGGATGGGTAGGAAGCAGGGAGCAGGGATGCATCCCCGGCAGAATAATATCAGCTCTGTTTCTGCAAGCACCAGTCATGCTCCAGGCCCTGGGCTAAATAGTTTGACTACATCACTTATCAGCAGATATTAGAGCACCAAGAACAATGATGTGAGCATTAGAGCGATAGCACAGATGAAGCAAACATCCTTGTCCCCATGAGCTTCCATTCTCGTGCGTTATCTCTTTTGGTTTTCATAATAAGCTAGGAGCCCACTACTGTTACATCCCCATTTAACTCGATAAAAAACCCTGAGGTACCTGGAGATTAAATAACACACCACAAGAATATACTGGTTAAGTAATGAAACTAGGACTCCAAGCCAGGCTCTCTGGGATGCCTGAGTCCATGTCTTCACCACTGGGTCTGGTCCTATGGGAGCCAGAGCTCTCCAACTCGCCCCCCATCACAGATGGGCTCCAAAATCTTGCCTCAATGGCACAGGCTGTTCTTGCTTTTGTCAGCCTCTTCCCTTCCTTGTCTTCTGAACCCCCAATTCTCAAGGGTCCCCACATTTCCCCTCAAGCTGAGGGAAGGGGAGCAGGGACAGGAAGGCTGGAAGCAATGGATCATGTGTTAACTGGGGCTGTCTTTATGACCACAGCCTCCGTGGATCTAATTAGAGGTTTCCCCAAGCCTCCTTGAAGCCTCAAGAACAGATAATTGTAAAAGGGGTGAGTCATTGTGTTTCAAGGCAATTCATCTTGAAATAAAACATTTAGAATAATAGATTGATTCAGAAACTGTTTCCTGGAATTTGAAGGATTGGTATGTTTTATGCAAAAAAAAAAATAGAATATCTAACTTCCCTTTGCAATCCCATGAGAGACATTCACACTCATTAGTCAATGAGTTAAAGAAGCAAGTGAAGACATCTAGAAGGGCCAAGGTTCCCGTGAGATCTGAAAGTAGGCACATTTAGTCAAGACCAGCACAGTCTCAACCACCTCTGACCTTTCTAGAATTGAATATCTGTTTAATTCTTTAGGGTAACTCATTGTTCTTCAGAGACAAAAAAACAAAACAAAACAAAACAAAACCCAAGACATGTTTCCTCTGCTAAGGTTTGATCTCACAGAAATGCCCTTTATGTCTGCAAGATCAGAATGCCTCCCTTATGCAGTATAGAACTTTTGGTGCCACCTAAATCAGTTTTAAGCTCTGTATTCTCAGAAGACCGTGGGCCATCTCCTTCCATTTAGAACAGCTATCACATGTGTAGTTCTGGTCAGCAAAAAGATGGTGACCCAGAAAGAGGACTCCCACCCCATCTCTTCACCCCTGCTAGGACCCCATTCTGCATGTGGAGGTGCTAGCCCCTTCCCTCCCTGCCCCGTCAGCCTCCTTTTCCAGGCCAAAGCCAAAAGGACCAACCTCATACTCCTCAAAGGCTGCCTCTGACAGCTTAGCTGGGGAATGAAACTGACAGAGAAGAGGGAAAGGGAAGCGAGAAGGTGAGGGGAGAGAGGAGGGTAGCAACCTTCCTCTGTTGCTTACCCTTGGGTTGGCTGCTCCATCAGGAAATCTGGCAAATGGAAGGCCAGGCCATTTTTATCTTTAAGTTGATTCAAACTTTGCTAAATGCAGTACAGTTCTGGCTGGGCAAATTGTTCTATGTTCCATACTGGCAAATCAAGTAAGCTAGGGTACAGTGATAGCATTAAACGGAAGTTGAAGACTTACCTAATGGTCCTTCCAGATCCCCCTTTGAAGCCTATGCATTTATCCCCAGCTGCTAAGGGCTCCAGGAGGTGTCTTTGATGTGCTTGCCCTCAGCCAGTGTGCTGCCTTACCCAAGGTTATGGGAGAGTGCTATAGACTGAATGTTTGTGTCTCCCCCAAATTCATATATGGAAACCTAATCCTCAATGTGATGGGAGTGATTAGGTCATGAGGGTGGAGCCCTTATGAATGGGATTAGTGCCCTTTTAAAAGAGGTCCCAGAGAACTCCCTTATCCCTTCTGCCATGTGAGGAGACAGCAAGAAGATGGCCATCTGTCTGTGAACCAAGAAAAGTGCCCTCACCAGACACAGAATCTGCCAGGGCCGTGATCTTGGCCTTCCCGGCCTCCAGAACTGGGAGAAATGAATTTCTGTTGTTTATAAGCTACCCATCTATAGTATTCTGTTATAACAGCCTGAAGAGACTAGCCCAGGGTGGTTGGTGGCCAATGCCAGGCTGATGTAGAGATCAAAGCCTTGGCCTCAGCTCCTGAGCATCCTGTAGGATTGGTTGAGGCCTCCACGGCAACTGCATCATAGTTCAGCTTCTCTCTCTGCCCCACCCTGCCTTAATCCCACCCATGCTTATAGATGTACATAAGGCTTTCCAGAACATTCTTGACTCCCATAATATTAATATTTAGTTTCATAAAGGGATAGATCCAAGCATGTTTCATATATGTATATATATGAGAGAGGATGAAGAAAGTCTTTTCTTCAACTCCTTCAATCTGTACATTAATTGAGTAGAAAGGCAATAGGTTTGCCATCTACTGAGATCTTTAGAGAATTTCTGCTGACGTAGAAGACTCTCCACCATCCATGAATACAGTTATGCTACATCACCTGGCCTTGAGGGTCACCCTGCTCAGAGTTAGATGGGTATTAGCTGGCAGCAACAGAGCATTCCCCACTTCCTATGAATTGCTTCAGTGGGGAAAGCCACTATCTAGGGTCCAGCTTTCACTGAATCTCTCCAGTCGGCTTCACGAGGGAAAAACACTGGATTGTGAAATTTCAGAAGCAGGTGGGAGCTTCAAGGCCATTCCACCCAGCAACTTCCAACCTAGGGTATATAGACTTTTCAAGAGCAGAAGTGGAGCTCTTTGAATTATTTTCAACATTTTTAAAAGCTGAATTGAAATGGCGTGCTTACTCTTTAATAGCATGAGCTAACACACTTGTCGATACCAAGAGTCAGTTTATTTGTTAGTTCAACAAATTGGTTAAGCACCTCCTAGGTGTTAGGTACTGAAAATACAGAGATGAATAAGGTCGAGGAGCCGCTGGCCTACACAGAAAGTTACATTCTGTAAAACTTACAAACTTTTAGTCCATAAAAGATGGTGGCTAGGATGAAGAAAGAAAAGTAATCAGTGATGTGACACAGAAAAACAGAGTGGAAACTGCTTTAGGCAAAGTGCACAGGCAGGACCTCACTCAAACTGCTAACTCGTTTGACTTAATTAATAACAAATGGAAAGCAAAGTAATTGTTAGTCAATAAACACAGTCTTTTGATAAGTGATATTTTTCAAAGCATGAGCCACGTGGAATTAATAAAAGCGGTCTTCCTTTATGGAAGATTTTAAAACACTAATCTTAAATCCCTCATTTAAGAACACAAAAACCAGGCAACTTGTTGAGATCACATCACTAATTTTTGGCCAACCTGGAATAAGACTTGGGTCTCCTCCTGCCTGGAGCAGGGCTCTTTCCATTACATCATGCTTCAAGTCACAGAGAGGGACCCTGGTTAGAGATGTGGCTCTGGATTGAAGCCTCCTGGCTCTGATTTTGGGCAGGCTGTTCTAACTCTGTGCCTCAGTTTCCCCCTCCATAAAATGGCTGTGCTAATAACAGTACCCTCTCAGGTTGTTGTACACATTAAATGAGATACTATGTGCAGAACCCTAAATGCAGAATATCATAAGGTAACTGCCCAGTAGACCAGCTATTAGGCCTGGGTTCCTGTGGAGCCTGGTCTCACAAAGGCCAGAAACCCAAAGTGCTTTCCTGAGTGGCTCGCAGCAGCCCTGTTGGGTACACAAGCACTGTTAACTTTTAGGGATTAAGTGGCACGGAAAGAGTGGGGCTTCTCTACCTACATCCAGGGGAACTTTTAGTAATGCCTCATTTTTCTCTCAGTAATCTTTCTGGAACAGCATGAGGTTAACTCCTCAGATGTTTTTTAAACAGCATTTGACCATTCTATTCAATTAAGAGCTTCCATCAGTCCCAGGAGGTGAGAAGAAAAAAGTCAAAATATAAATTTAAATGGCACCTTATGGTGACCAGAGCAACATCACACTGTTGACCCCTCTGCACCACCCTGTGAGTGGGCAGGATAAGGATGTGCCCATGAGATGGGTCACCTTTCAAACTGGAGGCTCAGGATTCGATGGGAGGATTTCTTTCTTGCCTGAGCCTTTGACTTTTTTCCCCACTGATTTACTCACCTGACATTTATTCAGCACCTATTAAGCACCAGGTTCGATGGTGGGGGCTATGGATATAGGAGTGAAGGTTAGTCATTGTCCCTGAGACACTCATACAGGGTAGGAGAGAGAGAGAAGAAAAAGGATGATTAAAATATGCGGCAGGACTAAAACAGAGGTGAGCTTAGAAGGTCTGTGAGAGTGCAGCCAAAGGGCATGCATCCCGCTTGATTAAAGAAAGACCCACCCAGGAAATTACGAATAAGATTTAGGATGGAGTTAGCTGTCTGAGCTGTTGGACTCCACCATCCATTTTGAGGCAGAGCTCAGAAAAGTCACTGGAACTTCCTTTCACATTTTTCTGCTTCTTGATTTTCCAGGAACGAGCGCCTTGCATGGTCGGCCTCAGCAGGAGGTGTGCCACTAATATTCAGCCTGTCCTGGTAGATTTATTTCTCCACAGACTAAATCAAAGCATTGGTTCATTATATGTTTAAATGCTAATGACTTGTGTAAAGAAAAGGTTAATACTGGTTGGCACAGCTAGTCAGGGCTGGCTTGGTCCTTCATAGGGGGAGAAGCCAGCACCCAACTGGGGAAGGAGCCAGTCCAGCACAAGGAGATCCCTCATGTGACCGGAGTCCTCTCCTCCAAGTGTTCTTGTTAAGTCGCATTAGTGTTAACAGAAGGTAACACAGTAACACACAGGGGCCGGAGCTGATTTATCTGCCTCAGTAGAACATGAGTCACTGAAGGCTTCCTTTGGACAGGAAGTTTTGATGAGAATGAGGAAAAGTTGTATACTAGGAAGCTGTTGGGCTGGAAAGGCCAGGTGGAACACGGGTGGAGAGGGAGTTCGGTCTGGGTGGGTTCTGTAGGACAACCTATGTTGGAACTCAGTGGGGCATACGATGCAGAGTGCAGACCGAGTTAGGGTCCTGGACCCGACACTTAATAGCTGTAAGACTCTGTACAAGTAATTTAACCTCTCTCACCTCAGTTTGCTTATCTGTAAAATGGGGATGATAATAATAATCCAGGTCATGGGGCGGTTTCGAGGATTAAATGAGTTAGTACCTGGAAAGCACTTAGAAGAGGTGTTGGCACATAGGAAACATTCAGTAAATACCTGCTATTATTATTGTTGCAACACAGTACAGGTCACTTAGAAGCAAGCCACAGAATTAAAAATGAAGGAAGTAAAGGCAAATTTTTCCTAGGTCATGATCTTGTGCCAAAGCATGTTGTATTACGCTTTATATTTTACAGCATCGTCCTGTCTATTATCTCAGTTTTCTGATCTATAAAATGGTGAAAGTGGCACTTCCCATATAAGGCTTCCAGGAGGGTTAAATGAGATGCTTCATCAAGTGCTCAGTAAACGTCAGCTGTTCCTATTTGGTGCTAATCCCTGGTACCCAGTAGATGCTCATTCAAATATTGTTGAGTGAATGAACAACTATTATCCTTGTGAGAGCTCTATGGAGTTTATTTTCTCCTTTTTTTTTTTTTTTTTTTTTTAGATAAAGAACTGAAGTTTAGAGAAACACAACAGCTTGTCTAAGGTCAGCCGGCTAGTTAGGAAAGAGTCATGGCTCCAACTCTAGTTAATTTTCCAAGATACCAAAGCTGACTGCTAAACCAGGACTTGGTGGCCATTTGCTTAAGCTAGCAATATTGGTGGCTTGACAGTCTAAACACCACAGCCTCTACCCATTAGGAGAAGTAACTCACGTGGCCTTGAAAGGTGACTGGGGAATTTCCTGCTGGGTGGGGCTGAGTTGAGTTGTGGTTCCTGCCATCTTTTCATGGCCTCTGACACAGTCAGGGATTAGAAGGAAATACCATGCCTCAGGGATTTTCAAAGCCATTACCGGCAGCCTTCTAAAGCCATCTTGGAAAAACAAAAAAAGCCCCAGATGTCAGGTTGATGATTAAAAATTCACGTTTAAAATTTTATATGTGTTTTACCACAATTAAAAAATAAATTCAAGTTTAACTTTCCAAGAATGGAAAATCATGATTCATTTATTTTCCCTCTAGGTTCATTTGTTCTTTAATCAGAGACCACTCACGGGCCTGGCACGTATCACAAGTCAGCAGGACACCATTTGTTCTTCACAGGTGACTGCCTGCTCCTCCAGCCAGCCTCACTCTCTGGCGAGGGGCCCTTCATGTGCCTCAGGAAATTCAGTGTGGGCTCGGGGCCCCGTGAAAGTCTCTTGCAGCCCTGGATCTATAGACGATCCCCCCACGGGAACTTTCAGCCCTGAAATTGACAGGCAGCCTTTCAGATACTTCAATAAAAGGATTTTCTAAAACACTTCTCTCTGATACTCACCTAGAGAGGACAGCATTTGAGAATAAAAATTATGATGCTATAACTGAATCTGCCTTCTTTGAAGCTGCTATAATGAGCTTAGAACTTACTGAAACAGCTGCCGTGAGTTTCAAATGAACTAAATTCCAGATGAAGACTGAAGTAGAGGTAAATCATTGAACCACAGCACTTAAAAGCTAGAGGAGAACTTAGAGATAACCTTTTCTGGCCCCTTCACTTTCCAGATAAAGCTGCTAATCTGGAGGAAGGTGAAACGACTTACCCACAGTCACATGGCCAGTTAGAGCTCCGCTTGCTCTGGGAGAAGCACGACTGGCAACCAGCCGTTTACACAAGGCCATTGGTGAGGGCCAAAGACAGACACATGGACTCCCTGCCCGAAGCCTTGGTACTACCGCCATAATGTGAGCAACCGTTTTCTGTGCTGCCAGCAAAGCCTCCATTGCCTCCACCGAATGTATCTGGTCCCTTTAAGGTTTGGAAAATATCAGCCAGGCACTTTGCCAAGAACAGCTCAAGGTTACTTATCTTCTAAAATGGAAGTACGGCTCTCAAATGCTTTATTCTTAGAAGTTTCCCCAAAATAAAAACATAAAAACTCAACAAATGAAGATGTAGAAGCAATAAATACACAATTGCATGCTTGCAAATGGATCGCATCCTACCTGTCTTGCAGTAAAAGTCTCTTTAGTGTCAGGAAGGCTTGGGACTTTCCAAAGTCTACTATTCCCCTGGCCGCCGAAAGACTTCCTAAGGTAATGACAGCCACAATGGGGCTAAGGAGAACTAACAAATAGAGCATAATGAAAGAGAAGTCCCACGGAGTTGAGTCTGGAAACACGGGAAGGGACTGAAGAAGAAATTCCTACATCAACTTGTTCTTTGTCAATGAAGGTCTGGGTGCTAGACACTGGGAATTTTGTGGACGGCCCTAGCCCTGGCTTGTTGAAATGTGGATCTGTCCCCCATGCTGGGACCTGAATATGTACTTTACCTTTCTCCGCCTTGGTTTCCCATCTTTCGTGTTCAGGGCTATTTATTGCTTTCCCATCGCCCTTAAAGGGCAATAAAATGAGACTCAACATTTTATCATCTCTACTCTAGCCTCACTACAGACAAGGTACGTGCATTCTCCCAAAGGGCTGGATAAAATCTTGACTACCCCCATAACATCTTTCACTAAAAAAAAATAAAATAAAAGATTAGGCACTTCTATTTAGATTTGTAGTTCCAACCCTGGCTGTACATTAAAATCACGTGAGGAGCTTTTAAAAACACGTTTCCTCTTTTTAAAAACACGTTTCCTCTTTTTAAAAACCTCTTCCCTTCCCCTCCACTTAATAATCACAGCTACCACGGATTGAAGGCTTGCTTTGAGCCAGGCATTGGGCTGCATCCGCTCTTTATATACCTTTCCACATTGGACTCACACAGACAACCTCCCTGTTTTATAGAAGCAGCAGCTGAGGCTCAGAGATTAACGGCAGGAGGATGGTCTAGCCCCCGTGATGAAAGTAATTGGTTGCATAGTTGTTTTTGTTGACCTAAATAAAGAGGTAAACTAAGGCAAGCTCAAAAAGATAAGTTTATTTGGGAATAGCAGAAGAATTGCAATTCAGGACAAGCAAACTGTAGCAAGCTACAGGCAAGTCCGTTGAGGGTTTGGGGCAGGTTGTATTTATGGGCAGGGAATGTAAAGAGGTGAGAGCCCAGTTAGAGTCAGTTAAAAGTAAAAACAAACGGAGACCAGCCTCAAAAACTTTCCCAGCAGATGAAATCAGTCCAGTCACACAAACAAAGCTCCATTCAGCCCACTTTGTGAGACTAACCCGACCTAGGGCATCTCCCATCCATGCCTCTGGCAAAACTTCACAAGTTGATATGAGGCAACGTCTGATCAACTCCCTATCATCCAAGAAAATTCCAACACTATCAGCTTTCTGTAAATCAGGCATTTATAGGAAATCCTTAAATTTTGTCATTCCGAGGGCACGTGCAAGAGATTCTTCATTTTATATCCTCCGGTTCCATTTTAGATTGAAATTCTTTCACATCATCTTCGCAAATGACTATCATTAGGCGACACTAGTTATCAGAGGAACAGGAATATGTGCCCTTTTCTCTGGCCTGCGTAAGCCAGGGACAGCATTCAATGACCGGCCATATTGTAGCTCAGTGGGGCTCAATCTAATAGTTTCTAGAGACCTATATGATTTGTTTCCTATCACTTATTCCAGAATATCATGGACACAAACAAAGTAAATGCAGACGCTTATTGATTTTCAAAGAAAATGTTCTGGATTTACTTCCCGGAAGGAGTGGCCCAGAATTGGTGTGACCAAAAGCACTTAAAACGACGAGAGGTCAGCAAGGCTGGTAACTTTCCAGAATTGACACTCCCAGGCACTTTTTTTTTGTGATCCACCCCTTGCAGTGGCTGTGGTGAGGGTCACTGGTGGTGCGACGCAAGATTCTCCCACGCTGGCCTTCATCCCCGGAGCATTAGAGATCTTTCACAATACCAGCACATCCTGCTGCCTTTTAAGCTACATTTGTGGCCACCACATCCTGTCCTCTATGCTCTCAAGCCAAGTAGTATCCCATCTATCAACTTTAGACTGCTTGCTCTCCCCAAACACCTGTGTCCCTTCCTACCATCCCGTTTTTGCTGAGGCTGCCTCCCCTCGTCCTTGAACTCCTTTGCTGGCAAAATTCATCTTTCCAGGTCGAATCTGAAGATCTGTGATGAGCGTTGCTTGGTCTTCTGTTCTCCCACACCACATTTTAATGGGGTTGGTTTCCTCCACTAGACTATGGGCTCCCTGAGAGAACTGGCCACAGTAGTGGGTTGAAGAGCACCAGGTGGGTTTAAATTCTAGCCCTACCACTTACTAGCTGTGCAACTTTGGGAAAGGTATGAAACCACTCGGTGCCTCAACTGAAAATGGGTATAATGGTACTTACCTCATAGGATTCTCATGAGGAGAAAAAGAGAAAAAACACAGGAAGAGCACAGAACTGAACCCGGCATGAGGTAAACATGCCACTATTATTATTTGTATCCCTGGTGCCTAGAAGACAGGGAAATAGGAATATTGAACTGAGTGTGATGGTGGCAATTTGTGAATGTGGATTATTTGGGTCCTGGGGGAAGAGATTCATGTGTGATGACTGGACAAGTACAATTGAAGGATCTGAGTATTTAACTTATTCAGGAAATTTTCAAACATACACGAGAAGAGGGAAAATAGTATAATGAACTTGTGTACCCAATGTCTAGCTTCAACGATTACTGATTGTGGCCGATCTTTCTGTACCTATATCCTGCTCCTCGCCCTTTCCCCAACACACACACAAAGCAAATCACAGCTGTAAAGAAAGTAATTTATACTTTTAAAGGAGCTTTCAAACAGGAAAAACATAATCATATATTTTCATTACTACTTGTGGCTTATGACCGAGATGAATGCAAAGGGGAAGGTTGAAGAGAGGCTGCGAGGTCGAGGGCAGCCCAGGGCTCCAAGCTGCAAGTCAAGGGCTCTTTCCAGGACATCTGGGAAAGCTTGTGCATCTCCAACAGCTTCCCCAGAGCCCTCCCTCACCGAGAGCCTAACTAGTTCTTAAACATCTTTGAGCTAGCCCGAGATATTCCACCTCAAAAAGCAAATAATAGTGGTTTTTTCCCAATTCAGAGAAAGAATCAAGTTAATGGATGGAATTTTCAATTGAAAGTCTCACATATTTTCCTGAAACCCATGGCCTCTGCATCCATTTGTCTGCAACCGAGTGCTGGGAGACCACAGTGAATAAACAAATCAATAGTAAGAAAAAAAAAGATCAATGGGAAACCCCAGAAACAGCAACCAGTGTGATTTGACAGCTTGCTGTGGACACATCTGCCTGTGGTTGTGACTGCGTATTGTGCGGAATAATACATGCTCTACTAGTAAAACTGCTCTGCTTTATGTGATGAAATGATGAGCACCATCAGCTTTTCAGTCCTGTAATTAGCGACCCGTCTCTTGGGTGCTCCTCCACCTGGCAGAACTCCCCAACAGCTGCTCCAGCTGTAGAGAGCGAGGCAGGGACAGAACTGGGGCTGGCAGAGCCCACCAGGAGGGGCGACGTGTGTCTCTCACGCTCCAGTGCCCAAGTGCCAGCATATGGGAGAGGACGGGACACAGCAGCAGGCTTTCTGGTTCCTTTCTGGGGTAGACTCAGAAATGAAGCTAAGCAGGAAACTAATTCTCATAAAAGAAACTCCCCAGAATAATTTCTTATTGAGCTTAAGACCCAAGACAAATATCACAGCTGGAAATTACAACCCTTTCCAAGCACAGGTGATCTTGGCTCGCTTTTACTCCTGGTATTCACACTTTCTCTTGGCTCACATATCCCAGAGTTAGGACATCAGATACACCCCAGTAAAGCTCAAATCCCAGTTCTGAACAAAACCCTCTCCCGCTGTGACCATTCTTGCTGTCTTCAGTCTCAGCATGAGCAGCAGTGTGATCCCTCAGCAGTGGGTACTTATGCTAAACTCTGAAACACAATTAGATCCAAAATGGGGAACTGGGCTCAGGGCCTAGGATGTAAGGAAGGAAAAGGGGAAGTGGAAATTGACTTTGAAAGGCAATTAAGGGGGCTTCCTGCCCAGAGTTCAGGTGGGAACCTAAAGGAGCTTACTCTTCTCTCTGAGATCACCCCACTGGGTCAGTCAGGGCTGGGTGTGCTGTAAGTTCCTCCCCACCTCCCCGGACCCTGGGTATCCTTGGTACCCAGGTTGCCTCACATTCAAAGCCCCAAGCTCCGCACAGCAATATACAACTTATTCGTGACCTGGGCTTCAAAAGCACACAGAAGTCTGATAAAATACACATTTATTAGAAATTTTTCAGCAGCATCATTTCCATTTGCTTTTCTAATCAAAGTACATTTCAAAGTAATTACAATAAGCACTCAAAATATGAGCAAGAAATATTTTGAGAACTCAGGAATAAAATAATCAGTAGTATATGTTTCATCCATCCATCCATCCATCCATTCATTCATTGTTTTAAAAAGGTGCAATATTAGCACTGAGAGCCAGGAATGCTACTTAGCATGGAAACTGTATATTCCTGCCATGGTTCCCGTGGAGACTATACTGACTATTCAAGATAAGAGCTAGGCTCTACAGTATGTTCTGATACAAATGTACAGATCTAGCCAAAAGACATAAAAAAGGCTCAATAAGAATGGTTTCCCTTTCTATTCATGTTCAACTTAGGAAATAAATAGTCATAATAACGATATTTTCACATACAGAAACAAAACTTAGTTGAGGCTTTGCTTAACCAGTGTTTGTTTTGCACCTTACTTTATGAAGACACAGATTTGGTTTTAGTAATTCAGCTACCAAGCTCCAGTTTCTAGGATAGGTGACCACCCGAGATGCCAAGGCAAGGAAGTAAATTGCCCTACAGCCCATCAAGCGAAAGGGTTCATTCGATTAAATACAAACTCTTTGCAGGATACTTGCACTTAATGACAGGGCATGTTCTCACAGACATTGCAAATAGCTATGTTGACTTGACAGCTAGAGAGAGAACACACAGGAAGCAGAGTGTAGTGTTTAGACAACACAAACATGCAGAAGAGTGAGACTGAATTGCTTTTCTACCTTCTGCATTATCTGAGGCATCTACAGTCAAATCCCAAAGTCTGTACAACACACAGTGCTCTCTATCAATATGCCTATTAACCAGGTTACATGAAAGAGTGAACATTAATTAAGTGCTGATGCGTAAAAATGGACCCAAGAGTGGGGCCTGGATCCCTTTCCTGGATAATTCTATAGGAGACATGAGTGGTGCCTCTTCTTCAGACACGGCTAAAGGCCCCAAGTCAACTCCTTTCCTCACTGGATCATTTACTGCAATGATCACCAACCAATTCAGCAGATTCTTTTATTAGCAAATTTAATGATGTGATAATCTTTCCAAAATTTACAAATGTACAATATATTTATAGCCTTACCTTCAGATAGCTTCAGTGCAAAGATATACATATAGTACATGGTGATAATTATTTGTAAAAATATGAGATGGCATAATTAAAAAAAATAAAAAAGACACGCAAGGCATAGTTTCCACAGGCAGTTCCAGCTACAGGTGAACAGGGGAAAAATATTCTTTTTTTATTATAAAGTACTGAATGTTAACTTTTTTCCATCTGTTTGTAAAAAACATATGTGCAAAAGTGTGTTTCTAATTGTTCCCTAGATTGCTGGCGTGGCTATACCTCAGAGTCTTCTCTAACAAGGTTTGCAGTGTCTTTAAAAGTGTCTTCCGTTGCAGTGTAGGTTGGAGCTGAGCTTCTTTTGGAAGGGATTTCGGCAGCGGGAGAAGGTGATGGCAGTGGGACGACAGCGGTGGGACCACTTTCTTTTTGGTCGTCGTCCATCTAGGACCACAACAAAACATGAATCAGCCATTTATTCCCTCAACAGGAATAGTTTTGCGTGAAGAAGACACATCTTTGCCACTTTGCTCAGAATAATCTGAGTGTATGTCCAATTTAACCAGGGAAGTTATTTCTAAGAAAGGATGCTGGTGTCAAGAAAAAAATGTGAAAAATTACCTCTGCATAGATTGGATTTTCGAAATTGGTAGTTTGTTTTGGTTTTCGTTTGAAGATGTTCCATTTTGTTGCCTAGATGAAAAAGGAGAAATAGAACACCTTCAGGAATGGAACTTTTTTTTTTTTTCTGGTGAGGAAGATTTGCCCTGAGCTAACATCTGTTGCCAATCTTCCTCTTTTTGCTTGAGGAAGATTGTCTCTGAGCTAACATCTGTGCCAATCTTCCTCTATTTTGTATGTAGGATGCCGCCACAGCATGGCTTGATGAGTGGTGTATGGGTCCACACCTGGGATCCAAACCTGCGAACCCCAGGCTGCTGAAGCAGAGCACACAAACTTAACCACTACACCACCTGGCCAGCCCCCTACAGTTTTCTGATTTAATCTTCCCAACAATTCTGTGAGGGAGATGCTCTTATTATCTCTATTTTACAGATGAAGAAACTGAGTCACAGCAAAATTTTTATAACTAAATTGTAGGTAGAAGAGTAGGCAATGACTATGGGACTCAGGGGACGTACACTGAAAAGTCCAAAGAGAAATCAACCTAGACTACGGTGGGTGGCTCCTCTCTTGCTGAAAAGTTGCTCATGGTGGCAGTGCTGGCCACAGCTCAGGCTGCCACATGGAAATCTGGCAGGAGACAAAGGCATACACAGTCTGCTCCAGCAGGTAGCTGAGAGAGCCCACATGTTTTCTGGGGTATCTCTTGCTCTGTGAGTAGGAGGCCAAGATGTAAAGGAGAGGGGAGTACACGCCTATAGGAGAAGTAGAAGAGGCCATTCTCTTTAACCTCTATTTAAGTGAGCACCGACTCTGTACATGGCCACCACCAAGAGGGCGATGAAGACATTCAGGTCAGAGCCCGGCCTCTGGAAGCTTATACTTGAATGGGAAAGGCCAAAACTCTTCAAAGTCATTGCTTCAGTATAGAATGACTACTTGCGGTTAAGCAGTTATTACTAAGAGAAATGGTGGTGACTCATCTTCTTGGGAAACCCAATGCATTTCAATGAGACTTTCGGAAAATGACAGAACTGAGTCACAGGAGTTTATATTTTCACTTTGAGTCCTTTGAGTAGATTGACTGATGAAAGATACATTTGTGAGACTCCTTGGCACAGTAATGTCAACCAAGGGTGATCCTAACCGAGTGCGTCCACTGCTGTCAGCCACTCCTGCCGTTATCTCACTGCCCAGGAGGCAACAGACACAGCAAGATCCCTGGGTATCCAGGGAGGACAAACCTTAAGAAAGTCTCAGCCTTGAATGACTAAAAAAAGTAAGAACAAGAACCAACGTACTGCAAAGATGGAGGTGAGAAAGAAAGGGACTCTAAGTGGTGCAGATCTGCTCCCCTTTGAAAGTCTTTCAGCATGCAGTTTGTTCCTGATGACTGCTGTTCAGGTCAGAGGTTGTGGCATCCCCACCACACTCCTCTTCCTGCTCAGCTGGGAGAGAGCCCTGTCCAGGCAAGAGCATCACTAGACTCCAGATGGACCAAGAAAAAAATGTCGAGAATATAAAATAAATCTGGCACTGCCTTGGAGTTGAGTCAGACTTGGGGAACCACAGATGTGACATTCAAGTATTCTAGTGTCTGTGGAAAATCAATCCTCAAGATCCATTTTCTAATGTAGCTTAAATTAAAAAATTCAGTCCCTTGAAAAATATGAAAGTGAAAATTCCTTTCTAAGACAATATTCATGTGTGTGCACGCACTCGTATGCATGATGGGAGAAGGGCTTACTAAATGGAATATGAAAGGTGGACAAAGAGACCTTTGGTATAAGATCTTCTCATTAGCATCTATTTAGTTCAACTTTTATTTTGACCCAAAAGAGCAGAACAGGAGGCCCTGAAAATCCAATATGACTTCCAAGGTAACTTTGCAGATGCCAATTCTGCTTATAGATTAGCAATGTGAGAAATGAGGATTGTATAGATGGTAAGATTTCTAACTACCCTTAGACATTTGTTGCTTTACATTACTTCACAGAAGGAGTCAAAGAACCCTAAACTGAGACATCTCAGATCCTACTGTTCTCAGCTGGGAGTGTGTGAGTGTGCAGGGGGATGGTTTCTGGGATCACAGTGCATCGGAGGAGACACTCCTGAATATTAACATGTGCTGCAATGCACAGGATACTTCTATACCACAAAGAACCGCCCTACCCACTCTAGCACCCAGAGGTAAAATAGTTTTCCCAGAAGCAAACAGCTAGATCTGGAATAGCTTCATATGTGTCCATTAAAACTAGCTGTATATTATCCATCAATACAGTTTTATATCAATTTATTGAATTTCTCTCTGTAGACCAAATAGCCTACAAATTGTAAAGGGCCTGCAGTCATGGTAGAGAAGCTCCATCCAGTGGCCCTTTTTTCTTTTAATCTCCATTGTTAAACACTCTGCCTGGCACAATGAGGGCAACAACGGTTAAACGTTTAGATGGATGATGAACACACAGATTGATGGACAGAGGAAGAGCATATGAATTAGTGCCATCTAGTGGTGAACATAGGTAGCAACATTACAGCTAAGAAAAACATTATCTAAGGGAACAATGATGTACACAGTACAGAAATCACATTACACAGGGAAGGGAAAGGTCTTCTATGTGTATTCTTGACACAGTAAGCTCTTTATTCACATAAAATCATTCTTTCAAAGTAAACGCCTCTGGTGTGAAGAGGCTGCACAAATCTGTTGCCCTTCTATTCCTCATGGTCCCCCATGTCACAAAGGACATCATTCCCATCACAATCTTAGAATGTAGCTTTGCTTTGTGGAAAGTTTTTCAATTTGTGATTTTTTTAAATTATCTTTATTAACTGCCTATGTATCTGGGGATCTGTGAGCCTATCAGGGTCTTTCCTAGTTTGCCGAGGATTAACAAACCCAGCAACTCCAAAGTCCTTTCCAAATCCCCTATCATTTCAGCAGTCAGCCAGTTACCTGAGTTCCATCAGCAGTTGGAGAAGCTGGCTGTGTGTCTGGAACTATCTCAGAAGGGTTTATGGGACTTCCATAGTTCCTGTTATCCACATTTCCGGATACAGTTACCTGTGCGCATATTGAAGGCTGTTATCCAGTTTTGAAATGATTTGGTAATAAATAAATTTGCTACAAAGTTTCTTATCAACTCTTTGGTCCTATTTACCACCTCGCTGTCTCACAGACATGGTCAGGCACCATTTTTACTGTAGGAGACCCACCTGGTGGCCCAGGACTAAACACCACTCCCATGTCCCCAAAATCAGGAGCACCAACCACTAAGTCATCTTTCTCATGCCTGAATCCTGGGAGGCAAATGCACCCCCCACTGGTCACACTCTCACTTAGTAATAGCACATTCCACTGTGTTCTCTATTTCCCCTTACTCCCACTGTTGACCATATTTTTGGATAAAAGATACTCTGGTTGTATAGTGGCAGCCAAATCCTAGAACAGCATGAGTTATTCCTAAACTCACTGGCAAATTGAGAATCTTACCTTTGGATATTTAGAATAAAATTAGCAATTTCAGAGGACTGCTTAAAAGAGGTTGAAATTTTGAAAAAACAGGCGTAATGGAATAAATACTCTTCTAGACATTTTCTGTAACATTCATAGGATTCCAAGGTTCCCACTCGAGCCCAAATTACAATGGATATATAATTAATAAATTACAGAGTAGAAATTCACTCTTTTTCCTATATATCCTGAGAAATGTATCGTTAGGTGATTTCATCATTGTATGAACATCATAGAGTGTATTGAAGAACAAAATTTGCCAGCCCCAAAACATATGTCTTTAACATGAAGATTATTTTAGGCTGATTATTTTTAAGAAACAAAAGACTCAGAAAGTTTTTCTTGTTACCTCCCCCTTAACTGCCTAAAAGAATTAAGATAAAAACACCTGTCTCAGGAAGTAAGCTATCACCTTAGCACAACATGAACTAGGTGGTGGACAGGGAGGAACCCAGAAAAGCTTGCTTATTGAGCTCCCCTCTGTGTTCTTCTGTTTCTGTGTGGCCAAACACTTGTTTTCCAAACATTTGCTCCTTTTCACCTACCTGTGAATTGCCTTCCTTTCCCTTTGAAGTCCCTGGCTCTCCCCACCCCCAACATCTTCTTTTCTCTTTAGCAGAGGACAGTATTTTTTTTTTTGAGGAAGATTAGCCCTGAGCTAACTACTGTCAATCCTTCTCTTTTCACTGAGGAAGACTGGCCCTGAGCTAACATCCATGCCCATCTTCCTCTACATTATACGTGGGATGCGTACCACAGCATGGCTTTTGCCAAGCGGTGCCATGTCCACACGCGGGATCTGAATCGGCGAACCCCAGGCTGCTGAGAAGCAGAACATGTGAACTTAACTGCTGTGCCACCAGACTGGCCCCTGAGGATAGTATTTAAGGTGAGACTTTTGGCCATTTTGGTGAGTTATTCAATTTTCCTGAGTTTCTCCCATGTACACGTGTTATTAAACTTTTGTTTGTTTTTCTCCTGTTAATCTGTTTCATGTCAGTTTAATTCTTAGACCAGCCAAAAGAACCTAGAAGGGTAGAGGAAAATTTCTTCCTCTCCTGCAGGACTTACAGAAATCTAGACGGTACAGCCTACTACACATCTCGACTATATGGTACTAATCTTATGAGACCAACATCATATCTGCGGTCCATCATTGACCAAAAGGTCATTATGCAGCACATGACTGTATTTTTACCATTCACCACTTCATTTCTTCTAGAACTTGGACATGTGTTTATATATATGGCCTCATTTTATTTCAAGTGAAAATGCCAAATAAAATGTCATATCTATTTCATCATGTGATTAAAGTTTTGCTATCTGAATATCAAAGGATCAGGCAAAATGCTTTCATGATTCAAATATCTCTGGTCCTAAGAAAGCCATTCATAAAATAAACACTTCTATCATATATTAAAATATGCCTTATCATGTGAGTTCAAAGGAAGTTTAGGTGTTAGCAATGAAAGCGAATTTCAGTGAGGCTGTAGTTATTCCGGCAAAGGAAGTACAGGCCAACAGGTGACAGGCATGGGGAGTGGTGTTGGAGCTATTGATCCAGACCTAATGAAAGCTCTTTCCCTTCATCCCTGCTCCTCCTCATCTTCACGCTCCTCTCAAAGATGAGTGAGTAATAGGGCCGTACCAAAGGAAATACAGGTAACTGCCTATCAACTTCGGAGAACTTTCTACTTTTCTGAACAGTATGGGAAAGGCTAGCATAGGGAGGTCACCTCAGATCACACCCTTATGATACCAACAAGAACCCAGAGAGTAGACCCACTCCCAAAAGTCTCTGCAGAATGACCTGATGATCATTTGCTCATTCATTTCACAAAGGTTTATGGAAAGCTTGTGCATACCAGGCACTGTGTTTGCCAAGCCTCTGAATGGACTCCTACCTCTTGCTCTGACCACTCGGAAGGAAAAGGCTCTTGGTCAGTGCCCCCAGAATGGTTGTCAAACCTCAACAACTGTGCAACAAAACAGGATTCTGATCATCTTCACGTCTCTTTTTCTTGGGTCTGTCACTGCAGAGAGTGAAGCTGAGGAATGGACCACTGTGTTTCCTTCCATTTGAGGGAAGGTGAGGAGGACCCTGAGAGGGCATTATTCAATGGAACAAGATCCAGCAACAGCAGTACTTGAAGGAAAGGACTGTGTGATTCCTCACCTGAGTTGGCTGAACAACTTTGACAGCACTGTCCTTCTCCTTGGCTGTATACATTGGGTTTTCAAATATTATGGGCTGCTTCCCCATCTCCATAGCAAAGTGTTCACTCTGATGGGGAAAAAAAAAGATCATAATGTACTGACCTGGTTCACACACAGAGCAAGTTACCCCCCTCACACCTGGAGGTAAGCTAGGCACTATGCTAAATTTACCCAGAAAGAACGTACAACAAAAAAAGCCAGCAGAGACCCAAGGCCTCCATATGGCAAACCATCATGTAAAGTAACATGAATGCCCTCGTTCACTAGCACAAGAAAAGAGAAACACTCTTCCTATATTTGAGTTCTCCAAAATAAGTCACTTGGGGACTGGGGTTGGACAGAGAAAAGGATGTGATGGAAGAAGAGCAAAGAGAACAGGGAGAGGGGGAAAGAAGAAAAAATGGATATTATTGTATTTTCAGGCAGGGGAAAAATGAAAGCTTTGAGGGAAAAGCAAAATACTGAAAGCGATTCCCCAATACTGATTATAGAGACTATACATGTCTCCTCATAAGGTATCAATTTGGTCCTCACAGGAGGTATTATTATACCCACATTACAGATGGGAACAGTAGGGTCAGAGAGACCAAGCTCCATGCCTATTACTACATAATTAGAAGGTGCCAGAGTTGCTATTTGAACCAACCACTAACTCTAAAATCACTGTTTATTCCATCACTATCCATCAGTGGGAAAATAGATGAGACTAGTAAACACTTATTTTCATACTCCTCCCTTTAAATATACAAAAAGTCACCAAATAAAAGCAGAATATTATGCACTCTGTCTCCTACTCCCTAAAAAAAAAGACTAATTTAAGATTCCAGTTAAACTTAAGACTGTTTATGATTCTAATTCAACAGTGTGGCTTCAAGCAGAGACAACTTTTAATTTTATTACTAATATTTTTAGATACATTTCTGCAACAAATCTAATGTTTTCTAACTTTGTCTGTATAGTGAAGACTATTCTGAGAGGCATACAGTCTTTCATTTTTTTTCTAGGTTAATTTTATTCTTAAAGTGTTTCTTTTATAAAACAGTAAAAATGGTAACGTTCAAATAGTCATTTTGAAGCCACACTCACCATCACCATTGATCTGTCAATAGCAGATTCAGGCCCAAAACCAGACACTCCAATATCCATGTTAACATCCGCCCCTGATCTGAAGGTCACTCCATTTCCATTTTCCGAGGATTTGACAAGACTGCTTAAGCTGAAAAGAAGTAAATGAAAGTCATTATTTTTTTAATAATCTTTTGCAATAGTACTCTTTCCTCCATATCGCTAAATCTTACTTAAATGAAATGCTCAATTCACACTCTGAATTTACACATCAAATATGGTGGTAAGTTCTCTTAGCCACCTGGAAGTGTTAAAGCACGTTCCCAAATGCTTGAGATCTAAGACAGGGCCAGTTTGGGACTTGCAGGAATAAAGTCTGGTCCATCCCACAGCCAGCTCTGTTCTCCAGTCTAACCTAAATGCCCACCAATAGGCACCAACCATTCGGACTATCAAACGTGCTTTGCACTCAGGCTTCAAAGAAGCACTTGATTAAGAAGTTGTGATTTGAACTGCTTTCAGTTCACTACTTTTTGTGTCTGCAGAATAGGTGAACTGTGTAGTGTGCTTTTTTTTAACTTAAAAAAAAAAAACTAAGTTATTCACATGGGCACATTACACAGGTTGCTAAAATCAATATTCTACATAATGAAACTGACCTTGGCAGCTTGGGCAGAGCAGGCAAAAGGGAGCCGGTTCTCCTATAGTGGAAAAAGGCTAACATTGCCAAAGCTCCAATTATGATGATCAGGATGACTGTCAACAGCACGGCCACCGCTGCCATTGAAGAGGGGGGGAAAAGCGAACATATCAACATGCAGAGAAGGAAAAGAGCCAACCGACTTAGCAGTAGAGGCTGGGGTCCAGAACCATTCATTCTTCAAAGACTGGGTTAAACAGAACACAAACAGCATTCAATTTAGAGGTTATGAAGTATTTTCAGGTTGCTTATGTTCTCAAAACTTACTTGTTCCTGGAGGGACGCCTTTTGAAAGCCCTGCTTCACAATATTTTCCCATGTAGCCACTCAGACACCTGAAAATAAAAGAAGACTTGTTCACGAGCTGTCGCCTTCTGAGGCTTCTACTGCAATTTTGTAAGCACACCTTGAAGGAGAGAGAGGTTCGACTGAGTAAATTACACGTTGAACAGACAATGTATCCTGTATGACTTTTGTTTATTCCACCAAGAAATAAACAAGCAGAAAGAACAGTAATTTGACTTTGTGGAAATTCACTTTCAGTGGAGTAGCTGTGACGCCTACAGGGTCAGCCTCATCAAAGAAAACCTATTGATGTGTTCTCTAATCTATGGAATTCTGCCTTAGAGAGTAAAAATGGAAACCATGATTGTGTTCTTTCCTTTGATATGTTTTCATTAAATTTTTAAAAGACCTCCATTCATCTTGCTCTGTGATAAAGCTTTCTCAATAATTCTTTTCTTTCCAAATCGTAGGCCCAGTCTCTGCTCATCATGAGTGCCTCGTACTGAAGCAGCTCTGCTGCCAGCTGCTCTCCCACAATCCCATTGTAATTAACCATGCCAGGTGTGTAGGAAAATGCAGGTGCCGTTTCTCTAACTCCTTGCTCCCCAAAGCGTGGCCCACAATTCTGTGGCATCTCCCGGGACCTTGTCAGAAATGCAGAATCCCTGTGCGTGAGGTGGGCATTTGACCCAGATCTCAGGAGGTTCTTAGGCACATTATAGTTTGGGAAGTACTGCTTTAGTTCTCTATGGACTCCCCCAAGGGAGGGCAAGCTGGTTAAGATGTGAAAATTAGTGAACAGGCAAGGTTCCTGTACTTGTTTTTCTAGCTACTTTAAGGTCTTGAATTCCCCCAGAAGAGGCAAGGGCTACAGCTTGGACCTCAACATTTAGACTTACTTGCATTTGGGGAGGTCATTCTCATCAAAATAGCAATTTCCTCCGTGCATACACCTGCATGGGGGGGGCATCATGATGGGACTTTCGATGGCTGCAGAAAGGGAAAGCCATGCATGTGTTAGTCAGCCATACTCAGCAAAGCACCCATACCATGCAAACCTGCTTCAGACCCAGGGGAGTGGGGGAGGGGGTAGACAGGGAAAGGCCAGCTAATTAGTCTTCCTATCAAAACATTATCTTCCCCTTAAGTCAGATGAATTTCCTTATCAATAAGGTCTTGGAGAGTAACATCCATTTGGTGGAAAGATAGAGACAGTTTATAGCATCCCCCACCCCCAAAACAGTGGAGAGATGCTAGACTCTAGAACATACGTTAATAGTTAAAAGAAACTTGTGGTAAAGGAATCTCTTAGGACATTCACGTCCTCATTTGAAGCTGTCAGAATTCTCCGCTGTGAATCCAGTTAACATCAAGAATTCAATTTAGATGCACCTCAAACCTCAATTAAAGGCTCTGCAGCATCAGCGATCCCTCCATCAATAGACAGACACATAGATGCAGATACATAGATGCTTAGTGGACAGTCGGGTAGAGATCGCCTCATTTTTAAGTCCTACAAAACTGTGCTTGCTCTGGGTCCCTGCTCCAGCTCAGCCCCCACATACTCTCTGGATGTGCCTGAAGGGTCATTCGTGTTTCCATGTCTTACACCTAGAAGATGCTCAAAAAGTATTTATCCCGCCTGTGTTTATTCAAGGTGTTCGGATACGCTTCTAGCTCAGTCCCTCAACTTGAGTCTCTACTCAAAGTTCACTTGATCAAGGGGCCTTCCAGGAAATGTCTGTCTAAAAAGGCAACCGACTCCCACCCCACCCTCATCCCTCTTACCTGCTGTAGGTTTCTCCTCTTATTTTTACCACCTAATGTTATATATTTATTGGGTTCTCTATTTATTGTGCTACTAGAATATAAAAGCCCCACAAGAGCAGGGTATTTGTCTGTTTACTCCCTTCTGTTATCTCCAGCACTTAGAACAGTGCCTAGCACATAGCAGGCACTTAATAAATACTTATCAAATTAATTGATTAATTGATATACCAAACCGAGACCGTATATGGAATGATTACCATCATTAACGTGCTTACTTTGGTTAATGTCTTTTTAAACAGAAATCTTAATATGATCCACTTGGCAAAAAATGTAAATGAGGAAGTAGATTAGATGACAACTTGCACAACACGTCTCCTTCAACATGAAATTGTAAACAAACGTCAGAACGATCCATCTACAGCACAGAACGAATCTCAAAAGCTTGAAATTGTCCTTTTGTTCAAAATATCGCTAGGTATTGTCATCTTGCCAATATTTCCCCCGTGGCGCTAGGATGAGAGTGGGGATAGGGGAAGGGAGGCGGAGGAAACAGTTTTTTATCCCCGATTTCATTCTCTAAACCTCCCAACTTTTCAGCCTGGCTGGGAAGAGTCAGAAAGGGGTGCCTTGTTTAACCACTTGCTCCACCTGGTGGTAGAAGGTGGTTAAGCCTCTTCATTTCTCTGTTAACTAAAACTGGGGGAAGGCTGCTAGTGAACCACAGGATGATTTTTTTTTTTTTTTAACGTGCTTATCAAGCATCGGATCCTAGTTAGGGACACTATTTATTCCCCATGGCTTATTAACTCCTTAATTTAAGAATCACTGAAGAAAGGTCTTGCCAAGAATAGATCATCCACAGCATTTGGGATGAGAATTAAACCACTGCTTCCTTATTCCAGACCTCATCTCCCAACAGCATAAGGCACCTCCTGAAATGTGGCCCTTCTTCAGTTGTCAAAACTTTGAAATGAGCATGTGAGGAAAACATGAACTCCTCTAGCCCTCCCCTCTGTACTTCATAAGCCCCCCACCTCAGGAACCTGGTTCTCACCTCGAGGAACTCCTGATAAGGCTGAATGGATTCTGGGGTGACAGGAATCCAGTATGGGGCAGAGAAAGGAGGAAGAGCCCTTATAGAAAACTCATTCTTCAAAATGTCTTTACAAAACAACATAACAGATCTTAGCAAATAATTCCCAGAAAGCCCTGGAACACAAGATCTGTTTGGCCCCTCACTCAGCTCTGTGCATATTTCCCACATCTCTCCTCTCTCCTTCTAGCCATCCCCACTCTATTCTGTAAAGAACCCAGCAGGCAGGGCTCCTCAGGCTCCTGAAGAATGGGAAGCACAGGTAGGGAACTGACTGCAGAAGGCAGAGTAGCTCTCCCAGGCCCTGTGGCTGCCCAGGCAGTGCTCCTACCTGCATTACACTCGGTGATGCTCCCCGCTATAAAGGTGGAGCCTTGGGGACAGGCACAGCTGTAGCCTCCAGGTCTCAGGAGGCAGAGGTGGCTGCAGACCTTTTTACAGCGGTTGGGTACTGGAAAGCAGATAAGAACAGTGGTTAGGTGCTGAGGAGGAAATGAAAACCCCCAACCAAGGATATGCCCATCAACTGAGCTGTGCACCGGCCAGGTGATAGGAGAGACCAGGCAGCATCCCAACACTCCTAAGCCATGTGCAGCTTGGACCTGGCTACTCACCCTCATTTAAACTACCGTCCCCTGCCACCCCACCAAGTGGCACAGTCTCTCCCTGTGCCTTCCATGCCACTCATTTTCTACTGGCTTCGCTTATTTCCTCTATTGCCCTGGCAGGTTTGGAAGGTAGGTGTGTGTATGATTCACTGAATGACCTCAAAAACTAATCAGTGCTAAGCAATCTGAGATGGTTCAAAAGACCAGTAAGAGCCCATTATTACATCAAGATTTGTCATTGCCCAAATTCGGATAGCTCATAATGTGTGGTTCCTCCAAAGCATACATTGGACGTGATTTCCAGTCCCACCTTCCAAGGAGAACTTTTCCTGGGCTTCAGTTTCCTAATTTTCAAGATAAGGGAATTTAGAGCTATGATTATCAGAATCACCTGGGAGCTATTCACAACTATTGATGCCCAGTCACAGAAATTCAGATTTAAATTGGCCTGGGATGAAGCTCAAGTATTACTGTTAAAAGCTCCTTAGGTAATTCTAGAGTCTTCTGAATTCTACCTTAGCATATATTATGATTTATCCAAGGAATAAATGATCTCTAAATTGCTTCCCACACTAACATTCTGTGATCCTGATACTCTGTCATCCAAAATATAACCATAGGCAAGGCATGGCTATAAAATAACGACAGATTCCAAAAGCCTCACTCCAAATCTGTGCCATTAACATTTCTTCAGCTCTCTAGAGCAGAGCTTTTCAAACTTCAATGTAATACAAATCACCTGGGGAATCTGATTCAAAGGGCTAGGGTGGGGCCTGAGGGTCTGCATTTCTACCCATCTCCCATAGGATACTAGTGCTACTGGTCCACACTCTGAGTAGGACCTGGAGCAGGGATTCTCAAAATGTGGTCCCTGAACCAGCAACGTCAGCATCACCTGGGAAATTGTTGGAAGTGCAAATTCTTAGGCCACCTCAGGCCTGTTAAGTCAGAAGCCCTTCAGGTGGGAGCCAGCCATTTGTGTTCAACAAGCTCCTAGATGATTCTGATGTATCCTAAAAATTGAGAACTATTCGTCCAGAGTAAATGCTAATCTGCCACAGCTGGGCTGGGTCTAGGGCCTACACGGCATTCAGTACTTTCCAAAGGGGGCCCAGAGCATCAGCTGGCTGAGATGCTTTTCAGGGGATGTCTCCAGATCTTCCTCTGCCTGACTCCGAACCTGCTCTCTCTCCAGGGGCCAGAGGGGGCTCACCCGGTGTATTGTGCTCTCCCCTCCTGCCTTTAAAACTGCCAAGCATGAGAGCCACAGGAGCATTTAGGACACAAGACCTATTACATTGTGGAGTCCCGAGTGTTTTGGAGAGGGGGCTGGAGAATGGCAATCACTACCAGCAACATAAGGGAGAGAGGTGTTTGCCGCCAGTATAACCCCCTGGGAATCTCAGCTCTGGGTTCCAACTAGCCAAGGCTGATCAGGGTCTCCGAGTATCAGTGGACTCAAGGGGACCTCAGGCTCCACCTTGGTTTCACAGAACAGGGATAGAAATGGAGGTGACTTGTCAAAGGCCACACGGCCAAAGAATTCAGTCTGGAACTAGGTATAATGATGATTGGAACAGAACAGAAAGACCCTGAGATTTGGGGTTGAATGGAATTAAATTTAAAAATCATGTCTGAGTTTAAAACTCATCCTGTGGTTGTGTGACTTAGGCACACGGGTTACTAAATCTCTCCTATCCACAGTTTCCTTATTTGTGAGAAGAGAACAAAACCTCTTTAAATAGTTTTGGAGAAGATTAATTGAAGTAACAGATGTCTGGGTTAACACTGAAGAGAGAACCTGACACAGAGGACTTAGTCCATTTCCTTCCCTCACTTCAAAAACTTCCCTTCCCTTTCACCTTACTCCACACAACGGTGAAGGATGACTTAGAACACAGTTAACCTGATGAAAGAGGACTCAGAACTAAGAAAACGAGAAAGAAGGGAGGGGGTAGAAATGCATCTGACTGACAATTTTAAACTAAGGCTCACGTAGCTCAGGATAACTTGACGAGCCTGGGCCTTGCAAGTGCAAGAGTGGGTAAGACTTCTGATGTCCATGAAACCCATTTTGTGACCTGTTAACCCAACTCACATTTTGCAGAGGTCTGATGACTGCTGGATTCTGGAGCCTAGAAGTACGTACCCATAACTCCAAACCCAATGAAGACTGAATTTTTTTTTTTTGGCTGAGGAAGATTTGCCCTGAGCTAACATCTGTTGCCAATCTTCTTCTTTTTGTATGTGAGCTGCCACCACAGCATGGCCACTGACAGACAAGTGGTGTAGGTCCACGCCTGGAAACCGAACCTGGGCCACCAAAGTAGTGCGCACCAAACTTAACCACTAGGCCACTGGGGCTGGCCCAGGATTGAAATATTTTTACTTCATATCTGCTGGTACTGCACACAATTTCATTCACCCTCCAGTTTTATCTTTCTTTGGTCAAAATGGTTTAAATACACACACACCTCTTTCATGCACTGAGAGATCAGCAGATTATTATCCACTACCATTTTCCAACAATAGAGCCATTAATTTGAAAGAAGTTTTCCCCAGATAATAAGGAACATTGTCTTCCAAGGTTGGCGATTACCTGATTGATTATATCTGTACTGCTGAAAGATTCGAACTTGAGTGAGCCAAGGATTCACTACCAGCATTTTCTCTTTCTCATCTCGCCCAAATTTATCCTGCTTCCATACTTCTCCTTTATCCTTAGATATCCAGTATAACTCGCCCTCGAAGATATCCAGACTATAAGGGTTCACTGCTGCTTACCCCCAGGGGAAAAACAAAACAAAACAAGGTTATTGAAAAGAAAATACCCTAGCCCCACTTTTATGTCAAATGTCACTCTGCTTGAATTAATCCCTAATGCAACGCCTTGAAATCCCAGAAACATTCAGGAAGACTTTCTGTACATGTGACTGCGAAAGTGTCCTGCCTGGGAGATCAGGATGACAGAAATTACACTACTGGCTGACCTCAATTATAGTGGACTTCCTCAATTTCAAGTTGCTGATTTTATTTTATTTTTCATAAACAATTTGTATGGCAGAGATTTTGTTTTTTTCTTTGAACATAAGACACCACTTAGGAAACCTGCTATGTGCTGGATTGTTGCAGTTCTGCAGAGTCTAGATGAGAAAACAAAATGCTTCTCTCCTTCTAGACATTTCCAGTTGGACAAAATAAACTATCTAGCATATTAAAGACTAATGTGTCTAGAAGTGGTTAGACATGGATTACCATTGGCACACACGAGCGCCATCTCTGTCCAGGCAACCTCACAGGAAACTCAGTTATTTCAATATCTGCTGCTGAGAGCACTTAAAAAAAAATTATGTAAAAAGAACAAAAAGGACTTAATTATTGCTAATGGGTCCATTTTAATTTAAATCAGCAGCTAGGAGTCCAGCAGAGTGGTTTCTAACAATATAAACCATTTTCTAAGATCAGGGATCCTTCTTGAGAAAATGGGCAAAGAGAATGGGAAATATATTAATCGATTATTTAATATATTAAATTCTAACCTGCATTTACAACGGTTCTCCTATCAGTCCCATCATGTTTCATGGTTTCAATAACGTTCTCCTTGAAGTCACTCCAGTAGATCTGGTCATTGTTCAAATAATCAATAGAAAGGCCAGTTGGCCAACCAAGGTCCTCTTTAACCAGGATGATCCGATGCTGCCCATCCATCCAGGCAGACTCGATTTTAGGCTCTTTGCCCCAGTCAGTCCAGTACATAAGCCTGTAACAGAAGGTTTTCCCATTGCAGCTTCATCTAGTGGAGCTTCTCCACTAAAGCAGAGCACGGACTTCCAACAGGGAAATCAGCTGGCTTTCACGGAGGCCTGGGTACTAAGTGATGCTGTTTTTACACTTTACAGAAGACAGGGAAAGAAAATGGGGAGCTGGTGCATCTGTGGTCTACCCTTTCTGAAAACTAGACTTCCTCAATAGAAATTGGCCAGCCCTGTCCAAGGATATACATTCAGACCCTTTAAAACATATAATTACAATTATTGAATGCCAATGTGTGGGAGGCAGTGTCCTGTGTTTGGGATGTATCAGAGAACAAAACAAAAATTCCTACTCTCGTAGAGGTAACATTCTAACTTTTTAAAAATGTATTATTTTTCACCCAGTTAATACTTATGTGTAGAAGAATCAAGTAGACCAAGGATTGCACCACTTCAAATACCTAGAAAGGACCAGGCAGGCAAGATAAACGAGTGGAGCAGAGCAGTTATGAACGTCGAGTGATGGGGAGAGCAAGGCTCTGTCTGAAAGGTCCAGGCAATAGTGCATCAAGGAAGGCATCTCTACCCAGTGTTATCAGTTCTCCTGATTTTTCAAGCCAAAAACACAGATATTTTTAAAAAATTTTAAATGTTAGCAACTAAGTAAAAAAAAAAAATTTAAATAACTTAAAGCTCTGTATAGTTCAAGTCAAATATGTCTATGGGCCATTTTAGTCCACTAGCCCCCACTTTATAGCCTCTAGTCCTAATCAGATATAGACCTAGACCTGACAGACCAAGAGGTCTATCCCTAAATCCCTAAATAGAATCCTTAAATTCTATTGAAAAATGTGCGAATTTTAGACAAGCTGGACTGTGGAAAAAATGTAGCCAGAGGACTTCCCCTCACACAGCATCGGTCTGAAGCCTAGTTGCTCCTAAATGATCTTTAGAGTATATTACAATCCTTAAAAATAGTCACAGAAACCACCCAAAAACAGTCCAAGAACAATTTGAGTAGAATGGGGAGAAAATAATTAAAGACATGTAATTTTTTGAGAATCCAGTGGAAAATATCTAGAACATTAAGATCCCTTCAAGTACTTACCCTAGTTTGGGATTCACAACCACTGCTGCTGGTTGATCCAGTTGGGTGGAAATCAGCCACTTTCTGTACCTTCCATCAAGTTTAGCCACCTCAATCCGTTGACTCTTGGCATCTGACCAGTAAATATGCCTGAATTTAGAGAGACAAAAATGTCTGAAAAGTCTGGACTGGTCACTTCTGGGAAGGAGGTTTGAAGATGAGAACACATAGTTTGGCAGTTCTGGCCGGCAAGACAGCTATTCAAATACCAGTGATTGGAGCACAATCTCCCTGGCTCAGAAATGCCCCATCTCTTCAGCCAAGGGGACATCTTTGGAAGGTTACAAGTGGAGGAATGAGGAATGGAGGAGACTCCTGCCTGATCAGGAAAAGCAGCTGAATCATCCAGGATCAGTAACGATGGTGGACCTCACATCTGGCATTATTTTATGACACAGCCCTCCAAGTAGAAGTCTTAAGGCACTATTGGGTCAGCCCTTTAAATTCTGAATGCCCGTGAGTTGGCTTCCTCCTCAGCCAAGAGCCCCGTTGGAATCAACAGGAATCTGGCATCCGTTCCAAGAATGAGTAGAAATAGCCTTTCAAAATAACAAGCTCAGCCAGGCCATCCTGCCCTTATTCCATCCCTAAGGCTGCAGGTCTCAGTCTCTCCCAAGTGGAAAGAGTTCCATCAGTTTCTAAATTCACTCATTCGTGAAGGCTGGGAGAGAGGTAAAACTTCAAACAAGAAGACAGATCTGCCATCGCCCTGGTTGGTTTTCAGGAAGGAAGTGTTCAAGTCTATAGTTTCAAGTTCTTGACTCTCTGAGGCCTTGCTTCCTGACAGAAAATGCTAAAATGAGTCTCCTGTTAGCCTGCGGGCACAGTGGGGACCTAATTAACTTCTTCAGAGATGCTCAAGTCTTCCAGGAACACCAAACAAGTTTGTTAAAAGGTGAAAATTGATTTATACTGCCAAGACTCTGCATTCTCCCAGGGGGCAGCAGGCCCCTGAGCCTTCCCTCTCAAATGTTTTTCTATTATTAATTCATTTTCAAGGACATAGGCGATTCTATGAATGCTTGAGCTCTGATTCCAACCTAATGTAATCACTTTCTACAAATGTGACTCCAATGCAAGGTTCTTCCTTGAAGAAGGAGCTTACTGACTTTTCCTCATCAGTTTGTATTTCATGCATCTACTGATAAACCTACTTACGGTTCTTACTTAGGAATCATCCAAAATGTGTGGCTCTGGTCCCTGGGGTTCTAGAAGTTCTAAAAAGAGCAGAATAGAGCCAACACCTCTACTAACAAAAAACCTGAAGATTAAACAGGAAAGTCAAATTTCCAATCGGTTCAGATGACATAGCCTGCTAAAAACACAAGATGTGGATTATTTCTCCCTGAATTATCAGAGAGAAAATATTTCATCTCAACTGCTTTGCTGGGAGAACTGTGAGGCTGGCCCATTTCTTCACAAAATGAACAGTGCCACCATACTGAAAGTTAATTTTGGAATCCAGAACTCTGTTGGCAAAAATGTTCTCCTAGATATAACATAGATTCTTGACCTTGGTGCTTTCCCAAACTTTTCCATGGCACACAGAGAATATAGGAAATGATCATGTTTATATGACATGCTGGGGTAAGCAGAGATGGTTGCTGGGGCTAGAGCAAGACCAGGCAACACTCAGCTGCATCAGCGGCTGAGTATACCCATATCCAGGTCCAGCTTAATGCATATGCCCAAGCAAGCAGTAGAGAGCTCCAGCCAGGAAAATAGAATAGGCAAGAGGGGAATATGGCTAAACTTACCTTCCAACCCAGTCCACTGCTAATCCATCTGGCTGTGCTATGTATTTCAGGTCCAAGTTAACTTCCTGCACGATATTATTGTTTTCAGATTCGAAGTTGGGGATGTAGGCACGTTTGATAGCACCAAAATTAGAGCCATGTCCTAGCACAGTGTAATATACGACACCTGCAGAGACAAGAAACACAGGTTAGCTTCACATCAAGAACATCAGGTAAGGGGAGAAGCGGGGTCTAATCAGGTGAAATGCTGTACACATCTCTACCTTCTTATTGTTCCTATAATACTAATAATTCAATTACACCAATATGATCAAACTTCAAAACCAATCACACTTAAGCTATTAGCTACAAATGCTTCAATTTATAACTAATTGATACTGACTTAGTTGTCTCTATTTGAAGGTAATTTATTAAAATATATTTCAGCCAAGAGCCTATTTACTCTGTTTGGGATCAAGTTCTGGTTTCCAGCAATTCTACTTTTAGGAATTTATGCTTCAAGTACACTCCACTTGTGCAAAATGATACATACACGATGTCCATTACAGCAGTTTTTAAAAACCGAAACGTTATTAACAATGTAAATGCCCATCCATAAGAAATAAGTTAAAGAAATAAACTGTGGCATATCCATGCAGTATAACACAGTGCAGTGCAAAAAGAATGAGGAAGCTCTTTACATCCTAACATAAAAATGTCTTCAATATATTGGTGAGAGAAAAAACGAGGATGCAGAACAGCGTGTATGGCATACTCCACTTTGTGTCTGAAAAGGGAGGGAGAATATATTTGTATGAACAGAATATGTGTATATTTCCTTATAAATGCATAAACTATCTCTGGATAGTAACTGAATGGCTGGGTTCAGCAATGGGAAGGAGATGTTTCACTGTATATCCTGTTTTGTTTTTTTTAATATTGGACTATGTGAAGTATTATCTACTAAACCTTTTAAAAATGGAAACTAATTAGCCAAAAATTATAAAATAAAAAACTTTATAAAACAAACAAACAAACAAACAAAAACTTTTGGTTTCCGAAACAAAATATATAGATAAACTAGAGGCAGGCTGTTGAGAATTTGAAACCATACTCAATAACTGGCAATAAAGAAGCCAGAAGGATGAGAAGTCCTATTTTATGTACAGACTAAAGGATAGTGGACAGCAGGCATTTTTAAAAGCATAGGAAGACTGTGACTTTTAAGTAGTATACTTTCTTAGGTATATACCATTCTTGAAAAGCTTATTGTATTACATAACTAAGTGTGAAAACATAATAATAAATCTTACATTGCATAGTTATTGATAGTTTGCAAAAGCATTTTCACATCTTTTCTCTCTTTTCATCTTCAAAACAACTCTCAGAGGTAGGCAAGCAGAAAAAGATTACTGCTCCTATTTTCAGATAAGAAATGGAGATCCAGAGAATTGCTACAACTATTTAAGGTCATAAAGCTAGTGGATGAGGGAGACAGGCATAGAAGACAAGTTTTCTGATTCCTGCTCACTACCATCTTCTATGTACCATTCAGAGCCATGAGATACTCAACGGCAAGCATTACTCAATTTTTCATTCATTGAACTAAATTTTTTGAGCACCCACCACATACACTTACTAGATGTTGGGTCAGGTGCTGGGCACGAAGTCATAAATTAGACTCAGTCTCTAGTTCCAAAAAGCACATGGTTATGGGTAGGGAGAAAAATATGTGGACAACTAGCTGTAACTCAATGTAACACGTGCTTTAGTAAAAGCATGTATAAAATGCTACAGGATCATGAGTGAGCAATCATGGGACTGTGCTGGGAGGCATTAAAGAAGATGTCACAGAGGAGGTGACATTTGAACTGAGTCTTTGAAGTTTGAATAGAAATTTTCCAAGTGTACAATGGTGGCGATGAACAAGATGTGCATGAACAAAGACAAGGAGATGAGCAAAAACAAAGGGAGAGGAGGTGATCCCAAAAGGATAACCCCCGGAGATGGAAAAAGGTTTGGTGAGAAGTCAGGAAAGGTTGGCTGGAACCCATAGCCATGCTAAGGTGTCTGGAGCATGGTAGATAGGAGGGACTTCCTCTTCCACTCATGCAACAAAATTTACTCATTACAAAATAAATTCCCAAAGTTCAATATCTTATAATTCAATTAATATCAATGACAGATGCCAAAGTTCATACTCACTGAGATCTATGCCGTCGGGATCCCAGTCATAATCAATAGCCTGAATATGCTCCTCATCTTCAAGATAATCTGCGTACTTCTCAGATGAGAGATTATATTTTCGAATTCGCACATTTTCAGCCAGCAGGAACAAAGGAGGATTACCTGGAAACAAACAAAGGAAGCTTTACTGTTTGAATTCTGGCTGAATTTTTTTTTTTTTTTTGGTATACAGTAGGATATAAAATAGCAGGAATCCTCTCCCTCTTTAAACAAAAATGAGTTTTTATAGGAGTCTGACAATCTCTGCTAATGAAGAGAGCTAACTATCCAACTGGGTTGCAAAATCCATAACTGTGGACATTCTCATCGCCATTTCAGGTGGAAAGCTAACATTTCTCTTAGGGATCTTCTCAGTTCTTTATTCTCTGTTGTCAGTGGGAAAAAGTTTAGAGCAAGGAAATGCTGAGACCCCTAGATAGCATCCTCTTTTCCATTGATTTTTCTCTTTATTCACTGACAATAAAATAGACACGATTGTAGACATTCGGTCTCACAGTAGAAATGCAATATGTATAAGCTTACTAAAAGTATTCCAGAAAGTCTACATTCTTTACTCTGTCTTAATGACAGATTTTATGATTCTTAGAGCAGGTAATCAGCACCACGACCCAATTTAGCTTCTAGCTAATAACAAAAAACAGCTTGCTCTTGGTTTTTTAAAAATTTTTTTACTTAAAGCAGCTATGTAAATGGTGACTCATCCTGGGATGCATTATCTAGAATTATTTAAATGTAACTTACTTTCATAATGTCAATCAAATCTAATTTAAGTAGCTTTTGAAAGTTCATTTTATACATTTCTTCTATCTTGACATTATGTTTTATATGAATATTCTAATTTATTTCAGTTATCTTAGTTAAAAGATTTAAACCATTTTTAATTTGCGGCTTAATCACCAAGCCAACTGTTCAAATGCCTTTACCCTAGTTTTCACTCAGTGTCAAAAATGTTTGGACAGTAAAATATTTAAGTATGCCAATCAAATGTATGCTTTAAAAGTCCAATTTGTATGAAGAAACTGAACAGCTTTTTTACTCTTAATTTGAAAAATAAAATGCTATTTTCTTATCAAGTTCCTTAAACTCTAATACAAACTTAAAATTCAAATCTGTAAGATCATTAAGACCTATACATTTTAACTGAGATATGCTGGTTTTAGGTTAGACCTCTGGAAATTTGGACTGTAAGACTTCTAATTTATAGTCTTTCTCTTTTGTCATTTCTATCTAATGCTAACTACTGCTTTCTATCAGGCCTGATTCTCAGATACTGGCATTAACTTAAAATGTAGAGCTAATGACTGAAGTTACGAATAAGCCAGGCTCTTTCTGTCTGTCATCAGTAGTCCATAAATGATATAAAGGGATACGTCAACAGCATCTTTGATTTGGCCCAATTGAGTGTGACTGTTGTTTGTGGCCCACCTTGGATTAGAGGGCCTCACACCTTGATGGCAGTGCAGTGGGAGCCAGAGGGATTCATCAACTGCCTTCCATTGACAACCAAACTATAGGCAAGTTTTCTTGTTTGAATCTTCTGGAGAGTGTCGTCTTGTCCACTTTTTGAAGTTTTTACCAAGGTGGACAAGAGGCTAAGGCCAGAATAATAAGCTCTATAACATCTAACTCTTGTTTTAATTCGTATGTATTTGTTGGGGGATTGTAGTTATTGTTTTAATCTACCAGAGGAAGGGAAAGAGGAGACTGGATGAGTGTTGAAAGAAAAGTAACTGGTGAATTAAAAATAAGACTCTGAGAGTCTAAAGTTTGTTTTCTGGTATATTGTACTCCTCAGCATTTATTTCTCCGAAAGTCAATTAATCATGACATGAACCCATCATACCATCAGCTGCGCACCGTTTTCCATAGTCATCACCCATAGACTTGAAGCCTTGGGCACAGGAACATTCATAACTTCCTTTGGTATTGTGGCAGTTCTGGGGACAAACCCCAAATTGCTCACATTCGTTGATGTCTGTAGGCAAAATAAAACCAAATATGCAACATCTGCTTCCATCCATTCCTTAGAGACCCTGCTTCTATTTAAATCCACATTCATAAGCAATTAGGACCGAGAAGATTGCAGATGAAAATAAGCAATGATACCAACATTTGTGGAACACTTACCAACTTTCAGATACTGTTTCACATGCTTTTCATGTCTTTTCCTCATTTATTCTTCCAAAAAGATCCTATGAGGTATGGACTACTATTAAACCCTAAGTCCCAAAGCTGGTAAGCGATGAAGACAGAGTTTACACTGAAATAGTTTGACTCTGTACAACAGCAGAACAAGATTGCCCCTTTCAGGAAGCAGCTGTTGTGTTGTTGTTTGAAACCAATTCCCTTCTGCTAACTAGCTTCAGGAATGGGAGTCATTGCTCTGGTTTTTCAACTGAGTTCTAAAGCTTCAGCTTCCAAAAGAACTGTTCCAGTCATCCGAGTATAGCACATAATGAGTTAGAAACAGTAAATTCAAATAATAAAAGACACTGAAAAGCATACTTATCACTTGCTCTCTTGATTAGATACCTTCTGACTCCATACCTTAGAACGCACTTACGTCTGACATAAGTAGATGCGTAATAAATATGTGTTGTTTAGCTTCAGATGAAGAAAGTTAGACTCGTGTTTGTTAAAAAAAAAAATTCCATCTCACACATTGATACAATAAGCAGCCATCAGCACCGAGACCTTCATAAATCATATCAATTCCACAGACATTACAGATGATGGGCTATCTGCCCATTGCTCTGGGAGGCAGTGGTAACAGAGCATGGAAAAAAAGCAATTGGCATCCAAATGTTTTGGTTTTTTTCATGACCCAAGAATTTAATGAGGAAAATAGATCTTGATACTTGCCATCATTGGTTATAGACATCAGGAATGTATAGTTAACAACCTCATTCAGAACTGATCATCACCCTCTAACATTAAATTATTGGTGTACCTGAGTATTTTAATGAACTAGAACCATGAGTTTAGCCCCATTAAGAGAATTAAACAGTGGTTTAATAAAAGCGAATGAGTGGAGAACCTAAAAAGTACAAGGTTCTCCTAACAGAAATTGGAGGAAATGTACTCTACCATCACAAGAGTTTCTGTCCAAAGTACTGGCTTTGAATCCAGGTCTACAGGTGCAGATAAATCCTCCTTCCTTTAATTGGGTACAATTATGTTCACATAGATTCTCAGCACATGATCTTTCTTTTCCTGTATCTGAAAAACAAAATTCCAGCATTACAAATGAAAGGTATAAACCAAGTCAGCCAAAAATACAGTCAGGTGGTGTATCAGAAGGAACACATACCCACAGCCAACTATAGGAAATCTTGAGATGACCCCTTTCCATAACCCTATGTAGAGGATCAGGGGCCTCTCTATTCAGATATCTGGTAATGGCCTGAACGCCATTTACACAACTGTATGTAATGTTAGATCTTTGAGGCAATTTTCTCATTCTACTCAGCACTGTCAGGCTCACCCTCAGAACATCCAATTCTGGACTCCAGGACTATGAAGCCAGAGGCTCTGTATAGCTGTCATCATCTGCTCCACTATCTTTAATCCTAATCCTATTGTGTGTGTGTGTGTATGTGTGTGTGTGTGTGTGTGTGTGTACATAAAGGACAGTGATACAGGTTAGAACAAAGTAACAAATAGGAGGAGACTATAAAGTTAAAGAAGAGTATAATTTGTCTGACACTGACCAACTGAGATGGATAGATAGATAGAGATAGAGATATAATCAAGTGTTGGCCACGTATAATCGTAAGTCATACAACTGCTATTAGAACCATAAACTGGCATACCTGGAAAGGAATTTTGCAACAAGTACGTATCAAGGACTTTAAAAATATTCATACTCTTTTACCCAGTTATTCCGCGTTAATAAATTTTTCCTCAAGAAAGAATAAAAAATATATGTTATGATTTATGTTTAAGGTATAACATTATTAATAATGAGAAAATTTTTGAAACATCTTGAATGTACATTCAACAATAGGAAATAAATTATGGTATACTGTATTTTATCAAATCTAAGATGCCACTGATGTACTATTTTTATGTAACACTAAAACAGAAAAACTTTAGGACTTACATACGACACGTTATCAATTGTAAGATGCGTCCTGATTTCAGAGATGTTAAAATGTGAAAATAAATATGTATCTTAGAATCAATGTTATGATTATCTACATAATTAATTGCTGTGTAATCATTAAATTCATGGTCTCAAACAATACTTTAACATGGGAAATATCTACAGTAAAAATGGAGAAAAAATATTGTAACACTATTTAGTATAGAATATTTCTTTAAAATTTTTTAAATATTAAGAAATATTTTTGCACATTTATGTGCAAAAAATACAACAGAAGTACACCAAACTTTAAGATTAGTTTTCACTTAGTGATGTGATTCAAGTGATTTTTACTTTTGAGTATTAATATATTTCCTGGATTTTATAACTTTTCTCGTAAAAAAAATAATTCAACCAATAGTTTATTTTCGCAGAGCCCATATGAATGACCCTTGTTATCTCTGTTGTTCTGGTGTCCAGATGCTCCAGGGCAGACTTTTAATAGCTCAGACTCCACCCAGACACTTCATTTGCTCATCATTGCCCCCAGTTCTTGTCTCTGCCAATATCTGTCCAAACCATCTGCCTTTCATTCTTGTCATTCTTGTCAGTTTTCTTCTTTTATCCTGAGTCTCCATCTACCCCTAAACCTAGGTCTTACAGGAAAGCTGACAAAGATGAACATAGATAGCGAGTGATAAGGGGGGTAGGGTTGGGGGTGGTGGTTATCTCTGTAAGGAATTCAAGCTTCATCTATCTCTCAAATGAAATATCTCTTGGTCACAGCCTTCTGAATATTTTAGCTAAAGAGACTGTGGTATCTCCTGGCTCAATTCTTTCAAATAAAAATATATTTATATCTATCTGTTTTCTACAGTAGGCAAAGAGGTAAACTTAATCACTTTTCAGGGTCTCTTAGGGTACAATGATGACAAAAGTATATGTAGTTTGAATGGACTAAAAACACTGAGTTTCGAAAAAGAAAAATAACCACAAAATAAAGCACAATGACATTCAATGGAATGCTCCCCTTGCAGTTCATACTTCAAAGCCATATATGGCCCCATGGCCGAGTGGTTAAGTTCGCGCGCTCCACTACGGTGGCCCAGGGTTTCGCTGGTTCGGATCCTGGGCACGGACATGGCGCCACTCAACAGGCCACGTTGAGGTGGTGTCCCACGCAACACAACTAGAAGGACCCACAACTAAAATATACAACTATATACTGAGGGGATTTAGGGAGAGAAAGCAGAAAGAAAAAAAAAAGAAGATTGGCAAGAGTTGTTAGCTCAGGTGCCAATCTTTAAAAAAAAAAAATCCATATACATAAAAGCCTTATAATAAAGGTTTAGTCTGAGCTCTTAACAAGGACATATTGCTAAATAAGTCTATTAAGATTTTCTATTTCTTCTTGAGCCAGTTTCAGCATTTTGTCTTTCTAAAAATTTGACTATTTCACCTAAAGTGTCTAATTTGTTGGCATAAAGTTTCTCATAGCATTCTCTATCATCTTCTAACTTTCTGTAAGGTTGGTAATGACGTCTCCTATCATTACTCAATAAATGTGAACTATTTTTATTAACCTGAATAGCCTTGAGCCAGTCAAATAACCTCTCTGAGTCTCATGTGCATAGTTAGGCTCTGTAATCTCCTCCCAGCTCTAAAATCTATACTATGATTAGAGGTCCCAGGAGGTAAAAATTTCTGGACCAAGTGCTCCGCTGAGTGAGGTGTACTCTTGTAAAGCAAGAGTCCTTAACAAGAGCAGAAACCACACAGTATTATGAGCTTCTTCCTCAAATTTGAGGACTTCTTTCGTTTGAAAACAATCAGCATTTTAATCCATATAACATCAGATTCCCTCAACCCAGAGATACTCTATTTATAAAAGAGACACTTTATATTCATTTTACGAAGAAAGAATAAGAACTACCAGAGAAACAGCAAGTCAATCACCTTTATAATCACATAAATCATATTTGCAATCTGAAGTTAACTTCTTTCCTTTATACCTCAATGCTGCTAGAAAAAGTTAATGTCTTTCCTTTCCTGATTTTAAAATATTTTTTAAAAAGCAAACTTTTTTAAAAAACAAACAACATCAGTGATCCTGTTTAAAAGAAAAAGGAGAAGAAGAAGGAGGAAAAGGAAAAGAAAAGAAAGGCAAGTGGGTTAGCAGCACCCAAGAATTGGTATTTTAAGTAAGAATTCTATGTCTCGGCCAAATTATTAGCCCACTGCAGTAAGACTGAAGTCCATATCACATTTCCACTTATCTGAAATGTGAATATCTGAAAAGAAATGCTGCTTCCATACCTAAATTAATGTCTGTGCTACTTGTTTCCTTTAAATAAACCCTGCTTTTAATTAAATGTAATTTGAATTAAAAAGCACTATAGTCAATTTTAAGCCTTTTAATTGGCATGGGCAGCTAAAAGACAAACCAATGTTTGACCCAAGCCCAACTTGGAAACACTCCAGACACCTGGAACCAATCATATATTAGTCTCTGGGCATCAGGACCCAAATCCACCATCCAGTTTTGCAAATCCTGTCATGTTCAAGCTTTTTAAATATTTAATTAACTCATTTTATTATGTCAAAAACTCCAAGCCTTGCTGAGAAAGTGTGTGAAATAAATGGCAAATCAATTCAATATGGCTGGTTATTCATCTTCCTTTGTAACCCACAGGAGAAAAGTTGCTGGGAAATCCCTGGGATGCCTCGGAAAAAAAGTGATTAAAGCCCAAGAAGTTGAAAGCACATGGAGCTAACTAAAGCGACTAAGTCACAGGCTCCTCAAGGTAGAAGAACTCCCTCCTTTTTCCTGTGAAGAGACTGAGGGCTAAAGACGTCAGTAGGCACCCAAAGTGGCACAGCTCATGGCAGAGGAACTAGAGGCCAGCCCTCCTAGCCTGGAGTCACAGGACTGTTCAAATTCTGCCTCTGCCACTCTGTGTGACCTCAAGCAAGTTACTTGAGCTCTCTAAGATTTATTATTATAAAGATAGGCATAATAACAGTGATCCACTGGGGCTAAGCTGGGTGACAATTAGATAACGTATGTGAAAACATTTCATAGGAGCTATAAAGGACTATAAAGGTGTGAATTTTTAGCATGTCATTCCAACACTTCCATCACAGAATTGAGCTAGAATCATCCCTTGGTTATGTTCATCATCCTTTTCCTACACAAAGTCCCCCCTCTACTTTAAACATAAAAATAAATGCTCCTTCCAAGGTCCACTGTGACATTTCCATCCCTTAGAAGCTCTTCCCCTAAGTGCCAAGGATACTGCATTTTGCTTAAGATGAAAAAATGTGCAGACTAATAGACAAAATACATAGCTTTAAGGTCCCAAGAGGCACCTAGTAAACCGAGAAGGGGATGTGCTCTGCAGCGAGGTAGGTGAGAGCTCAAATCCCGACTCAACCTCTTAATGGCAGAAAGACATGGCCAATATATTTAACCTCTAAGCCGGCTTCCTCACGTGTTTAAGAGAGAGCATGCGTGCGAGAGAAAGAATACCTAACTCATAGGATCATTACAAGGATGAAACGAGATACCTTATGTAGTGTTTAGCACAACTTCTGGTATAGAATAAGTGCTCAATAACAGGTAGTTATGGGCTGGACTGCACTTCAGAGCACAAAATAAATTAAAGAGAAATATGTCATTATCAACTACGTTATGTTATTGCGTGCTGTCATTAGGTAAATCTGAGTCACTACAACAAAGTATGAACAAAGTATTTACTTACTGCAACCTGTTTCATCAAAATGGTCACCACAGTCATCAAAATCATCACACACCAGGTGCTGTGAAATGCAATGTCCATTGCTACACTTAAATTCATCTTCTTTACAAGGTCTAGGGGTCGGATCTGCACCTATAATTTAAGAACAAGTTAAAGTCAAACTTATTCTTCTGTGAAACAAGATGCTTCCCTCTGTGGCAGAGACACTTATTTCTCCCAAATAAGCCTGTGTTTCCCTGCATTATCCAGTCTCCCTTGCAGTTAGGTTGGGACCACGTGACTAGTTCTGTACAATGCATTATGAGTTGGAAGTGATATCGCAGGCTGAAGCAATTAAAAACCCACGTGCCTTCCTGCTTTGGCAACCTTGGAAGCCATGTGTTCAGGTGGCTGAGCTACAAGACGAAGGACGGCTGTGCAAGCTGCATTGGCCTTCACATGAGTGATAAATAAGTCTCTGTTACATCACATCGCTGAGAGTTTGGAATTTGTTGGCAGCTAATATTAATTACCCTGGGTAATATATAAGTAGGGTACTTCCATAAGAAAACCTAAAATATTTGGCACTGGTTTCACAGTGAGGAGGCAAGTAATAAGGAAAGCGCTATTGGAGGCAGGAAAGACAGAGACCTGTGTTATGTAATGGCAAAGCATCTGGCAAAGCTTGGAAAAATTGGAAAGTAGACCACTTGCTTACCGAACTTCCAATCTAGGGAAAGAGACTGGAAAACAGAATGTTAGTAAGTGTGCATTGCTTGCCTTTACCTGAGTTTGGCAAGATCTATAAGAAAGAGATAAGCTCAGGGAAGAACTGGTTGATTTACAAGTAGAAATTAAAGAAAATAAAGTCCATAAATTTGCAGCGTGGAAAAAGCCAGTTGCATTTAGATCCCAAACAGTAAGAGTCGTGAGTTTAAAAGGCTTTGAGACACAAAGGCCCAGTAAAACCTCTTATTTGGATGAAATGACTGCCCATCAATTTTTCTAGATAGCCTGAATGTAACTGACAATCAGTTGAGACAAAGGTGCATGATGAACCACCAGTCAGTATGCTTTTGAGAGTGAAAGCAGTACTATTAATAAAGCCACCAGGGCAACGGACATAAATCAGGACTATCCTGGGACAACCTGTGTCACCTTATCCCAGTGGCATTTCAGAATTGCTACAGACTGGTGATTGCAATGTCTCTAATTCTTTCTTCCCCCACGAGAATTATGCTTCCCCAGTTCTACCACTGTCTCCTGGGGTCAGGGGGCATAAATAAAGCTAGTCTATTAGTTTATGGGTCGCCAGACCAAGAGGAACCACATCTGGAACGGATGGCATGACTAATGCCTATGATCCAGAGTTCCAGATTTCAGTTACTGAATGGGACTATTAGTTACGTCCCTTGGGAAGGGGTTAAGGGTCTTCTAAGGATGGGAAGATAAGTGTAAGGAGATGTTTAGTGACACAAGGGTAAATTGTGGTAGAAATAATTGGTATTCACTATGTTTTCTAGTCTCCCTTACAGTTAGATTGGGGCCATGTGACTAGTTCCAACCAAAGGACTGTCACCTGGCGCAGCGTCTGTCACTTCCAGGCCCAGGAAGTTAAGAACCTGTGTGCCTTCTCCATTTCTCTCTTCTCCTGTCCCGGCAACCTTGAAGACTACGTGTTCCAGATGGCATAATTACAGGACAGAGGAGGGCTGCCTGACCTTGATCAAACTTTACGTGAAGGAGAAATCAACCTCTGCTGTCTTAAGCCATTGAAATGTTACAGTTTGTCCATTGTGATGGCTAGGAGTGCTTTCTCTAACTAACATCCCGCTCCTCAGGAAGAATAAAAGTGTACTACCCCTTCTTTCCACTCTCAGATTTGACCATGTGCTACAATTGTCTTGCTCCATAAAAAAGATGAAATCTTGACATTTGTGACGACATGGACGGACCTTGACGGTATTATGCTAAGCAAAGTAAGTCAGACAGAGAAAGCCAAATGCCATCTGATTTCACTCATATGTGGAAGATAAACAAACAAACAAACACAGAGACGCAGAGAACAGACTAGTGGTTACCAGAGGGGAAGGGGACAGGGGGAGGGCAAAAGGGGTAAACCGCACATGTATATGGCAACAGATGGCAACTAGACTTTTGGTGGTGAACATGATGCAGTCTATGCAGAAGTCAAAATATAATGACGTACACCCGAAATTTATATAATGTTACAAACCAGTGCTACCTCAATAAAAAAAACAAATACAAAAACAAAAAAATGGGTATTAAAAATATTAAAAATGACAAATGCAATTCTATGCAACTTAAATTTTTTTTAAATATGTTTACAAGGCAATATGTATAATAGATTCCATATATACATATATCCCTAAATTGATATCATACACATGAAGATTTAAGGATGTAAATGTTAGCAGTATTTTCTCCAGGTGGTGAGATTTCAAATCAGTTTTTTATGTCTATCTGTATCACCTTCGTGTGTGTGTGTGTAAGCACATACAAGCTTTTTCTAAATTTTTTTTTTTTAAGATTGGCACCTCAGCTAACATGTATCGCCAATTTTCTTCTTTTTTAATTTTCTTCTTCTCCCCAAAGTCCCCCAGCACACGGGTGTATATTCTGGTGTAGGTCCTTCTGGTTGTGCTGTGTGGGACACAGCCTCAGCATGGCCTGATGAGCGATGCCATGTCCGCGCCCAGGAACCGAATTGGTGAAACCCTGGGCCGTGGAAGCTGAGTGCGCAAACTTAACCACTCGCCATGGGGCCAGAACCCTACCCTTTTTTAAATTAAAGAAAATTGTGTTTAAAAAAATGGCATTAGTAACAGGGGAAATGGAAAGAGAGGAGGGGAAGGAGAAACCTGCTCAAATTTTTTTTTGAGGCTTTATTTCTGGGTTTTCATCCTTTTGTGCTATGCCTCAAATAAACCTATTAACAATGTTATATGAACCACAGTTTCATCTCCGACAAAAAGAAGGGGAGAGGGGTACAAACGTGAACACTGCAATAGTGTCAAAGACCTCCTGACACACAGCCCCCTCAGAGATGAGAGTTGGCCTTGAGCAATCTAAGGCCACAACAATACAAGAGATGGAAAAGAGAAGATTCAGACATTTATCTAAATTTTCCCAGATAATATCCTTATGGGAAAAAAAAGGGAATTGGAGTCAGGGAAAATAATTTTCCTAACAGACTCTTTCTGGGTAAATTCAATTGTCCAGAAAATTAATCAACTCTCTCCTTCAATGGACAGATTATAAAACATTCTCAAAATGGAGAAGCACAGATTTTTCAATATCTAAAACATTAAATGCAGCCTGTTTGAAACTTCTATCTTAAAATAATCCATCATTTTTCTCTTCTGGGAAATGAAAGTTCATTTTGAAAACGGATATTAGACAAGCTCTGCTAACACCAGTGCTGCCTTAATTAGTGTGATCTTTTCATCTGGGCATTGAGAAGTTGACATCCCTAGGTTAACAATTAGTAACTCTAGGCTGAAGAGGGACCAAACCCCATCTTTGAAAATAAATAAACCATTAATTTGTAGAGTGACTCAACCAGTATGTAGTGTTTGTTTTCATTTTCTTAAGAGAAAAGAGGAAAGAAAAGCTTATTGAATGCTTAAACCAAGACTAAAAATGGAGGGACCTGCCAACATCTGGCTCAAGTGAGATAGGAATAAGCAGGGAAGGGTTGCATCTGAGTCAATGTGTGTGTTTATAGAGTCTTGTAAAGAATTATGTCAGCAGGGATCTGCAGCCAGAGGTACAGTGTGAGCCTCTATAGAACAAACTGTAATCCCAGAGGTCCATTTTGCAAACAGCAAACAATTTGGGGCCCTTAGTTTTTCCTTCTCCCTTTTGACTTTCGCTTACAGTTCTCCTTTTTCTCATCACTTCCATCTCCACAGTCATCGATTTGGTTACAGAGCTCATGACTATAAATACAGCGATTGTTGTCACACCGGAAACGGTTTGGTGATACACAGGTAACATTCACTGAAAGGAAAGATGGAAAAACAAAAGCACAAGTTAAGAGGAGAACATAAGTGTCAATATCTAAAACACTCACAAGCCAGTGCTAGGCTTGCTTCATTCATCCTTTCATTTGCTCATTTGATTAACCAATCCACAAATACATCTTGAGTATCTAGTACACACCACGGCACTGTGCTAGGCACCAGGTACAATGCAGAACAGGAAAGGTACAGTCCTTGTCCCCAGGGAACTTTCATTCTAGCAGAGAGGCAGACTTTACAAATCAACCATTCAGTTACAACAGTAATATGAGCCACAAAGGAGATGTGCTATGAAAGCATCTACTGGGGGAGCCTGATGAAGATCTGGGGGAGGAGGGGTCAAAAGAGGCTTCACATGGGAAGATTCTGAGTCAGGAGGGAACATGGCAGGCATTTGGACCCAAATAAAGGTCTCTGTGGCTGACCACGGAATGAGGACAATGATGGCCATGAGGCTAGAGAGGATCATGAAGCTGGAGAAGCTGGCAGGACCACACATGGACTCTTATCCTAATAGCCAAAAGACCATTGTTTGTCCCTCTGACTGCAGTTGTCACTAAACCTCTAGAGCATAAGGTTTTACACCATGATGGACTTTCATTCCTGAATTCCCTCACCTCTTACATTTAAAGTTGATTTCTCACAATCAAACCCTGACTTACCTGTTGTCCAGAGTTAGATCTCTAGCTGATGCTTGTGCACCTGCAAGGAACCCAAGGGTAGAACCCAGCTCCCTTACTAGTTTGGTTCAGGGACCTGGTCCTCTATGCGTGTACCATGAATTTGGTAAACTGAACACACATACGTGTTCTTTCTTCTTCCACGTGGAGAACTTTAGCTGTTTGATTTTCCTTCTGCCTTTGCACCACACACAGGGAGCAAGAGGAGAGACTTGTAATGAGGTTGGTTGGAGTAAAAAAGTTAGATCCAAGAGCTGGTTGTTCAAAGTATTGTTTATAGGACTACTGCAAGAATTATTTGCTGTGAAAGGCAAGTGCAACATTATGAAACCGTGTTGGTCACTTTCTAATGTGGCTGTGTCTCTGCCTCTCCAAAGTTTAATTTTATTAGCTATGGGCACTTTGTCTTAGAGAGGGAAGCAACTTCCTGAGGACTTCTTTGAAAGTTACACTTGCTTAAGATATTTTTCAAGATGCCTCAAGTTAAGAACAAGACAAAACATGGTTAGTTCCTAACAAGAAAAGAGGTGGCAAGAAAAAGGTTGGGATGCCACTGTGAAAATATAATGTACGCTAATTAAACTTCTCTGAAAGGAAGAAAATACTCTGATACAGTATTTTCTAGAGTCAAACCCCCAGGCTAAAAATGAGTAGCGATGAATCTAAGAAACAATGGAATAGGCGACGTGAACTTCAGAAGCAAATTGCAGCTGAGTCAGACTGAGAGATAATCAAGAGCTCCAGCAGGGATGGTTCTGGGGGTGATTTCTCCTGTGTTGAGGGCTTTTACTTACACAAAATTCTTAACCTTTAGCTTGCATCAGGACCACTTGGAGGACTTGTTAACACAGAGATTTCTGGGCCCCACTGCGAGAGATTCAGATTGGATAGGTCTGGGGTAGGCTCATGAATTTGCATTTCTAACAAGTTCTCAAGTGATACAGATTCAACCAGTAGAGCAATGACACTTTGAGAACTACTTCCTAGTGTCTCTCCTATGACTCAAAGCATGTGGCTTTGATCAGGATCGAAACAAACCCCAATCAGTAGTTCTCAACCGGGAGACTAAATTGAAGCTAAGGAGCTTTTCCAATATATGTTTGTCCAGGTCCCATCCCTGGGGATTCTGGCTCATCACGTCTAAGCCTAGGGTGGGGCTAGGGCATGTGATTTGAAACGCCTCTCCCCAAGTGGTTCTGATATATACCCAAATTGAGATTCACTGGTTAAAAAAAATAAATATGCATCATACGACAGAAGGGAATTAGATGGCCTTGAATTACAATGTAAAGGGAAGTGACTTTATAGATTAACTACTCTTGAAATTTCCTAAAGGTGTTCTAAGAAGCTGTAGGGGTTTGGAGGAGGTGCTTTGAGGAGCACGGAAAGTAGACCGGAGCAGGAGAAGTGCAACAGCTCTACCCTAGTCAGACTTCAACCACGACAGATCTGCCTCTATGCATGCATGTTGGACTTCCAAATAAGAGTTCTTTTGAACAAATTGTTTTCTAAGGCCATAAAATGTTTAAAACCATGGATGTTTGCCCAACTTTCTCATGTTCCAAAGAAAGAACTAAGCTAGAAGGCCAAGTAAAATCACAGTCATGCAGATCATGTGTCCAGTACTCAAAAAGTATACAACTGCCCTACAGGATCACATGCACCACATAAGAAACACTGAGATTTTGCCAGACAATGCTATTCCCATTCACTCTATTTCTCTCCCACTTACAGCACAGATGAAGTTCTTCATCAGAACCATCACCACAGTCGTCGTCCCCATCACATTTCCAAGATAACTGGACACAGACATGATTTTTACATTCAAATTCAGTAGCCGGGCAGTATGCACCATTGGGAAAGCGAGTGGCTGTTGGTGGGGAGAAAACATATTCAAATTATTAGAAAAAGTTACTAGTTTTGGAAAGCTAGCTAGCTTTCCATTTCTCCTCTATCGCCTGCTCTTCCTTATTCATTCAGATGTAGTGTGGCATTAAACTGTCTGAAATTCCGATGGAATATTTCTTAAGACAGTGGTCCAAGCTCAGTTTTCAATGACGTGAGTCATTCTGTGGATAGCACTGGACTTCCTCTTTATAGGCAAGTGCAACTCTTCAGCTGTATCAGCACTGGTTTTACCCATCATCCATTTATATAGTCTCTTTAAAACCAGGTTTTAAGATGTGGCAACCATATCATCAATGATATCTGCCATGGATAATCATCAACAGTTAATATTTATTGAGTGATTCATAAAGATTAAAATGTGAATGATCATGTTGTCTTTACATTTTTAAATAACTTTTCATATGCAATGATGCAATTCAGAAAACTTCTAATGCTGTAAATTCAGTATGTTCTAATATCCCATCCAAGTTCTTCATATCCCTTTATTCATTGCTCAAATATCCTTCTTTTATCCACAATGTTTTTATCGAATTAATGATTTGCATAATAACTGATAATATACAAATACTTTGGTTAGTCCATATACTTAATATATTCTCTATGCACAATATTGTTAACGAAAAGTGCTTGAATGACTATTGTGAAATATATGGACATGGTGACTCAAATCTCAGGTGAACTGGTCATTATCAATGAATGCTGAAGAGAAAATACCTATGGCCTTTTAATCGAAGAAGTGGTGGCTGATGGGGGAGGTGGTTCAGATAAACAGTGCCACAGGTATCTAGCAACTTACGACAAGCGGCTTCATCAGAAGAATCAAAACAGTCGGCGAATCCATCGCATTTCAGCTGATCAGGCATGCAGTGTCCACTATTACACTGAAAATACCCAGGATGGCAGGTTCTCATGTCTGAAGAGAAAAGATTGGCATTCTCAGAAGGCCTTTCCATTCTCAGACAGGCATTAGCTCCATGGAGTGTTGTAAGTACTCCATCACATTCCTATCCACACCCCGTGACTGGCTCACAGCAAACCCACAACTTGTCGTTAGCGAGTAAATGAACTCTCAAAATTCACACCTTCCCTGTTAAGATATGGAGATGGAAGTACCTATTTCTCCACTATTAAATAATCTTTAGCTCTTAAGTTTTTCCTCAGAAATCTCAATCCCCCAACTTTGAATGTTTGCTGATTTTTCTCAGATCCAACCCTTAATCAGTCAAGAGTTATAAAAATTACTTGGAGTTTATGATTACTATTCTAATCCTGTGACCTCTACACCAGGGAGCTACTAGGGCCACTTTCTGGGGAATAGTAGGAAGAGCAATGTTTTTACTTTCTTTTGAAGGGCAATGCAGATTAAAGTCTGCTCCTAGGAAATCTTTAAGTTCAAGTGAGATTTTTTAAAAATCTCTTGCTATTTTCCACTATTACTATTGATCTAGACTGCTATGAGTTAAAGATAAAGCATAGAAAATACAGAGCAGAAGGTACTGTTTAATGCTATGGTTTATATATTAAACAAATTACACAAAAATCACGTTACTCTAGAAAACCTTACAAACACTCAATTGAAGTACAAATATGCTGATCCTAGTACATGACTCTATGGAAAGCCTCTCAAAAAACTTCGACAGTTACCGCAATCCCGCTCATCTGAGTTGTCCCCACAGTCATCAAAATGGTCACAGATCTGTCGAGAGGGAATGCAGCTCTGATCACCACATCGAAACTCACTCTCTGTGCACTCTCGGGGGACTGAAAAGGAAAGCCACGTGGCCATCAGTGGGCACCAGGAATCATACACAGGAGACAGGCTTGTGAGTTATCTTAAGTGCCCTCAGCACCCAACACCCTCTTGTATCCCAGAGATCTGCTTGGGCAGGCTCTCCATCCTCCAAAAATAGACCTTCCACCTCAACTTTAAGTCTGTAAAGAATGGCCTTTATTAAGAGGTTTGTCCAAAGGTGATTTAATCTCAAGATAACTTGATTTCATGAAACTCTAGATAACCTCCTATAGGATTCAACATAAACTTTCTTATAAACAATAAACTGCCAATTGGATTGCCCTTTTGTATAAGAAGTTTTTAGGTGATTGATATTGGCAGGTGTAATCAGCATCCTGATTCTCTCAATTTTCTATTCTCTCATTTTTTACATCCAAAAGCTGACTAAAGTTAGAATGTATTTCTTTTTAGTCCCTCTGAATTTGACATATGTCATGAGTCAATGATGTATGTTCAGGCCTAGGCCTCATTAAAGTTGTTTTCAAAATACACTCAATTATTCAGGACTAAGTATCTAACCTTTGACTGTCTTTCCAAGACCTCCCTGTCCAATTCCTTGTAGTCAGCACCTTCACTGGGAGAGAAGAACTAAAACCTGACCTGTCATTTGACCATTAGACCTCTTAAAATAGTCAGCTATTCCAGGAAGGATGACAATCCAAAATACAAGTTCTCTTTCATCTGCTATTAAGGCCATTTTGGGGCAAGAGCTTAAAAAGCAGGGTCTTTGGATTAGCACCTTTCCTTTCTGTACTTCTCTTGGTTCTGATTTTCTGCTTCTATTCTATTTATTTTACTATATTTGTCCTTTATTGTAAGTCAGCTCAAGTTCTTTTTGGAAAAAGAAGTTGGGTGTAAATAAATTCAACAGACAAACGATATACTTGGGCAAACATCCTCCTCCCAAAGCTTGATTATAAACATCTCAGAAGGAGATGCTTATGTCTTTAGTTAAAGAAAAAGTAGAAATGTACCAGTCAGCAGAAAGCAAGATGTCAAGTAGCTGTCGCCGTACCCTTTGAGGATGAATGGCATAGACAGTTGAACTAAGGACAAAGAGCAGACATCACAGCTCTGGGAGCACATAAGGATGAGAGAATCCTGAACTCACCACAGTCTTCCTCATCTGAGTGATCTCCACAGTCATTGTGCCCGTCACATTTCCAGCGAAGAGGGATGCAGCGGTGATTTTTACAGCGGAAATCTCCCACAGGGTTACACGTCATCTCCTCTGCAGAGTAGTCATTGCAAAGACTTCAGAAGCCAATGGTCAAGAAATACCAAAATAGTACTGGCTTCCTTGCGAGACAGTCTGAGAATTATGCTACCATATTCTCAAAACTCCCAGAAAGAGGAATGCCAGCACTATTCACTGCCAAATTCCTCTTTTTGCTAACCTGAACCTATCCTAATGCTTGAAACTAGACCCACTCTCTTTTGTAGAAACTGTTCAAAAAATGAATTGGTATCTGGCTTGTAATTCACAACAAAGGCATAGAAAGGAAGTTAAGTGATGCCACCAGCGAATACAACATTTCCAACACATTGTCTTTAGCTGATTAGATTCAGTGTTATTATTAAAATAACATTATTTTCCTTACCTCTCTCCCAACTAAATCTAACACACATATTCATAGACGTTTTGATTTCAAGTTAGCGTATGCCTAATCTTGACAAATTCCATTAATTTGTTTGGCCTTTTATCCATAAATTCTTTCCTAGTTGCCAGAATGACTACAGCTGTCCAATAGATGATATGGAAATTCAGAGAGACATTCAGAATATGAAAATCTCCAAATAAAAAAATTCTGATTTTGAAATATTCTCTTTAGCAACAGACACCAAATCTTTTCTCTACTCCTCCTATCAATTTCTATCAATCTGTAAGATCAGACAAACAATTTAAACTTGTCAAGTGTAAATAAGGATTCTACCTTCGGGAGAAATTACACGTTCCTAATATCTTAATAATGTCTTCCCCACTATAGTATCCTTTGGGATGAGATTTTGGGTAAGATGATATAAATTAAACTCCCACAATAACCTGTAAAATGCTATAAAAATATAGCATAGTATTAGAAGAATCAATAGATGGCCCTTTTTCAGAGGTAAACAAAGAAAGATGACATGCAAATCCACTCTCATCCTCTAATAATGGCACTTGACACTTAAGTTTTCTTGTCCCTTCCCAACTCCCCTGCAACCTCTCCTACCACAGCCTTGCTCATCACTGTTGTCCCTGCAGTCATTGAAACCATTGCACACAGCCCACTGTGGGATGCAGCGGTAGTTCGTTCTACAGCTGAATTCCGTATAGTTGTCACAGCGATGGGCAGCGCTCACTGAAAAGAGAGGAAGTAGCAAAGTCAGGACTAAAGTCTCAGTCCTGCCAGGAAATGACACCAAAAGACATCTTTCCATTGTCATATTTAGCATGTGGTGCTGAGTAACAACTACCCTGTCACCAGCTAAATTGATTTTGGCAACATGTGTCTGTTTTAGGTGTGATCTGTTCACCAAGAGCAGAAAGATAGAGTCCTAAGTACTTTTCCTGGAAGATTGGCCCTGAGCTAACATCTATTGCCTCCTCCTTTTTTTTTTTTCCTTTTGTCCCCAAAGCCCCAGCACACAGTTGTATATCCTAGTTGCAGGTCATTCCAGTTTCTCTATGTGAGATGCTGCCACATCATGGCTTGATGAGCAGTGCATAGGTCTGCAATCAGGATCCAAACTGGTGAACCCTGGGCCACCAAAATGTAGCATGTGAACTTAACACTCAATCACTGGGCTGGCTCCAATAGAGTCCTAAATTTTCTCACTATATCAGTACCACTCACTCATGTCGCAGTACAAAATTGGGGTGGGGGGTGCTGGGGGAGACTAGGTTTGAAGTAAAAAAAAAAACTGGGTTGAAGTATCCGCTCTGCCACTAAACAGAAATGTGACCATGCACTTAAGGTGAGCTTCAGTTTTCTCATCTGTAAAATGGGAATTGGTAACACTCACCTTCCCTACCTGATAATGTTTCTCTGAGGCTCAAATGAGAAAGTACTAGATATACAAAATGTAAGTTCTTGTTGGCATATTCTGGACAGTTAGACATTCAGTGTATCAAGAGGAGGAATCACCCACTTCAGAAAAAGGGTCTGGTTCAACCTACAAGCCATATAGCTATATGTTGCCTGCAGTGCCAGAGTTAGGAGGGAGAATCAAGAAGGAGTACCCCGTGGGGCTGAAGCAGAGGACTCCACATCCTCTCTCAGTCCACACAGAGTTTCTTTTTGTTTCCTGCTCCTGGTGAGGCCACGCTCCTCCCACAGGAACTTACTGCATTCCTGGATGGGCTCATCTGAGTAGTCTCCACAGTCATTGTCTACATCACACTTCCAGTTCTGAGGGATGCAGCGGCCATTGGCACACATAAAATAGCCTGGCTGGCAGATCCTCCTGGCACAGTGGGAACTGTCTTCATCTGAGTTATCCTCACAGTCGTTCTCTGAGTCACACTGCCAGGCTTCTGGGATGCAACGTTTGTTGGCACACTGCCATTCATTGGACTCACACTGGTGATGCTCTGCAAGCAGGGTCATTTGGTTATCAGCTTGGAAGTTGTCAGGAACAGAAGCTCCTAATTTACACCAATCAATCCTGGAGAACTCGATGGTAATTTCTTTTTGGAGGATTTATGTCCTAATGCACTTTTATCGGCTAGTTAGCACATGGGCACTTATTCCTTTGACTATTACTGTCTCCTAAATTCTTAAATATCTTTTTCTTGCATGCAGTACTAGAGGATAAAAATTGAATCACTGATGGCCTACTAAATTCACCTTCTCCTGTCCCTTTTCTTCTAATGGACAATAGTTTCCAAACTTTGGTTTGTTGCTGTTGTTGATATGTTGTTTTTAGTTTGGAGGGTTTTTGGAGGGGAAGCTTTTTAAAAGTGGAAAAATAAGTAAATGCTACAAGAGAGAGTCTTTATTTAAAATGAGGGTGGGAAACCCTCATTTTGCCCTCAGCGTTAGCTCTCAAGGAGGGTTCTATGTATCACATATGGTAAAGAACCACCAATATAGACAACTTATGATTTACCTCAACCATTTGCCTTGTAGAGACCTTAGAATTTCAAAATATACTTTATAAAAATAGATATAAGATGAATTCTGAGTTTTCTCCTAGGACTTTGGATGGGTTTTTGGTTTATGATATTCAGAAAATACCCACAAAATAATGATTGTACACAATCAACTATAGAGGTGGGCAAAGAAGGCATAAAGCAATTCAACACACCACAAAGAATATGGTCTTCATCAGACCCATCAGGGCAGTCTTCGTGAGCATTGCACAGGAAGTGGGGGCTGGTACAGTTGCCGTCCTTGCACTGGAACTGTCCTAACCGGCAGTAGCGCGGTGGGCAAATGGTGGGTTCATCGGAGCCATCCGAGCAATCTCTCTGCCCATCACATTTCCACCAGATAGGAATACACCTGCACAGAGAAAATAGAGCACTTCTCTTAGCGAAGCACTACGGGTAGAGAAGCAGGCAACAGCCATCTGGAAAGATGTCAAAACCGAACTCCAAGTAATGACATGCATGAGCTCTTTCACGGCCCTAGAAGAGGATCAATTAACCTTGGTTCCTGTGGTGTATTTTCAGAGAAAACATTAATAGATGAGACAGAACAAGTCTGTTAAGACCCAAATACATGCTGAAAAAATGCTTTGAATGTGATGATAAAATTCCTGCCACAACAAACAGTGGCGTGTGTGTTTGGAGCCGTGGTTCTGGAAGCAGAGATTGGTTGGGACTATCTGCTAAGGTGATATAAAAGAAACACTCACATATTAGCTGGGAAGCGGAGGACACTCATGTTTGTTGAGAGCCTATGTGATAAGTGTATGCTAGATTCTTAATCTAAGATATCTATTTAATCATCAAAATAATCTGCCATTGAATCTTAGATGCTATGATTTGCATTAATGCCTCTCCCCACTCCACTCTGTGATTCATTCCCCTTAGTCATCAATGGCCTATGGCCATTGTTAGGGAAATAATCTGTGGCCATGTTTCATAGCAAACACAAATGATCAAAAGTAGATTTGAATGTGTACCTGGACATAGTAAGGAGCTACGCCAATATATGTGCGGAAAAGACAGAGAAATTCTGTCACTCTTGAGGGCTATTTTTCAGTATACACTTATATACACTCTGGCCCTGACACTTAGAACAATTTGTTAAAAATAAAAAACACATGGTTTGCTTCCTCTCTAGAGATATAAAAACTTGCATACATAAGCATAACCATTTGGTTAACAAATTCCATCTGTTCATGAAAAAATTATCTGAAGCTGGAGACTGAGAGTCTTGCCAAATTCCAAATGAACCAAATTAATTAGCCAAAATCTTGGTTCATTGGAAAGCTCCCACCTCCTGAAGCCTTGAAGGTCTGTATGTCCAAGGGACAGAGAGGTAGTGTGGAGAGAGAAGAGAGAACCTTACTTTTCATTGTTAGCACACAGGAATTGGGTGCTAGAGCACAGGGGCAGGCAGTGGGTTCTGTCATCCAGCCTGAGGGCTTGGAAGCTATCTGGACACTCACAGGTGAATCCCTTTCCTCCTGCTTTGATGAGGCAGAGATGCGAACAGCCACCATTGTTGGTACCACAAGGATTGTTCACTAGTGAAAGGAGAAGAAACAGATATGTTTATTCAGGTTACTAAGCACAAATGAGCTGATCACCCACCTCATCAAACTTATCACCTCTTTAAGAGTAAGAAAAATCCTAGTTTCATGCTTTTTCCAAGTCATAAACAGGACAGATGGTAGAGCTGTATAAGCAATCCTGTGCTTTGAGAAAACAGATGTATGTGCTGCCAGAAGTGAGGCATACCCACTTGTGTTTAGGGCTAAAAAAATAGCTGTTTCTCAAAGTCCTTAGAGAGGAGGTTGGAAACTTAGCTTACGTTCACGTGCCCAGAACCCAAGTTAAAGTTTTAATTTCCAGCAGATACTATATTCACTCATTTTAAGGATATAGGCAACAAAAGTATGGCCAAGAATGAGGAGGATGGACAAACTGAGCAATTCTCTGGGCTGCCACTTGGAGGGGAGGATTAATTGAATCCATCCTCTCCCCAAAGTGTACTCCAGACCTTTGCTAGATTACTTATAAATCATAAAATGGCTTTAATTGCATGAAAGGAAATAAAAGTTCACAAGCAAAAAAACACATTTCCTAACTTATGAAACACTGAAATGTGATCCTCTCAACATTATTACCTTCTAGAAAATGAAAATAACATATATTTAATATACAACACAATATCATATGCAAATAAACATTTAATAAATCACATCTTATACTGATTGTAATCTTCTTTTAAACATTTCTTTTAAATCAATCATTTCAATAGATTAATCTTAATATTAAGGAATGATCGTCAATCTCTTAGGTGTTATAATTTATTGTGGTTGTATAGGAAAAGTCCTTATTTTTCAAAAGAGCTTTCTTATTTAGGGCTGCAGTGTCATGATATTTTTAACTCACTTTAATATACTTCAGTCCTCCCACTAAAATAGATGAAGTAAATATAGAAACATGACAATTGTTAATTCTTATCAAAAAAAAAAAAAAAAAACCCAGACTGGTCTTTAAGAATAGAGCAAGTTTTAAGAAAAAGAAGAGTTATAAGCAGCCTTTCCCAGGAGTAGGAGAATGAACTCTAAAGATACTTCCATACCCTCAACTCTCAGCATATGTTTTGTAGAAAATATTAACAAGTAACACCAATCCCTTTATAAATAATGACGTTTATGCTTAAAAACACAAGAAAGGCATACGGAGAACCTAAAGCAACTGTGCCAAACTTCTGAATCGCCTACTCACCAATTGGCTGCCTATATGGATGATACACATGGATGTCAAATGGTTTATGTGTTGTGTTCACCAGCACCATCCTATCTGATCCATCATATTTGTTTCCCTTTTCAACTGTCCTTGTATTCCAATCTGTCCAATAAATAGTGTCTTCAAAAATGGTAATAGCAAAAGGGTGAGGCAGCATCCCATCATACACAGTGTGCCGATGGTTGCCCTCCAAATCAGAATACCTGAGGTAAGAGGAAGAAAGAGTTACTCAATGAAGATAATGCCTCTCCCCTAATGCCTTTAACGACAGATGAACTGACAAATCAATTAATACCATTCCACCTTCCAAAGGAAACTGAAGTTCAGATCCTCCCCAAAATTCCTAGTCTTTAAATAAGAGCTAAACTTAACGTATATTTTGACTGAACAAAAGAAGTAAAAGTTTGCTTTAAAAAAGCGATGCTTAAAAGATAGGAATAGCCACAGGAGTTTAAACAATCACTAATTCCTAACCACAGCTGCTTTCCTGCAGATGGTTCAGCTGTCATAGGCTTATAACCTTTTACAACGATGTTTTCCATTCATCATCTTTTTGATATACTGGGATGAATCCCAAGTTACTGGAAGAAATCAGAGAATCACAATATAAAGCTGGAATTCTGCCTTCTCCTGAACACTTCAGAGGAGAAGCTGTTCTAGGAGATAGCTGAATTCTCAGTATAATCTGAGAGGAATATACTAGATGAGTCAAATTATAGGCCCGCAGGCTTAACTTTGCATACACTGGCAGCACATTTATTATTAATCATGCCCTGGGCACTACTGATGAATACTTCTCCAGGTGAATAAACCTCCAGAGGAAGTTCTCTGATTTCAAGATGGTACAAATCATCCACAGCCAAATTTCCAGGTCCTCCTAGTTCCAACGTGTCATTCATTACTATGAGTCTATGTCAAATAATTGATATTTTAATATTTTTAAGTTTTGGAGCAGCCCCTAAAATTCAAACAGGAGGTAGAAGGAGCTAGCAACTAAGAAACTTGGTAATGTTAGCCATGCAATATTAAAAATATTTTCCAAAATATTATAATTTACAGTAACTTATAGAAGTCAGGAAAACCTGAAGACCTTTTTGGCCTCTGTTGATAAAACTGCAGGTAAATGACCAGAACTTAGTCACTATCTGCTTCTTTAAAAAAGTCATAGACCAGAAAGTAGTCTCAAGATCTTCCTTTTTGGTTCTTGCGTGATCCCGGTATAAAGATCTCAGACACACTTATTTTTGGTCAAGTGTAGAATCACAGGGCATAGCTACAAGGATTTATTTGCACATCCCAACAAGTACAAGAAATGGATTGGATGCTCTATAAAAATGTATTGCTTTACATAGTCTATGAAATCTATTTCTGAACATAGGCATTGCTACCCCTCCAACAGCTGATCAAGTCAACATGGCTACATGAAAATTAAAGTTTCATTCATTCTCAGATCACAGTGCCTGATACTATGCTTGGATTTTTATATGGTAACTTATTGCCTGAATTTTAAAATCCAGCTACACAAATAATCTATAACATATTTTATCAAAAAGTGAACAGAATATTAACTAGCTAGAAAATTCCTTTTTGCCTCTAATGTGCCTTCAAATATTATCAATGCTGCCTATTTCATCAAACCTACTAAGCTTTCAAGACCAAGAACAATCTATAAGTCCTGAAGGACAACAAAAGTCCAACAAGAAAGTTGTTGAAGCTTCTTTGAATTCTTTGATGCTTCTATGAATTCAAAGTAGGATTTTATGGAAAGCTAACTAAGCTCTATGATGTCCCTTCAAAGAGGGGATACATACACTGTAGGAAGGGCCAAGGATGTCACCACCTGAATATTACATTAAAATGGTACAAATAATCTGGAGGTAATATTCTACTTCTTCTGACCAAAGTTGATCTCTAAGAGTGAGTTAGCATCTGCTATGGTAAATTCTGCAAAGAGAACACTAAAGGATTGCCTTAGTATGTCAAATGAACAAGGACAAGTAAGTATTCCCAAAGCATCACATGCCAAAATCCCTATAACCTTCAATTTTCCAAAGTCTTCTTTCCTAGTTACCCTAAACATATCTTAAAACTAACATCATACAACATGGTAACTATAGTTAATAATACTGTATTGTATATTTGAAAGTTGCTAAGAGAGTAGATCTTAAAAGCTCACATCACAAGAAAAAAAAATTGCAGCTGTGTGGTGATGGATGTTAACTAGACATACCGTGGTGATCATTTTGCAATATATATATATTAAATCATTACACTGTAAACCTGAAACTAATGCAATGTTATATGTCAATCATATCTCAATTTAAAAAGAAAAAAAAAAAAACACTAAGATCATGAGGTAATTCCAAAAGGCTGAGCTCAAAACAGACGTTGGAGAGTAGCAGAGGCTGATGGCATAGCCGGGAGAAACAGCCCAGTATCTTCTGCTTTCCAGGCCAGGGGCGGCAAGGAGTCCTCATCACATGTGTTAACTGGAAAGGATTCCGGGGAAGCGTCAGTTCAACAGAATAGGGCTCTGGGATTGATTAACAATGTCTGCCATGAGCATAGGAGGAGAGAGCACTAGCATGTGTGCCCAGTATTCCTTCTTTCTCAGTAGCATGTTCCCAAGAGAGCATAAGATTAGAGAACTTCAAAAATTTCTACACTAACTTTGGTAGCAAAATAAATTTAACAGAATGAAAGAAATTTCAAAGGCCTTTGAAATAGCTTTGCTGAATTAATGGCAATTCCATGCTTTTGAATGCAACAGGTTGTATATCTGGGTATTTTTTCATAAATAATTTCTTAGAAGACCTTACTGCAGACCAATTAGGCCATAACTAGCAGTGCCCCAAAATAAACATGTTCTAGTTGGTTAGTAATGTGTATTATCTTTTTTACAATCAATGAGTATTTTTCATTGAACAGTATAATTTTTAACACACTTTTAAAAAATTATCCTATTACTAGAATGATTTAAATGCATTATCATATGAATAAATGTTAATACACTCTACTGCTACATAAAACGCTTCATTGTACTTATCAATAAATGCACCAAAGTACTTTAGGGAAAACCTTTTCAACACTTTTGCTCTTTTTATTTTTTCAAATTCTAAAATCAATTAACCATATATTTGGGAGGGATGGGAAAAGTAAAGGGATAAAGAAATTAAGATGAGTTGAGCACTAAGCTGACTACCACAGGGGAGAGATTACTAGCTCCATTTTTGAGACCAAAAAAACAATAAGAAATGAAAGTACCTGGATAAAAACCTAATCTGTATGATTTCAAAGTTCACGCTCTTTCTACTGCACCATACTATAGACCTCAGAGAACTGCCTATAAGCAGTGTCAGATAGAAGTGATCTTAGAGTGACTTCCAATACATAGGCCAGTTAGAAGCTGCATGGGAATAAAACACTGGCAACACAAGCCCTGGTGTTTGGAATCAACAGTTACCCAGTTTGTTTCATTCTTTTCTAGGTACGTACTCAATGTAACCCAGGTGAGCATCTGCCCAGTAGAGTAGATCATTGGTGTAATCAATAGTGATGCCATTGGGCCACACTATCTTGGTAGAGATAATCACAGACTTGTTGGTTCCATCCATGCCTACTCTCCCAATGTACGCTCGGGTAGCCCAGTCTGCCCAGTAGACATACCTGTCGGAGCAAACACAAAGGGTCAGTTCCTAAAGCCAAGAGAAGTCAGTAGCCAAAAGACATAGTTCTTCTCCAATTAGAGAAACAGAGTTTACATTCTACAGAGACTCTGGGAAAGAAAAAAGAACTAATAGAAAATAATCTAAAAGAAGATGAGGTACAAGAAATCCTCAAGAATAAACATGATTAACTGGGGATTTCAGTAGATTTGACATGGAGAGTCCAGAAAAGGTGGGTTACTTTTTTTTAACCGTAATATTCTTTACATGCAGCCAAAATATGTGACTTGAAAGTGAAATGGTGTGTCATGGCAAAGAAAATAGAATAGCTGATGAATATCATTTGAACAAGCCATGTTTCTACCCATTATACTAAACCATTTAGCAGGTAGGAAAAGCAGAAGACAAATCCCAGCAAAATACTGGCCTTGAGATAACTACGTGAACAGCCTATTTGGTAACAAATGCAGAATTAGGGCAGTAAAGAAGAGCCCAAGATTACAGGGAGACAATACCCATATTGAGGGTGAAGGACAATTCCTCTGGGATTTTCAAAGCACAAGGTATTGTTGGCATCCATACAGTGCTCAGCCAGCTTGCGGCGGTATTGACCATTCAGCTCAGAGACAGACAGGCATTTCAGGTAGGTATCTAACCAATAAAGCTTTCTGAAATGGAGAACCAGAAGTTACCGATACAGCTATTTTGCTTGTCAAATTGCATTTTTAGCCACCCAATTTCCTATGCAAGTTACTTTGGAATCACACCAACAGCTGTTAGAAGGCACTTCTCCCCAAGCAAACAAGGACAAGGGAAAATAGTTGACCTTCCTGCAATGGAAGATGCAAGAATGTATGCTATAATTCCTACTTGAAAGTGATGCCACATAGGGAATTCTGGGGCCACACCTCACACAGGATTCTGGCTTTACTTTCTTCATGCAGCATAAGGCATCCTCCCTAGGCAATGCAAAGGCTTAGAGGAGCAGGGAAGGGGGAGTGAGAGCAATGAGTGTCATGAACTAGAGTTTAAATGGTCAAGTTGAGGAAACAGACTTGTCTGAATGTATCAGTGAGACTGCACAAAGAAACTGAATCACGGCATCCTTAGGATAGAGAAATCTTACTCCTCCCTGGCTCCACCAGACTAGGCTGGCAAAATGAGTTTCTTATCCTGTGCTAGGTTTTATTTAGTCAAACTTAAAAAGCTATAAAAATGTGTTAGAATCTCTCAGAAATTCCTACCTCAAGGATATTTCAGTTCTAAATATATTGCTAGTCAATAGGAGCCATTTATTTTCTCTAAGGCAGGGGTTCTTAATTGGGGTCCCTAACCTGATATCAGGGTAGCTTGGGCTTTGGGAGGTCTGTGAATCCTCTAAAACTGATGCAAAATTGTGTGAGCATAAAATGTGTTAAGTACTTTTATCCAGCAAGGGGTCCACAACTTTCACCAGAGACCTAAAGTGTCCATAACCTTCCAAAGAGTTCAATGCCTCTAGAATCTGAGTGTCATTTAGGCTCTCATAGTCAATTCCAACTGGAAGGAGAATGATTTCCCTTCCAAAAGGACCAAATGTCTCCTTGCAAAAGGTAAGCACTGATCCAACCATGCTGGGTGTCAGAATATTTAGCTTAGGACAGCAGCATCCTTCTTAGGCTTGAGGATGAGGGAATGAGTATGCATAAATGTACAAGCCTTGCCAGTTCATTCAGTTGAGTAAATCCTGATGAATGAGATGGCCACAGTCTTGGATTCCATCAATGCAGAAGCAAAGAATAGCAGCTATTTGTTGAATACTTACTAAATCTCAGGCCCTAGGCTAAGGACTTTTTAAAACATTATATTATTTAAGATCACAACAAGTCTAGGAGCGGGTGCTATTATCATCCCTGTTTTCCTGATGAAGCTGCTCAGGTCCTGAGGTTGTACAATTAGCAAGCAGGTAGAGCAGGAATTCAAGGTTGGCTACACCATAGGGCACATCACTCTATTGAGCTTACTGCCAACTCATTAATTTCTCTTCATTCCACAGTCAAAAGACTGGCCTTGTCAGCAGACTCTTTTTAAGAGACACTCCATCCCCACTAATGGAAAAATTAAGAGGACTAAGAGCCAGCACAATCTTCCAACGTACGTAATGGTGCTTTTAAAAACTAGTGTATCAAGAGTAAGGACTTTGGAAACAAAACACCCTTAGGTTAGCAGTGGCTATCTTTATTGATGTTGGGGAAATGTTTCCAATTTCAATGAAGTTAATATCTTAGAAATCTCCCCTACACACTTAAATGTAACTGGGTGCTATTCTTCCTTTGTGTTTTAAGGAATGTTTAGCCTAGTTGTGCTCCTTCTTGAACATCTGAGAAAATACTTTGGTCATAGGATATTTCATCCTACCCTCAGCCTAGAGTTTCTTGCTCTAGCTTCCCCGCTACCACACATGTACCTAATTCTCTCCTGTGATCAAGAACATGCCTACATGGAGAGGAAAGTAGCTAAAATCCAGGGGAAAATATCATCCTACCATTTTGAGGGAGAGAGGGCTGAATGACAATATCTCAGGGTTAAAATATTTTTTTCCCTGAATTGGAGCAAAGGATGGGGCAGGAACAGTACCATATTTAGTTCTCTTCCTGTAAATCATTAATCACCATGCTTTTTGACACCCAGTAAAGCCACTATAAATAAAATGCTCATATTCTCATAGTCAATATTTTATTCACTACTCAGCAGGCACTTATTGAGTCCCAGGGCAGGCCAGCTACTATTCAGGCAGAACTAGGAAGCAAACTTTCCACCTCCCCATTTTTGGATCTTTACTCTTAAGATGGTCAAATATGGAAGCTGTGGAAGAGTCCTCTGTAGGTCTGGGCCGACTGCAGCAATAATATGTGCAGCACAAGTGCCTGCAGCTTCATGTCCTTTAACCACAAAGCCAACTACTTTATGCTGCCAAGTATCTGATAGATTCAATATTCAACAGCGATGTTAAGAGGTGTTGTTGATCTGGTAAAGTTCAATTAAAACACCACCTGCCACCTTAAAGACCCTCAGCTTCTAGAAGAACTATCTCAAAATAAAAGAGCTTCAGTTTGGCTGTCCTTTATTGTATGACCAGCCCAGGCTGGGAATGACTAGCGTTGTAAGCAAGCCTGTGAACTCCAGGAAAGCAGGGGCTGAGTCTGTCTTGCTTACCTCTAGACCCCTTGTGCCTGGCACAACCTGTAGGAGGCACTTAGAAAGCAGTTTTAAATGACTGAATGCACCAACGAATTTATGAATCACCCTTAAAATCATCTCTAGTTCACTGAATGGCCAGCAATAGCAGAGCTCTTTCCTCCTTTGTGATGCCCCTCTCCCATAAAAATTACACCATAAATTCTTAAAATCGCTAGATTTTAGATTCTGTGGTATCCTATTTGAATATTAGGTACACAGCAGGAAAAAAACATGCAGGAGCATTAAATATATCCACATATTAACTCAGGTTGAAAAGATCAATTCCCTGTTAAGACGAAAACATGGTTAGAATATTTTTTAAAAAACAGAAAACTTTTTAACTTTTAAAAAGCTCTTTGGTGTTTTCTTACCTAGTAACCCAGTCTACAGCCAGACTTTCAGCAGCTGGTAGTCTATGGTTTATGACTGTCTCTCTGTTTGTTTTATTCAGAAACATTCTCTCAATGACTTTATTCTCTCTATCAATCCAGTACAGTCTTTTTTCTACTCGGTCAAAATCCAGGGCCACAGCATTGCCCAGTCCTTGCAAAATGAGGGAGTAATAATGGCCATCTGTAGTTAGATTTCTCAAATAGTAACGGTTGCTAAAAATGAGATAGGGCTCGATGTCACTGTTCTGCCGGCAGTTCTTTCCATTTGGTTCTCGAATGTAGCCCGGGGCACACTTACAGATGTAGGAGCCTATTACATTCTCACACTTCTGGCTACAGACAAAGGGTGTCTCTTTGCATTCATCAATATCATTACAAGTCCGCTTGTCAGACATAAGCTTGTAACCAGGATGACAAGAACAATAGAAACTGGTTAAAGTATCTGTGCAGTTTTGGTCGCAGCCACTGAGTGAAGCGTCATTGCACTCATTAATACCTGTAAGTTAAAGACAAGTATTAGAGAACCTAAAATGGCAGCAATGGCGGTCAGCCCCGTGGCATAGTGGTAAAGTTCATGTGCTCTGCTTCGGCAGGCCAGGTTTTGCAGGTCCAGATCCTGGGCGTGGACCTAGTGCTGCTTGTCAAGCCATGCTGTGGCAGCATCCCACATAAAATAAAGGAGGATTGGCACAGATGTTAGCTCAGTGACAATCTTCCTCAAGCAAAAAGAAGAAGATTGGCAACAGATGTTAGCTCAGGGCCAATCTTCCTCATAAAAAAAACAAAAGCACTAAAAAACTAAAATGGCAGCAATGGATCCACGATAATGATCTATAGTCAGCATTTCCACTCTACATCACCAATCCTTAATGAATCATGCTGAAAGTAGACAGACAATAAGGGATTTCTAAAGGCCATAGATTACTCAAAAGTCACTGTTTTTTAAACTTTCTCCTCAACTTAATCTTTCACCAGTGGTTTGAATATCTAATAGAACTAACAAGCTTAAGTTTGACTTTGAATCCTATACCAGCCAATCTTCTTTTAAACAATAATTTAAAAAGTAAAATGGCAGGAGAGAGAAGGAAGAGCAGTACAAAGAGCGTGGCCAGTAATGTGCTGGTAAAACCGGTCTCTGGGGGAACAAAATGCTCTCACTGGTAGCATCTTCCATTTCAGTGGTGCAAATACACCATGACCAATTTCAGACTACCAGTGTGACATCACTGATCACAGATATACATTTGGCTCTCACAAAGTGGGATGAGCCATCCAGCACTCTACCTCTGGCTGGTTCTGTGACACATGGCCAAGCTCACCCAAAAACTATACACAGAGAGAAGAGAACACGTTCTTACTAATTGTGTGTATTATAAATTCTACACTGGTTTACTTGTGGAGGTTGGGATGAGGGGGAGGTTAAAACTGTCCCCTTCAAACACCTGAGGATGAAAATGAAGAACAGGCTAAGGAATTCTAGCAGATGGACAGTCCAGGTAACAAGTCATCCCAAGGGTTCAAAGAGAATCAACATTGTTTGCCTTGTTTAACAATGTTGTTAGGTACTGATGGCCTGAATATGCTCATCCTCCATTCTCTGTAATGAACTGCCTAACTGACGAATTAGTCCAAAAATGTTTGTGTACTAACCTCATATACCAAGAAATCCTTGTCCTTTGGTAGACAAACAATAGTAATCTGGTAATTTTCTACTCAGAGGACAAACTGGAAGGTCATAAAGAGTTGAGAATCCACAATCAGTCTCCCGTTTTCTTTCTCCCAAATCTTCCGCAACACTCACCACATCCTTTCTCGTCACTGTTGTCTAAACAGTCATCTAGGTGGTTGCAGACTTTCACCATCTCAATGCAGTTCCCGTTGTCACACTTGAACTGATGGGGGTGGCACGTGGTTTCTGGGGTGTGGCACAGGTGCTCCAGCTCATCAGAGTCATCTCCACAGTCATTTTCCCCATCGCAGGTGTAGACCTTATAAATGCAGATCCCATTCTGACAGGTAAACTGATTCTCATTGCAGGTGGGGTAGGAGCATTCCCTCTCATCACTGTAGTCACCACAGTCATTGCGCCAGTCACACCTGTGTTAGGAGACCGAGTATCACTCTTGGAGAGGTTGACAACAAGTCTCAACTATCACCCACTTGGGGCTTTGCTTCCTCCTCCATCTACCTGAATGCCAGGTCGACTATTTCAATACCAAGATCATCACTGTCCTTAAGTTCTCTCTCCCCCAGAATCCTCTTCCACCCCACCAATCTCTAGCTCTAGATGAATCTAATATTTAGCATTCCATGCAACTTCCCCAGGTGTTGGTTGATACCATGGAAATGTGGGTCTAGAGCTATTAAAAATAATTGCATTCCTTTTTTTCCCCAGTTGATAAATTAATTAAATACAGCTTTTATAATTTTGTTGTTCATCAGATCTATTTGTCGGATAATGAGACAGTTTATCAACACTGGCAATATCTTTGGTAGCCATATGATAGAAGTGCCCATACTCAAGTGGAAATTCATAGGGTAAGTACTATATATTATAAATGATAAGATTATTAGATGTGTCCTCCATGAACACATATCTTCCAACTGGAGTAATGTTTGCAGTAGCAGTCCTGTTCCTTCCCTTTTTCATTATAACACTCCTGCTACCTACCATGACATGTGAATGGTTACAGTGTTGAAAAGGATGGAAAACTAGTAGATTAGCATGGACAATCAGCAAAGGAAGGAGGCATTTCATAGTTCTAGGAGGTATTTGGGGACCTAACGTTCCCAGGCATCCTGAGGACATTCCTGAAATTCTGTGAGCCAGACTAGTCTTTCTTCTCTACATTATTCCAAGATCCCATGAAAGTCATGATTACTTGGGGGGGGGGGGGGGGGAGGGAGGTCCTGCTAACAGTAACAGTACTCATCCTAAGTATAAAGGAGTCTTGGATGGGAACAACTAATGTTTGACAATTCATAAAATAATTCACTACGGAAGGCATGGGAACTAGAGGCAGAGAATTAAAAAAACATTAAGATTTCAAAGTTGAATGTGGTCAATTTTACAACTGACCTGTGGTCAGGTCTTCTAATCAGCACTCCCACCCACAAACCTAGGATACTTCCAATGTGATTTATACCAAAATGCGTGCAAGTAACTGTAAAGAGAGCTGTGATCAAAGCAAGCTGGCTCAGCCCCATTTGGTCTCCAGATCATTTCCAAATGATTTGAGATACCAATGCTTTCTTTCCTCTAGTTTAGATTCAATCCAAGAGGAAAAAAAGTCAATTAGGCAAGCAAATCACTAGGTTTTTAGACACAATTGCACGTCAGTATTCCAGCATGCTGCTCACAACTCAGTCTTATCCAGGTTCTTCAGGAGCGTCAGTAATAAGCCCAGAGAGAAAAAGTCAATAGGAAAAATGACTCCTTGTACCATTCTATGAAATACAGGAGCACACATTCTGCCAAGCAAGCAAGAGGGTGCACATTAACAGCGCACTTAGTGGTGGCTACTGGCACTCCGGGCAAACAGAATTTGGAGTTATTTTAGACCCCATACCAGAAAAACAGTAATTTTTTCTCCTCTGTCATAAACCCTTGGCAAAAGCAATTCAGAAAGCTCACCGAAAAAAAGAAGAAGAGAGAGAAAGGAAATAAGGAAGGAAGAAAGGAAGGACAAGATGAATGAAATCCGTAAAAGTCTGGCAGGGCTGCAAGATCATAGTAATAATGTAGGCAGAGCTCAGAAAGCTCAGAAAGCCAGAAAGGGAGTGAGATAACCTAGAGTCTGATCAAAATCAAGACCTGATATAATTCTATTCCCTAGATCCTATGTCTAGGTTTTCAGAATAAATCTGACTGATGGTATTAAATATTTACGTAATTCAGAAGAACCAAATTGCAGTACAAAGTAATAGAACTCTTGAGCGAGTAGGGAGAAAATACAGATAAAGATTTATTCCCTTCCACTTACAGAGAATAAAAATCTACAGATCACATCCATATCAGGTAAATACAGACTAAGCATATTTAAATGCAAGTTCACCACAAAAGGAGACAGCTCTGTCTCCCGAATGTCTTCAGGTTGTCAATACTCAAGCTATCACCTCTCATCAATGTCTACTTGGGCTTCATCAGGGGACGACTCATCCCACAGGAGTATATTTTCTAGACAATATTTATCTACTTCTTTAATCACTACTATTTTTTGGCCATAATGCCACATCCCTGCTCCTTTTGTAGCCTTCACAGGACATGATCTAGCCTTCTCTGACTTCCTCAGGACCACCGTCATGAACACATAGTTCTGTACCACACTATATGCCACCAGTACCTCAGGGCCTGTTGAGGAGCTGCCTGCCCCTAAGCAAATGGCCCCAGAAGCTCTGCTGGCTGCTCTTGTGACGTCTTCCTATATCTTTTCAATTTCCTTCCCTAGCAGACTGTAAACTGACAGTTCTTGTTCTCTCAATATGTGTGTATGCCCTTTAACAGTCCTCGGCACATGCAATATCTCTTCTTATCTCCAGTTCCATGTATCCAAATGCCTCATACATATTAGGCACACCAAGAAGTCCTACTACATCAAACTCACCCTCCATCTTGAGCAGACTCCCTCCTGGACTCACTATTTGTGTTAATGTCCTCCTATTCTCCTATTCCATCAGGATTGAAACTTACACGTCATTTTCCTTCTCTATGGTCCCGAAATCCAAATTTGCTAAGTAGGGATAGTGAGAAGTTGGGGCACTAAAAAAGTATAAACTTTTTGAAATACCACATGTGGAGAAAGTAATAAGAAATCAAACATACAAACAGACATTTTTCCAAAGAAGATATACAGATGGACAACAGGCACACGCAAAGATGTTCAACGTCACTAATTTATTAGGGAAATGCAAATCAAAACTACAATGAGATATCACCTCACATCCATCAGGATGGCTATAATTAACAGGATGAGAAACAATAAGTGTTGCACAGGATGTGGAGAAAAGGGAACCCTCATACACTGCTGATGAGAATGCAAACTGCTGCAGCCACTATGGAAAACAGTATGGAGATTTCTCAAAAATTGAAAGTAGAAATACCGTATGACCCAGCCAGCTGTCTCACTACTGGGTATTTATCCAAAGAACATGAAATCAACAGTACAAAGAGATCTATGCACTATGTTCACTGCAGCATTATTCACAGTAGCCAAGTCGTGGAAGCAACCCAAGTGCCCATCAACTGATGAATGGATGAAGAAGATGTGATATATATATATACAATGGAATACTACTCAGCCATAAAAGAGACAAAATTGTCCCATTTGGAACAACATGGATGGACCTTGAGGGTATTATGTTAAGTGAAATAAGCCAGAAAGAGAAAGACAAACACCATATGATTTCTCTCATATGTGGAAGATAAACAAACACATGGATAAAGAGAACAGATTAGTGGTTACCAGAGAGGAAGAGGTGGGGGGGGGGGGGGGGGGGGGGGGGTGAAAGGGGTAAAGAGGCATGTATGTATGGTGATTGATAAAAACCAGATTATTGGTGGTGAGCATGATGCAGTCTATACAGAAACTGATACATAATAATGTACACCTGAAATTACACAGTGGAAAAAAAAAAAGAAATCAAACAGAATACCACAGGAGAGGTCCCCCAAAACTGGCAAGGTGTGAACTGAATCTGTTTGACCAACGCAGTGTTCTTAGAATTTTAAAATTTGTTTCCAGCATTTAAAATCAGAATATTTCATATGAAAATCCAGATTTCCAATATCTCTCAAAAAAAGAACACTCTTGCATGATGCTGAGCAGCATTTGCATTTCTTATCTGGAGCATGCACTCTCAGTTCACCTGCCTTTCCTTGTGTCTCACTGACTCTGAGCCTAAGTGCCAAGCTCCATTTATCATCATCAAGTATGACGCTTGTTATTTTTCTTATAGCAGAGAGAAGTGAAGGATTTCTTGTACCCATGCCTCTACTCCAAGTGGAAAACTAAGAGGATCACTTGCTTCAACAAAGAATTTTCTTATATCAAGCCCACTTCATTCATCTCCCTGGCCTTTTATGCAAGGTCACATTGTGCCTTTCATAAGTCCAAGGCACTTTTGCCTTCATGGGCCCCTTCCTCCATAAAAATATTTTAAATTATATTTAATGACTACACTGGTATAAAGGCAAATATATTAATATTAAATACTTTCTTTACCCTGAAGTTTCTTTTTCTTATTTAAAAAAAATCTAAACATTTTCATGAGCCACTAAAAGTACCATGGCACTAGGCACTGTGACCACCATGCCTAACAGATAAGTCCGCCCTGCCCCCATGGATATTTGAGGTTTTCTGGGAAATTTTTAAATCCCCAATTCACCTGTAAGAGTGTGGGACACACAGTCCATTGCTACAGGTGAACTCATTTTCAGAGCAAGACCTCCTGGTGCAATTCTGATGCTCATCATAGCCGTCAGCACAATCTGCGTCGCCATCACAGACCCAAGATTGGGGTATGCACCTCCTGGATGGAGGTGTGCTATGTACACAGTGAAACTGAGAGCCGGAGCAGCTGCGATTCTCTGAAAGCAAAGCACACAAGAATCAGAAACATGAGAGCTCATTCTACAGTCAAATTCATTCTGAACCATTATTTCTCTTGCTTTATGCTACTTAACAAAATGAGGGGAAAACAGGTAGACAAATTATGTTGCTATGGTAACAATAGATCATAATAAAAACACCAAAATTCCATTTCAACTGCTTTAGACCTTAGATTTTTTTTCAAAAGGAAGAGATAAGCATTTTTGTTCACAAAGTGTAATCACACAATGTAAGATAGGCATTTTTATGCCAGTTCTACAGATGAGAAAATTGAAGCTCAAAATGGTTAACTAGACAGCTCAAAGTCATAGAAATTTCTAAAGAGCTAGGGCTTCAAATCTAGGGTTTTTTTCCTCCAAATTTAGTGCTTTTTCAACTACATCATAGCTATCACTTCAAGTAGAATTAGGGTATACAAGAGTTGTCAGAAACCATGACACTGTTAGGAAAGAGATGAGATGCTAATACATAACCATTAATGCCCGCAGAATAACAGAACAGACGTATTATTCAATCTCACTGTGAGTGTATGGGAGACAAAAGGAGGGAGGTCCTGGCAAGGGCCGGTGGGAGAAAGTACATGCTACAGTTCATGTTTGTGCAGCTGCCAACAACCCGTTTTAAGGAATAGAGTATGTGTGGAGCTATGGCCCATCACCAAAGTTGTAGATATATGAGATTAGATCAAATGCAAACATCAGGGAGCCATTGTTTTTTACTGTTCCACCATGGAAAGACGCTTCTAAGTCACCTTAGCTAAGAGTTCCATGCTCTGTTGGTCTGTTTGTTCCATAATCCAATGAAAAGGCATAACCCTCCTCTCACCCCCTCCCCCAAATAAGGGGCCTAAAGTATTAGATGAAACTATGGGCACAGTTAATTACTACTCTGTTAAAGCTGCTATTAAGAGTGGCCAACTGAGATCTCGTCGTCTGCTCAGGAAAAGTAGAACATTATTTCCATTAGCTAAATGCAAGAGAAAAAGAATAAACATTAAAATCATTTCTTATCATTTTAAAGCATTTAAGCAAATGATAGCAAACAATTCCAGAGTGGAAAAATCAAGGTAGCATTCTATCCGTGTGCATTCAATTAAAGAGGAATCTGCCTGACAATCATACTCTCCAAAGGCAGAAAAGTAAATCGACTGAGTTTCCCCGGAATGTGACTCTGCTGAGGAATTAACTGGTTTCACTCACCACACTGGTGCCTTTCATCTTCATCACTCATGTCCCCACAGTCATTATCACCATCACAGATCCATTCTCTTTGGATGCACCTCCCACTGTCACACTTGAACTCATCGCTTAAGCATGTTGGTTCATCGTGCACTGAAAAAAAATTCAAAGCACTCTTGGTGAAGAGTGGTTTGCAGTCCAGAAATCTTGAGAGAGGCCTGCCATAGCCTGGGCTGTCTAGAAGACTGATTCAAATTCTTCAATCATATCCCTACATGTCCCTATTCAACTAAGCAAGTTTTCATAGGCCCACAAACCCAGGGACTCCTCAAAATTAGCCTAGGGGGAAGAGAAAATTTAACTATTAAAAATACAGCACAATGATATCAGTAAGGAGAAGCAGTACCTCTCATAAGCTGGTAAGAAAAGAGTATATATTGATACAGCCTTTTGAAGAGACATAGCCCCTTTGACACAGCAACACCATTTCTAGAAATCTAGTTCACAAGAATCTTCCCACATGTGCACAAAGAGTTTGTAAAAGGATGTTCATCCCTGTGTTATTTTGCGTAGTGAAACAACGGAAACAATCTAAATGTCCATCAGTTAGGAAAGGGATAAAAACACATGGAACATCCACACTTTAGAGTAATATTCAGTAATATTCAAAGGAATGAGGTAGATCTGTATTTGCTAACATGCTGACACGACATTGTTAAGCTAAAAAAGAAGGGGGGTGGAGGGCAAATTGCAGGAAAAAAATATATATAGTAAGGTGTTTTAAAATCTACGTATCAGGATGTATAGATAAAGGTAAGAAGAATTCAAACCCATCCTTAATAGTGATTATCTCTGGGGAAGAGGAGATTGGAGAAAGGGCGAAGAAATAGGAATTATGCTTTTTTGTATATGTCTCATTATTTCTTTAAAACAATACATCTGCATATTAAGAGAATGTATTCATATGTAGATTCTGTTTGTTTTTATTTAAATATGTCAGGCAGTTGGAACTAATTGCTCTCACTATGACTTTGGTTCCCATGGAAATCTTCATATTTTTAAAATTATGTAAAATAATGTGCATGGATATAGATTACAATTTGCAAAGGTAAATAGCAGCCTTCAAATACAAACAAGCACAACTGCCTCCAGGAACTGGAGGGTCCCGGGAAGTTTTTAGGAAACTCGGATGGCCATGGGACCTTACTTCATAAGCTGGCACACAGACACAACAAGAAGAGGATGTGTGTCCATAATATGCCCCTCTTCCCCATGTCTATGATGATTCCAATCACTTTTGGATCCTCCTACAGTGTTATCAGTTTGAATTCAGCCAAATTCAGAAATTCCAATTCAGAGTCAGTTAAAATTGAGTTCTACAAGCCAGGTACAGTATTAGGTGCATCACCAACATAATCTCATTTTATCAGCATCAATCAGCAACCTCCCTATCCTGGTCAGCAACCCACACAGTGCCCTGCACTAAGAGGTTCTTAATGAATGTCTGCTGAGTTGTTTCAGCATCTCAGCTGAAAGAAGGAGCAGGGAGAGGAAACACGCAGCAGCCATGACCCTAGTCTGTATTTGAAGTAGTTGGAAGAGGCTGTCTAGTTGCATCATAATGCTTTTCACGCTTGCTTACTCTCTTACCACAAGTGGAAGGTTCATCAGAGCCATCAGAACAATCTCTTTCTTGATCACAATACCAATGGATAGGAATACAGCGCCCAGAAGTGCACTGGAACTCAGTGCTGCTGCACGTCTGAGAGGCTGGAGGAGAGAAAGAACAAAAGCCATGAGCAAAGCACAAGCTGCTTCCCATCAGTATTAACAATCTGCCTATCTCTCTGAACTATGTAATAGTTGCCAAGAAAGAAAGACTGAGCCTGGGACATGGGCTTATGTACAAGCTTTCCATAAGAGTATGGTAGAGAAAGAAGGCAGGCGATTCTGCTCTAGTTTTCCAGAAGTTTTTTCTAGATTCCAGAAATCCAAAAATAAATTCTATTTGTTAGAAATGCCAAAGAAACATTTTTTGATGCATAAAATCACAAATTATGTGAAAGAAGACTTGGTTCTATGTTTTCTGCTATAACACAAAATTAAACAAATTCCATTGAAATAATAATTAAAAGCAAAAACAACAATATGGTCTGAGTTCACCCTATATACAACCTTTTAGCCATGCTAGACCATAATTCTAGAGAGTTAGCAAAGTTCTGCTCTTATTTGTCCTTGTAATATATATGGGATCTTTATTTGAGTAAATGACTCTGCCTACATGTGAACATTGATTCTTTTCTCACATAACCTTAAGAAGCTCTGGTCAGATGTGTTTTCTAAATTGTTATGTGGGTACAAACCAGAATCAAGTCTCTTAATTCTTCTGGTCTGCTAGGATCCCTTGCTTTGGCCCATGATATCTGACGACTTACCAGGGAAAATCTGGTAAGGAAGCAGAGGTGCCTGAAAGGTTCGCACTAGTTCCAATCTGCCTGTCCCTATCTAATGGCTGTGTCCTGAATTCTGCTTCCTCTTGTTGCTGTTATTTCAACCAACTCCTGCTCTTGGACTGTAGCCTCACCTGGTGACAATTACTAAACTCTTAAATTACGCATCTATTTACACTAACAGTCTGAAAGTTATCAAGCTTAAGAAAGGCCTTTTAATTTCAATTATAAATACAGGAAATAGTTTGATTGAACCAAATTGATAAATATGAAATAAAAGTTTCTGAAATTCAAACAGACTGAAAAGATACACAAATTCTTTCAGTTACTAATGGCTACCATAACCCTACTAAGAGTAAATATAAGGGCTTAATGTGCAAATTCTGCCTGGAGTTCCTGAAGACAAAAGGCCTTCAACTCTGAGAGAAATGGCTCTGCCATTGTAGAAGGTTAGGTATCAGAGCTAGTCTCTGGAAGAAATATTTGGATTCGGACATCCAGCCAAGGAACAGAGAAAAGAGGCTTCTTATGCCCCTTCAACCACATCCTAAATTAATGGCCTTCTCCATTTACTTACAAGGTCAACTTGAGATGACGAACTGAAATTAGCCCAAACACCCAGGCTGTATATCTTTGTATTAGCTCAAGACATGCAACCCTGGAACCACAGAAAGAGAGGTAGGTTTATCTTACCACAGAAAATGGGACTTTCATCACTCATATCTCCACAGTCATTGTCTCCATCACACAAGTAAAGACGGGGAATACAAATATTTGTAGTCTGACATTTTATGTATCCAGGACGGCAAGTGCGATCAGCTTGAAAAAGACAACCAGAAAAACATTGGGAACATATCCACCACATATATATCATAAAGAATGTCCATGCTAACAGATCTATTGCAGAACACAAACCACCAGAAGGAAGGCATTTTCAAAGCTATCACAGAAGCATGATCCATGACACTTATGTTACACCATAGATTCTATAGTAAAGAGATATTTCCAGCTAATACTGGGGGATGAAGGAGGGGAGTGAGGTTACTTTACGTTTAAATCACCTGTTTTCATTATTTAATAGTATCGACAAGAGTCCGACTCTTGGTTAAATAATCTATGACATATCCACACAATGGAGTAATATGTAGCTGTAAAAAGTAATGAAGAAGATCCCTATATGTTGATAAGGAAGAATGGTATGATCTCCAAGATATATTGTTAACAGCAGGAAAGCAAGATTCAAAACAGTAGGCTATCTTATGTGTAAGAAAAATGATGATATGAGTGTGTGTGTGTAGCAAGAGAGATGCTTATATCAAAAACAACAACTACAATGAAAAGATAAACTACTGAAAATTGTCACCCCTATGGGTAGATTCAGAATAGTATGGACAGAGCAGGGTGGAAAGGACAAGGATGAAAGACTTCTGTGACTGTACCTTGTTGCATAATTTTGACTATGGAACCATGTACATTATTTCATAGAAATAAAAACGGAAAAAGGAAAGTCATTCTAAAATTTGGAAATAGTAACAAATAAAGGTAACAGTAAATCAAGTTGATAACATAACCATACAGAGAAAAAAATTCAAATAATTCTAAAAACCAGTATTTTGACTGCCTATTCTTAGCAGGACATAATCCAAGAACAAGAAGGACCTAAAATCTTAAATTACATTTAGTAGATTTATCCAGGGTAATACTATTCGTGTGGTTATTTTGAAATTATTATGGGCATTGTGAATTCACTGTAGAATAAAGCCAATAAGTAAATATGTCAACATCATTAAAAACCAAGATTTTAAGTATAACAGAAGAGACATGATTATAAAATCTAAGAAGCAAAAAACCTGTCATCTTAAATTAAAATGGGAAATACGACGTAATTTTTTTTTCCTTAAAAATTGTATTTCCTAGGTCTATCCACTAAAAAGGCCTAGAAGCAACAAAAACCATGTAGGAATGGGCACCCCAATACTGTGGTAATTTCTAAATATCACAAAAGGAATGAGGTTTTCTTGGATAAGTGGCTAATTCCAGGCCTGAGACAGGAAATATGCAAGTCTGCACTATGGAAGACTAACCAGGGCCATGTTAGAATAACAGAAGAGCCAACTTAGCAGGGCAGCCACTGACCTAAGATAGGACAATTGAACACAAAAAAGAATAAATGACTTCACTGCATTAAAACACATCACAGGTAAAAATCCATGGGTTTAATACAATAGTAAAAACAAAACAAAAACTTAGTGCTCATTGGTCACCAACGCATTACTCTGAAAACTGACAAAGGGAAAGTATCAAGCATTTATCCTGTAGAATTGTATTTCAGTGTAACAAATAATTGATAAGGAAAATTTCTTCTTTATGGAACCTCAGCTAATAAATGTGGAAGGAATAATAGAATTTTAAAATGCCTATTTTGTATCCCTTAAAGAAATAATGGATTTATGAAACAACCATCCATGGATGCAAAAACCATTACATTAAAGGTTGGTGGGTACCTCCTAAGAGAAGATTCAGGCTAACCTCTAAATGCAGTGATTAATTTCATCGTCACTTCAAGTGGAACAAACAAGCATAAGGTGCCTCATGCGCGATGTAACAAGAAACACACAGCTCCACCTATACTGTGCTCTCACCCAAAGAACTGAACCTAATGTAATCAAAACTCTACATCCAAATTCCAGTTAATAGGAAATAAGAGGGATAAAATAACAAATCAAATGGCTCAACTATGCAATTAGTCAAATCCAGAATGTGGGACATTCCACAGGACAAATCAATGGCATTAAAAATAAATAGTGAGGGGGCCGGCCCAGTGGCACAGCAGTTAAGTGTGCACGTTCCACTTTGGTGGCCCGGGGTGCTTGCCAACTAGGATCCCGGGTGTGGACATGGCACCACTCAGCAAGCCATGCTGTAGTAGGCATCCTACATATAAAGTAGAGGAAGATGGGCACAGATGTTAGCTCAGGGCCAGTCTTCCTCAGCAAAAAGAGGAGGATTGACAGCAGATGTTAGCTCAGGGCTGATCTTCCTCAAAATAAATAAATAAATTAGTGAGGGGCCAGCCCAGTGGCACAGCAGTTAAGTGCGCACATTCCACTTCGGCAGCCCAGGGTTCACTGGTTCAGATCCCAGGTACGGACACTGCACCACTCAGCAAGCCATGCTGTGGCAGGCATCCCACGTATAAAGTAGAGGAAGATAGGCATGGATGTCAGCTCAGGGGAAGTCTTCCTCAACAAAAAGAGAAGGATTGGCAGCAGATGTTAGCTCAGGGCTGATCTTCCTCAAATAAATAAATAAATAAATAAATAGTGAGGGGGGCCAGCCCTGAGGCTTAGTGGTTAAGTTCAGTGTGCTCCACTTTGGCAGCCCAGGTTCAGTTCCCAGGTGCAGATCTATACCACTTGGTGGTGGCCATGCTGTGGTGGTGACCTACATACAAAATAAAGGAAAATTAGCACATATGTTAACTCAGGGTGAATTTTCCTCAACCGAAAGAGGAAGATTGGCAACAGATATTACCTCAGGGCGAATCTGCCTCAGGAAGAAAAAAAAAGTGAACACTGTTGTGGCATCAAAAAGGTTACAGAGTTTTAACTCAATCACAAAACATCAAACAACCCAATCAAAAAATGGGCTTGAGACATGAACAGACATTTCTCCAAAGAAGATATACTGATGGCCAATAGGCACATGAAAAGATGCTCATCATCGCTGATCATCAGGGAAATGCAAATCAAAACTACACTAAGATATCACCTTACACCCGTTAGAATGACAAAAATATCTAAAACTAATAGCAACAAATGTTGGAGAGGTTGCGGAGAAAAAGGAACCCTCATACACTGCTGGTGGGAATGCAAACTGGTGCAGCCACTATGGAAAACAGTATGGAGATTCCTCAAAAAACTAAAAATAGAACTACCATACAATCCAGCCATCCCACTACTGGGTATTTATCCAAAGAGCCTGAAGTCAGCAATCCCAAAAGTCCTGTGCACCCCAATGTTTATTGCAGCACTGTTTACAATAGCCAAGACGTGGAAGCAACCTAAGTGCCCATCAACAGATGAATGGATAAAGAAGATGTGGTGCATATATACAATGGAATACTACTCAGCTGCAAAACAGAACAAAATCATTCCATTTGCAATAACATGGATGGACCTTGAGAGAATTATGTTAAGTGAAATAAGCCAGCGAGAGAAAGATAATCTGTGTATGACTCCACTCATATGAGGAATTTAAAACTATGGACCAAGAACAGTTTAGTGGATACCAGGGGAAAGGTGGGGTGGGGGGTGGGCACAAAGGGTGAAGTGGTGCACCTACAACATGACTGACAAACATTAATGTACAATTGAAATTTCACAAGATTGTAACCTATCAATAACTCAATTAAAAAAAGAAAAAAAAAAAAAAGGTTACAGAGTTTTAACAACCAAAATCAGTGTATAGACCTTGTCTGAATCCTAATTTGAACAGGCAACTGTAAAAAGACATTTTGGGGATAAGTGAGAAAATTTGAATAGGGACTGAGTAGTCAAGGATATCAAATATGTATTGTTGATTTTGCTAGACATTATAATGACATGGTCGTTGTTTTTCAAAATGTATTTATTGGTGATATGCATGTCTGGGAGTTGCTTTAAAATCCTCAGAAAAAAAATTGAGGGAAATGGGTGAAACAGATTGACCACTTGTTGATAAATGTTGAGGCTGGGTGATGGATATAGTAAACTATTCTTTCTACTTTGGTGTATGTTTGAAATTTTCCATAAGAAGTACTTCTTTTAAAAAGCATACCTAAATAAATATTGTGTATAACTCTACCTACAAAAGTGGCAGAGCAGGTAGATACATCCAAACTGAAAATATATTTGTACTTACGTTCTGCCCTTTTGTTTTCCCAAGATGCTAAAGCGCAAATGCCAGAAATTTTGGAAAAACAAATTAACTACAGGGCAATTTACCAGAAAAACTAAAGAGACAAATCTTTTCAGTCAACATTGTACTGTATAGCTTTTTGCACAACAAAGATTAACCACAACACATCTATGCAATAATTTTTGTCTGCAACTATTGTTAGAGCTTTAAAACAATCGAAAATTTTGTCAAATGAATTTTTAGTCTGGCAGATATATAAACCAAGGATAAAATATTTAAGGTTAAAATAGTCAATGGTTGTATGCATCCATAAATTTAGGTAAATAATTCAAATATTAGGTACAGTTGTTTTTAAAAATCATTTAGTAGAATGTATTAAAACAAAATTTATGTTTTAGATGAATACTTAGTTCTTTTTTCAGAAAGCCTTTCTTTCACATAAAAATTTCATCTCCCACGGTCTAAGACTTCCGACCCCAAAGCACAACAAATACTTAAGGTGAACTTACGGCAGTTTTTCTCGTCTGAGGTATCATTATCGTGGCAGTTGTTTATGCCATTGCAGACAAACTGAAGAGGTATGCACCTTCTGTTACTGCAAGTAAATTCCGTGGTGGCGTTACAGTCCCTGAACAGGCACCCTGCCTCATCACTGTTGTCACCACAGTCATTGTAGTGATCACAGCGATAATGATATCGGACACATCGCCCATTGTCACAGGTGAAGGCTGTCAGAGGGCAGGTGTGAAACGCTAAGAAGAGGAAAAAACATTGAAGAAACCTCTTGACTAAAGGATCACTCTAATTGCTAAAAAGATACAATCAAATAAAGTAGACACTTTGAGTTTACCTTCCAAGGCAAAAACAGCTGCAAAACGGACTGCTTGCAAAGTGAGACAACACTAAATTAGTTAGATTAAGCAAATATGTTGGATGCTTTTTTTGCAAATGAAGCATTTTAAGCAAATGAAAATGTCACTCCACTTCTCTATCATCTCAACCTAAAAGTTTACCTCAATCACAGAAAAGCATGAAAATATAATTTATTTGGGAAAAATAAAACTCTTAGCCCCTACACACTCTACTAGAAAAAGGTAACTAACCTCAGAACTTCCTGAGAAATGTCAGTATTTTACTCATCCTATTCAGATGGAAGCTGAATATTCGGAGAGATTTCAATAAAATTATTGAATTAATGATCCTTGAGCTATGAAGATTAATAAAATGCTAACAATCACTGATTGCAACCCCTAGCTCCATGCTAAGTCATACTTAGCATCACCAAGTGCCATGCTGTGTTTTTTATGTATTGTTTTCTCTTACTCCTCACAAGAATCCTAGTAATAGCTCCATTTTACATATGAGGTGTTTGAGGCTCAGAGAAGTTAAGTAACTTTCCCAGAGCTATACAGATTGTAAATACCATAGCCAGGATTTGAATCCAGCACTTTTACTCTTAACCACTACAGAAGGGCTTCCTAATAAAGTATCATATGCTACTCCACAGCATATACATCAGCTTATATGTGATTTAACAGAAACGCAGTCTGGATTCTCAGAGTAAATGTTCTTCAGTTCTAACAAGATGCTTAGGAACAAATTTCAAACTTATTCATACACAGCAGGATTCTGTACCAAATACTTGGCATAAAGACATTGTTAGCTCCTAACAGAAAGCTCCAAGAGTCCAACTCACCACAGACACTTTCCAGCTCATCACTGCCATCACCACAGTCATTGTCGTTGTCACATTTCCACTGCTCTGAGATGCAGTGCCCGTTGAGGCAGGTGAACTTGGAACTATCGCACCGTGTACCATTGTCCACGATGCAGTGCTTATTGTCGTTGGCCAGATACCACCGGCCCTCATGTGGACACTGGCACTCAGCACCATTTGGACCTGAAGAAGGGTAGGTCCAGAAAAAGGAAAAGATTTGTGGAGTGAACACTTTCTCCTCTAAAATAGCACTGGCAACAGCTCTGTATTAAATGTGCCATAAGACAAGCCATAGAAACTCTTCCCATCAACCTTTCAACTATATTCTGAGTCATTTTTCCATCAAAAAGAATAACCACCAATTTCTAATAAATGTGTCTAATTCACCCTAATCTTTAAACAACCGCCTCTCATCTACACGGAAACAATAGCCATGATTCTCCCTTCTCAGCAAAATCTGCAAAGCAATGATATCATATCAAAAGGCATATCTTCCTATGAACTTGTTGTTCTCTATAAAACGCACTATGAAGCACATACTACATTCTAAAATATCATCAGAAATCTTTCAAGCTATAAATTGTACTTTCCAAGTGGAAGAATGAGATCCTTTTATAAGGAAGGTAAGCTCATTGACGGAATTTGTATTCAAGTCGTAAAGTGCGGTAGACAAACCCTCAACTTTCTTTCTACCTCCATCAAGCTTGAATTAAAAACGCCTTCATAAAAGGGCTCCATGTTGGACAGGAAATAAACCTGTCAAAGTCTTTCTCTCACTAGACAAACCCCCAAATCTATTTTATGAATTACTCTGAAATCAAGGAGAATTTGGATTCTTTTTTCTCCTGTTAGAGCTGAATATTCCTTCACCTTTTCCTAGCAGTTGTCACCATTATTGCTACTCTGCACGATTGTATCTTCATGGGCAATGCCTTACCTGGTGCACAAATATGGCTGCAGCCCCCATTAAACTCATCACAAGGATTACTGCACTGCCGTTGCTGGTCCTTCACAACAACACGAATACCCTCAGGCTCGAAGCTAAAACGTGTAGTCATTGCCATCTGACCTGACCCATCATATTTGTTAGCTCGGTAAACTTTTTTTGCAGAGAAGTCAGTCCAGTAAATATACTGGCCATAGAGAGTCAAGCCAAAAGGATGAAAGGTTGCGCTGACAATGACCTCACGTTCCAAGCCCGTTAGAGTGCTGCGTTCAATCTTCAGCCTAAAATGAAGTTAAAAAAAAAATTGCTGGAATCCAGAAAGATTAAGTTCCTCAACTGGCAGCCCAATGCCTGGGCCTAACCATTGCTTTACATAAGCCCCCAATTTTCTTTTCAAGTGGAGCATATGACAGCAAAAACCAATATCTGGTTGGTGTAGTCACTGCAATAAACTCTTCTATTGATCCAGTCAAAGGCAATGCCATCAACAGCCCCTATATCTGGACATATGCCAACAAACACACATACAAAGCTGTTAGAGTTTCAATATGCATTTTAGAACCACTGGTGATGGGAGGTCTAACTTTGCTTATCAAACAATGGCCTATATAAATCATAGATTTCCAAATAGTAATATAGCCTATGAGTAATCCTACAAAAGAAACCAGGCTATCATTAGAAACAGGAGAGGGGCTGGCCCAGTGGCGCAGCGGTTAACTTTGCATGTTCCACTTCAGCGGCCCAGGGTTCGCCAGTTTGGATCCCAGGTGAGGACACAGCACTGCTTGGCAAGCCACGCTGTGGTAGGTGTCCCACATATAAAAAAAGTAGAGGAAGATAGGCACAGATGTTAGCTCAGGGCCAGTCTTCCTCAGCAAAAAAAGGATGACTGACAGCAGATGTTAGCTCAGGGCTAATCTTCCTCAAAAAAAAAAAGAAAGAAAGAAACAGGAGAATATTATGAAATAATACATACAATGCATAGAACTCGGTCTTTAGAAAATGGTAGTTACTCAACAAAATATGAATTACTTTTCCCTTCCCATTCCCTTCATGACTTTTTTGGTTAGTAATTTACCAAGTACCTTGAGAAATTTACCTAAAATGATCCAAATTTAGACACAAAACATCATCACTTTGTTTCAAATGAGAAAATAAAGAAAAGATGAGCTTCTTGGGTGCTCAGTGTCACAAGACCAAAATCATAAGATAATAAGCAAGAAAAGTTAAGATTCCTGACATGTAGACACCAGCCATAGCAAACAAAATCATTTCATCTCTTCAACTATTCCATTAGGATGATTGGAATGCGAGTAATTTCAGGGGTACTTGAATTAATATAAAACTAGAGTTGACAAAAATTTATAAGGAAAACATTATGAAATTGGCTGAGACCAAGCTGGCAGGAGAAAAAAGAATCTTTTTGAGAAGATGACCAAAAGTCAAAGACTAAAAGAAAATGTTTTTACAAGACACTGAATGCTTAAGTCCAGAGAAACCTTAACATCAGTGTACATTTAAAAGTCATTCACATTTTATGGTAGTTACATAGGGCCCACGGATTATAAATTGAATGATTATATTTGTAATTATAGTTGACATTAATTTATGTAGTAAAGCGTATTTAGATGCCGTTTAGTTTACAATTATTCAATTTCATGTTATAGATCAATTTTCACAGGTACATTCACCAAGCTAGAATATAGTTCCCAAAACTGTGATTCTACATTGTGGCCACATCTATTTAGCATATTATATTTTTATGGCATTATGCAAATCCTTCTTTTTTGGAAGTGGGAAGAACTCTTCAACACCCACACGAATAACCAAAGACACATACAGACTGGCATCCGCCCAGTAGAGAAGGTCTTCCTCAGTGTCCAGAGCGAGTCCATTGGGCCAGACCAGGCTGCTGTTCACAATAGGTACCCGGAAGTTTCCTCCCAGTGTGGCTCTCTCAATTTTGGCATTAGTATCCCAGTCAGTCCAGTACATGTACCTAGTTATCCAAAAGGAGTCATAATTAATTCAGCACAAGGAACTTCATAATCCTTTTTACTTAAAGAAGAATGGCAGCATTCTTTAACTGCAAATTGACATTAACATGGCAGATGAAAGCCTACTCCATTCCTACCCACACAACTTGCCCATAAGGGATGTACTGAGTCAGAGCATTGATTCCCTAGTATGCTGCCAACCTTTCTAGCACCAACGGGAGTTCCTTCCCAGGTAAAGTCATTCATGCTCTTTCACCTTGAATCTGTAGCTACAGTGTTACAAGTGCATAAAACGTTGGCTCTCTATGAACATAAAATAATTTCCGGCCCCACTCCCTCCAGAAATAAGCAGACAGAAATATGATGAAAAGACCATTGCATACCCACGGCAAGGGTCTAACACAATTGCTCCTGGCTTTGAAACATGGGCTATCACCGTGCGCTTAGACCCATCCTCGGCCACAGAGTTAATTGTCTGGTTGGTGTAGTCACTGTAATAAATTCTTCTATTGATCCAGTCAAAGGCAATGCCATCAGCAGCCCCTATATCTGGACATATATCAACAAACACACATACAAAGGTGTTAGAGTCTCAATATGCATTTCAGAACCACTGGTTATCCACATGTGTTGATCCCTTTGTGTCTATTTCCAAGATAAACTGCACCTGGAGTGCACTTACCTGAAACAATGACAGTGGGAGAAACAATTCCTGAATTCAGGTTGACATAGGAAATCTGACTATGTCTAGGTGATAAGGAATGTGTGAAGTAGATTCTGTTATGTATGCTGTCATAATCCAGGTCCACAGCAATTCCTTCCACACTTATTGCTTGGAAAGGTGGGTTATGGTTTTCAGGGTCCAAGTATAAGCTTCTCAAGGAATCATCCATGGCAAACACAAGGAAATGTTCTGTTGGAATGGCACAGCTCTTGCCATCACTTTCCAGGGTCCCAAAGGCACAGCCACATTTTGGGGTGTGCAATTCAGGCAAAGCAAAGCAGAGATGGGAGCATCCACCATTATTTTCCAAGCAAGGGTTGTTGTTGACTGCTTCTGGTGACCGGGGCTGGACTCGCTTGTCAAAGATGGTCACATCTCTTAGCCAATTGATATTGTCCCTTATCACTGTTGGTAGCTCTGTGTTATCTGGTTCCTTGCTAGCTTTGAAGATTTTTTTTAAATTCCTGTCTACCCATATGATAGAATCTTCAAAAACAGTGATGGCATAAGGAGTTGGGTAACGACTACCATAACGAATTACTTCAGATTCCTCTCCCTCAATATTGATCCTTGCAATCATATCTAAAGAATCATCAACCCAATAAATGTAGCCATTGTTATGGTCTACTGCCAAGCCCCGTGGTGTGACAATGCCCTCTGACACAAGCACAGTTCGATTGGTACAGTCAAGAAAAGAACGTTCAATCTTTGGGTTTTGTCCATAGTCAGCCCAGAATAGGTATCTGTTCTTGGGGTCTACAACAATATCCCTGGGCATATCCACTATGACTTTAAGGAGAACACGGCGGTAGGTGGTATTGATCCGCAGAACTTCTATCAGCGTTTCAGACAAAAAAGCATTGGTGAAATAAAGATTTCCTGCAGGAAAATGAAAGAGCATGCTGATGAGTGGAAAACCAAGAAGAAAAGAGAGGATGCCTTTTCAAATTCATAACAAAATATGTAAAGGTGGAAGTTTGGGTCAGTATATGTTGTCTTTTCCAAGATGATAAACAAATGTCTCAGTTTGACTTATAAAAATATATATTTACTCTTAGGAACCAAAGAAATTGTTTCTTCAAATTTAAAGACAATATGCCTTTCTTCAGTCTCTAAGCAGATTAGAATTCATAGCAAACATTTTACTGAAAGGTCTATTTTCCAGAATGTCCTTCCTCTCCTACCTGAATGTTTACCATCTAAATCTTCAAAAGACTCTAAATACACATTATCATGACATAACTTCTACTCCAACATGAGGAAAGGAGCAAAGAGGGAGAACTAGCAGCATCTCAGGTTATCGACATCATCAAATGCTCCTTGTGATTAGTATTAACGTGAGGTCCTTCCCTAGTCTTTCTAATTAGTGTAGAGGTTTTCATCCCATGAACATTGTAAAGCCACTGAAACAAAAGTCCATTTGCCTTCGGGCATTAAAGAACAATGTAAACACTAGAATAAAAAGACCACAGTGCGAGGAAAAAATATTGAAAGGAGAATGATCCCGTATTGATTCCATGTAGTCGAAAATCTGCTGTCAAACTATCAATACTGCTATCAAGGTACATCTGTTTTGTTCCTATATCTAACTCAAAACTGCCTTAGAGAAATCAGGTCAACATGCAGTATGTTACTGATCTCTTTTCATTACCTATCTCTAATTGCAACATATGTATATTCCAATCCTACAATCCAGGATTGGCAAACTTTTTCCATAAAGGGCCAGATAGTAAATATTTTAGGCTTTGTAGAGCATACGGTTTCTTTCACAAGTACTCAACTCTGCCATTGTAACATGAAAACAATCATAGACAATACACAAACAAACGGGCATAGCTATGCGCCAGTAGTACTTTACTCACAAAAACAGACAGTAGGCTGCATTTGACCTAGGTCATAGACTGCTGACCCTGCTTTACCTACACCCTCAGAAATAATGTAGTAAATTTGTTAACGGGGATGGGATTTAGGGACCCAGTTAAAGCCTTATCTAACTATACTACCATACATACTATTTGCAATAAAATCTTATTATAGTACCGAGACTTTCATAATATAATTTAATATTTATATAATATTTACAAGTGATATCTACTTACCAAACTTGATAACACACAATGAAACCTATTTTTATATAATGGGATTATATTCTGAACTTTATAATATATTTAATACATTTGTTTCTCAGCATATCATCAAAAATGAGTGGTAATTCAAAATTAAGTGTGTGAATCAATATAACTAAATTAATGTAATATTGGATCAGGTCAAGCATTTCGATATAACTACAATAGAGAAAGTACCTAATGCTCAAAAGTGATTTAGACATTAACAAGAGGAAGCAATTAAGAATTTGGCAACTAAAATTGCTGAGCTTGAAAATAAATGATTATCGCTTCATGGTTTACATTATACTTTAATATCTCTTTCTCTTTGAAAATTTAGACATTTCCAATTTAGAAATTAGGTGCTAATCTAAGTGTGAAAAAGAACAACTCCATATAATTTAATGTTTCTAGTCATTTTGCCTACAGTTGTATGTTAATAATGGAAGAAAATAAGATAATCTATTATAAATCTGTCAACTGAAAATTTTATCATTAACTTAATAGACATATAGCTTAGTCTAAAAGCACAATTCAATTTATCTTAAATCTCAATATCTGTCTAGAAAAACAGATCTGTAGCATATATAATGTTATGCTAAACCTTCTGGCATAAAATAAGATGATAGAGATGCAAACAAGAAAAAGCTTTTCAGTAAAATCACTCTATAGCTCACTTACCTGCCACCCAGTCCAGGGCAATACCCCGCACTCCATTTTCTCCTATCCCATGTGTAACGATGTTCATAAAAGCAGACCCATCTGGTTTGATTCTACGGATGGCATTATAATCTGCCACAGAGCTGCTAAAATCACACCAATAAATAAAACCAGAAGATACATCAACATCCACATGCAGTGCATTTCGTCCTGAAACATTTAAGAAAGGATCATTAAACAATGCTCTAGATGGAACTAGAACTTTTAAATGTCTGCCCTTCCTCTCAAACCTTCATTCTCAACCCCCTGCTCTGACCATGACTTCACTACAAAATAAAAATACTTGTTTCCCAGTTGCAACGAAAACACCTGCCCAGGAGAAATGGTTGATTATAGGTTTGGGGAGGGAAGATATGAGGTGAGCCTGGAACCTTTTATTATACCAAAAAGCAAGAAAGCATTCAAACACTAACAGGATCGTGTCAAAAGAATAAAGGCAGCCATTTCAAAAAGTTCTTTCTGACCAAAATGGGTCAACCGGATTACCAAAAGAGTAATTATGGTAAATGGTTACAACACATTGAATTAAAAAATAAAAACTTGAGTTCATGTGATAATAAATTATTTTTAAAGATAAACTTGGAAAGAGAGACAGCTCTCCTTTATAGAAGAATATTATCAATAAATGTAGAAGGAATGATAGAAGAAAATCACCATATTGCCAATCCCCGATTAAACAATCATTTCAGACAAGGATCATCACTGGCTGCTCAAACCAATGGGTAAAAGGTATTTGGGGAACAAGATATTCACAGGGGGCCAAAGTGTGACCCCAAAGATTTCATACAAATTACAAAAAGAAAAATATACTGTTAAAAAGCAGAGATTTCACGGTGACCACCTTAACCAAGTGATCAAACTTAAACATCACTAAGACAGGGACGAGCTGACATTATGTCCTTCCTAATGAGATTCTGCATCAAGGACACAGCTTCATCCATGAAGTATTCTTGCCAAGTATGTTCAACCCCAATCCAACCAAACAGTTAGACCTAACTTTTATTTTATGGGAAATTCAGGGTATAAACGGAATGACAGGTTAAATGACACCATAAGGAAATAATCAGACAAATCCTCAATGTGAGATTCTGAAAGACCACAGTTGTGTCTCTTCAAAAATCAATATCATAACAAAAAACTGGGGCAACTACTACAGATTAAAAGAAACTAAAGAGACATTCCAAATACAATGCATGAATCTTGATTAGATCTTGAACAGAACAAAACAATAGCTATAAAAAATATCCTGAGGCCAAGTGGAGAAATATGAATATATGTATTAGATGATAATGCCCTTAGGAGCTGCACGCTAAAGTATATAGGGGTGAAGTGTCATGATATCTGCAATATATTTTCAAAAAGTTCATTAAAAATGTATGTATATATATATGTATGTATATACACACAAATACACTCCGAGAGATTGAGAGCTCAGATGTAGCAAAATGTTAAAAATTGTTGAATCTAGGTGAAAGGTGTAAGGATGTTCCCTGTACCTTTCTTTGACCTTTTCTGCATTCAAAATTTTCCACATGAAAGCATGGGAGAAAAAAATTATTGACTTTATAATATCTTTACAAGATGGTGGCTTAGATCTTTCACTTTTTAAGATCAGAGATGACAAAGACAATTCATGAGTACATGTGAATATGGTCATCAAGGAGGAGGGTGTGCGGTGCCAGAAGCACGCTGACTCCTTTCACCATATGCAGCCCTGTCTCTTCCAACCATCTCTCCCACTCCTTCATTCCCTTCATCCTTTTTTCTTCCTTTTATTTCTGTCATCAACCTATGATACACTCCTTGTGATGCTAGTAAATGCTTAGTTCTTCCCATGGTTACAGACACCTAGAAACCCCTTGGTTCATCCAGAAAGCAAGTGATCATTTTATATGTTCACAGTAGGCAAGCATAAAGTGCCGTAAAAATGTAGTTATTAAGGAGAGACTAATACTGTCAACTTATTTATTTTAACTCATCAAATATCTGTGAAAAGATCAGACTGTGGACTATTTCATTATTATTCTAAATAGTATACCCTCTACCCTACATCTCCATTAACTACTCTTTTGAACACCAACTCTGTAACACTTAGTGCAATCTCATGCTACACTCTATGTTGCTCTAGGCCTCTCATTCTCAATGTGGTCCATGCACCAGCAACAGCAGCATGACCTGGGAACTTGTTAGGAACGCAGATTTTCAAGACCTACTCCAGACTACATCAGACCACATCAGAAAATGTGAGGATAGGGTCCAGATCTGTGTGTTAACAAGCCCTCCAATTCTGATACACACCAAAGTTTGACAAGCACACAAGGCTGAGACACATTATTTAAAGGGAAAGACAAGCTTCGTTATGTGCTGAATCCAAACATAGAGAAACGCTTTACAGCACCAAGGATTTCAACATGGCAGCAGGTGGAATCGAATTACTTATATTGGAGTTGACATACCTTGGCCTGCCACTGGCACCATGGCTTCTGAATGATCTGACAAATCCAAGTTAAAGCCTCTGATTGCAGACAGCATGGAAACAACAATGAAAGACTCATATGGAGAGCAGGTCTGCTGATCAGGATTGAGTTTAAATCCAGTGGCACAGGCGCATGAGAACAGTCCTCCTGGTACAGGCAGGCAAATCTGCTGACAGGCATTTACGTTGTTGCTACAGCCATTTGAGGATTCGGCAGCATCTAAATGAAATCAAAATTAGTTTGCAATTTTTTCACTCCACCTACTTGCCACTCAGTCTCAAATTTTTAAAATTGGGTCACCAAACAATTCATTGTAAAAATTAATAATAAAATATGGTATGTGAGTTAATAACCAAAAAACAATATTGAAGCAACTAGAGCTTATACTGTTAACACCATAAAGGTATTAAAATAGGACCACAACTATCATATAGCAATTAGAGAATGGAGCATCGCTTGCTTTTATTCCATAAATCATGCAAGAATTAGAAGAACGAGGGAGGTCAGTATACAAACACTAATATATTTTTTTGCCCTCTTGACCTAAGTACTGGCATTTAAAATTATATCAGTTTAAACACATGATCAACAACATGATGGACATTTGATTTAAGGTATGTTAAATAAGAATATTTAAAAGTTTTTTTCACAAGCAATAAAAATAAATACCAAATGACAAACCTAGGTTATAGGACAGCAAACAATATTCTTGATAATCTTTGTTTAGAAATTAAAAGCTATAAAATATGTCGAAACTATAAAAAATAAACTCTAGATCATAATGCTAACTTAAAGGGGCAAACCAAAAATTAGATTATCTCTGAAAAAACATGTGGAAAAAGGCAACACCTAAAAGTATTCCTTTTAAGATCAAAAATTCTATCATGCAAAATGCCTGTCCTTATGGAGATTACATTCTAATAAGTAATACAGACAATAAACAGATAGATACGTCAGGAAGTACTGGGAAGCAAAAGCAAAGGAAAGAGTTTAAAGTGATGAGGAAAAAATGGGAATAAACTCACAGTGAAGTCAATCTGGCTTTTCAGATGCCAGGTTAGTCTTTGAAACTCAGCCATGCTTCAGACATGGTTATTATTTTAAACATATTTTGGATAATTTCAATTTGCATGCAGTGTATGTACATGGGTTTGTGTGTGGGCATGTGTTTATACACGTAAGTGTATAGACCTGAGAATATACATTGTAACAGCCATGAATGTGTATGTTTCAGTCGTAAACACTTACCACGTTTGTAATAAACTCGAAGTCCCCTCAGATGTGGAATATTATCTCTCAAGACTACTTTGTTGGCCCCAGTGTTCTTGTCAACTCTTTCAATGACCTCATAGTGTTCATCAGTATAATAAAGAAAGGAACCATGGACAGCAATTCCCCAGGGGTGGGAAAGATAGTTAACCAGGATTGTTCGATCTGTACCATCCACATTTCCTCTTTCAATCTAAAAGATCAGAATGTTTGTTATTGACTGATTCATGGTAAAATAAGAGAAACATTTAGAACGAATATTCTCTTAATAATAATATTTCACATTTATATAGCATTCTATCATTTACAGAGATTTTTTTCATATCTATTTTCTGATTTGACAGTCACAACTACATGGAGCTGTAGGTCAGGCAATGTTCACTGATAATGAAGCTGGAGCTCAAATTAGTCAGTTAACTTCCTCAGGTAGCATGGTGAAGAAAAAGGGACTAAACCTCTTTAGTTCCTGCATGCGATATTCTGGTCCAAGATACACATTTAATGCCTAACTGTGGGCCATTACACAGGAATTGACTGACCATGCCTGTAATATCATCCCCAACAATTTCTGCAATGGGGTTGGAAATGTGCTCCATACAAGCACAGAAGACAGGAAGACTGGACGGGGCAGAAGGTAGTCCTGCTCTATCAGAACAGGTAGTAAGCCTTACTCAAAATGACTGATAAACTGGAAAAGAACTCACAAGAATGAAGGTCCTAATGAAAAATGACAAGTCTACTTCTGGAAGAAAAACAAAATGTAGACACAGCTGGTTTGATTTCATTTCAAGAACTTGTCTCAAGTGCCTCCTCTGTGCCAGGATCTGAGCTGAATACAGAAGAGGTCTGACTCTCTGCCTCACTGGACAAGAGATCCCAGCAGGTATAACAGCAGGTTATGCCCTAGAAACTGACAGAAGTCCCAGAAGGCTAGAGCATAGGGAAGATAAGCTTGAGGGGAGCTGCTGAGGGAGTAAACAGGATCAGATTAGCTGACCAGGCTCAGCTGAAGTGTTTGGAGCTACTCCTCTAGGCTAGGGTTCTGGGGTGAGCAGTGATCAGACCTATTCGTTATAGTTTTATGAAGACAACATGTCTCTCTCATGAAAGCAGGGTTCAGTATCGAGGGCCATGGTCTAGTCAAGGCTAGAGAGAAGTGGCTCAGAACAGTAGAGGCAGCAGAAAAAGGCTGGGCCTGAGAAAAGAGGTAGAGGATGAAAGGCCAGGATTTTGTGATAATTAAAGAAGGACATAGTTACCAGAGCGAAGCAGAAATATGAGAGTTCTAGCCTAGGAGAAATCATAGAGGGTCACTGGGCTAACAAGCTCACAGATTCAGGAAGGCAGAGTAGATGTAGAAATAAGAAGGGAGGGAGATGGAGAGTACTGTCTGGGACATGCTAAATTGTATGGAGAAATGATACCATGTGGCAAGAGCTTCCCCATCATTGCACACATGCATCAAAGTCTGCAAAGTGCTTTCACACATGTCACCACTTCAAAGTTTATCACCATTATAAGTACATATTAGGAGTGAAATCAGAACTTGTCGAGCTGATAATGAACTGAAAACCAAACCTACTGCACAATATTACAGAGAGCATCAATATCAAAGACAGATCTGAAATCACTACTGTTTAAAAATCAAGGAAGAGACTAGCACACATTCAATGCAACATCCAAAGCAATATTTTAATTGATGAATAATTATTATTGAGCACCTTCTTTGTGCCTAGTTCCAGCTTAGCTGCATAAGCACAGCGGTGAAGATAAATATTTCTGCAAATGAATGAAATTATATAGTTTCTGCTTCTTATTGCAGAATATAGTGAACTCAACCTTGGAGTTTAAAATCACCAGGAAAGGTAGTTTTCACGTACGCATCTACCATGTTAGGACATTAGAGAGTAATATGTAGCTACGAAGGGATGCTGAGCTCAGAAGCTTGCTATATAGAGGTTTTTTTAATCTCTACAATTGAAGAACCTAATGACCTTTTAAAGAAAAGCATTGAAATCATTAAAACATGAAAGAAATGGCTCTTAAAAGACAAATAAGAAATGAGGGAAGGAATTATTTTATCTTAAAGAAAAACAAAAGATAAAAAAAGTAATAAACAGTATTCTATTAGGAAGTATACATGTACTATAAAGAACTTGACTTCCACTCGGGCAAGATTTGCTCAAGGGAAAGAAGTTATTGGGAGAAAGGGCAATAAAACACTGAGACAAATTGCCAAGTAAGATTGTTCAAGAACCAATGCCAGATAACTCAAAACGATCAGCATCAGCTACGCAAGCCCAGCAATGAAGACCAATACACTAAAAGAATGCTCACAGGAGCCAGCCCAGTGGTGTAGTGGTTAAGTTCGTGTGCTCTGCTTCGGCAGCCTGGGGTTCCCAGGTTCAGATCCCAGGTGCAGACCTAACACCACTCGTCAAGCCACACTGTGGTGGCATCTCACATAAAATAGAGGAAGACTGGCACAGATGTTAGCTTAGTGACAATTTTCCTCAAGCAAAAAGAGGAAGATTGGCAACAAATGTTAGCTCAGGGCCAATCTTCCACAAAAAAAATAAAAACACAACAAAAAAAAGAGTGCTCCATACCACTCCCCTGCTGGTAACCGCCCAGTAGATTTTCTGTTCCTGGAGGTCAAGGGTGATAAACTCCACATGTTCAAGGTTCCCAGTGAAGAGAGTTTTTGAAGATGTGCCATCCATGTTCGCACTTGCAATCTTGGCAGGAACACCACTGTCAGTTCCTTGGTCTGACCAGTACAGTTTCCTACAACCATGAAAAACACGAGCATTTAATGAAACAGAAGATTTCATTCAATATTTAAAAGAAAAATGTGTATTTCTTGTCCTTCAGATGTGCAGAATTCAATGGAGGAAGTCTGACATATCAATATCTTTCTACATACAATGTGGAGGAGTACTTAACCAGTGATCTATCAATGTCTGTATATTTCCTAGTTATTATTGAGGTAGAGGCCACTTAAAATAGTATCTAAAACACGAGGCTAGCATCTTCCATAGGTGGGTGCTCCTTTAGCTATCTCACCTCCTGCTACAGCCTCAATAGACAATCCTCTTAAACTCTATTCCCCCAAGTCTTCAAACCCCTTAATTCCAAACATCTTTTTTTTGCACACCTCTCCCCCACCAATCCAATATACCCACCCCATGAACCTCACCTCCAACTCTAAACTTCTCTACCTCTAAGTTCTCAAACTCAGAAATTCTCTGCTTCAACCGAACTCTCCCATCTCTTCCCTGCTCCTATTTTATTTCTCCTATTGAGCCTGTTCTTTGCCCTCAAAACTTGCCTGAGCTCCCAAACCTCCAGTCTCTCTATGCCTGGACCTCATACCTAGCCATTTTGACAATATTCTTTATTCTCTTGACCTCCCATTGCACCTACCTTGCTAATTGCTAACGCTAAGTTCCTGCCGTTATTTTCTTTCTCCGCTCCCATTCCAGGCTACGAAAAGTTTCTGGACAAAGTCACAAAACTCTTGTGAACTCTAAGTTCACTAAAAATTCATGCTACCTAACCTTAGCTGGGGAGTCTCATCCCTAGCTGAACCTGTTCTCCTAACCAGCTTCCCTGCCCCTGGCCTCTTCCCCTCCAATCCTGGCCAATCTTTCCAAAACACGGATTCGGTTCTATCACTCTCTCCCTCCAAATTCCCTATTGGCTCTTTATTTCTCAAAAGAATAAAGTACAATTCCTTAGCATGACATTGAAGTCCCTCCATGATTTGACACCAAATGACTTTAGCTGTCGTGTCTCCCACGTGGTCATCTGTCCCCTACTCTAAGCCTCTGGTTCTAGCCGTCTACACAATCATGCTAAACACTGCCATGATTCTGCACATTCACTGCTCACTTGACCTCAAGTGCCACTCCCAGTTGTGACCCATTCTGCACCTACTGGAAGTCTTCTCATACCCTCAAGGTCCATCTCAAATGTTATCTACCCCCTTAAAGCTTCCCACATTCATTCAAAGTCAGAATGTATTGTTCATTCTTATAATGCTGTTTTAAAATGCCTGAGATTCTTGTTTGTAATTAATTTTAAGTGCAGTGTTATTAATTTGAAGAACATAGAACAAAACACAAATTATATCCTTCACATTAAATATAACTCAGAGTTATTTCTCTTTCTCACTGAGATCTATATTTTTCAAGTGTTGGCATATGAAATCAGAAAAGGTCCCAAGTTTGAAATCTTCCATTTTATCAGACCATAACATTGACAAGAATGGTGCTGGATAGAAGATGTCTGCCACGTATGAACACTCACCCATTAGCAGGATCAACAGTTATGCCAATTGGAAACCCAACTCCAAAAGCTGTCCCATCATTGGTAATCAGTGTTTTTCTGTATCTGACATTTCCTCGGAGTGTCAAAACCTATAGCATAAAATCACTTATTAGAACTGAGTTTTATAAGGGGAAAACAAAGAAAGCTGAGATGAAAAAGAACTTAAATACACAACAAATCAGGGATGAACTGGAGGGTTTGCGTGAAATTCAGATAATCCCTAATTACACCTCAGGGCTATAAGGCAATCAGCTCAAGAGAAAAGGAGAATAAGAAAAGCAAAATCATCTCTCAAATTCCTATTTTCAATTCACCTAAGTTGCAAGAGAGGAAATTTATATGAATAAAAGAAAGATTCAAACGAGTGAACATAGAGAACCATTGCCTGGGAGAAATCACAAAAATGTCTTCAGAAAAAGATAAAAGAAAACTTCAGAAGACAAATGGGAGCCCCACAGCTTTCCTGCACTCCAGTGACTGGACCATAGCACCCAGTGGCCCATCAGTGAAAACCCAGGGGATCAAATGGTCCAAATTTACTCAAGAGTTACAGTGAGTTCTGTGCCAAGTTAACAGCCTGAATTAAAACACATGAGTTCAAGTCCCTGCCTTGCCAGGTCTGACTGTGTGACCTGAGGCAAGTAAATTAACCTCTCTGAACTTAGTTTCTTTCTCAGTAAAATGTGGATGATAATGGCACCATCTGCATAGAGCTCACGGGACTGTGAGATAATACATGTAAAGCCTTCCGCACAATTGTGTTCAATAGGTGTTTCCTTTTTCTTATTGATCCATTTATTGGGCACTTAGTATGTAGCAGGCATTATACTAAGCTTTATTGGATTTAATCCTCACAATAATTCTGTGAAATAGATACCATTATTATGCCCATATTACAGATAATGAAAAAGAGGTCTAGAGAGGTTTAGTGGCTTTCCCAATGTTATCCATTTTTAATTATTATTGCCATAATTGTTATAACCACAATGTTAACAGAAACCCTGAAACATCAAAGAGAAATATGGAATATTGGACTAGAAGCAGTTTCTCATAGGAACAAAGCTATTTTAATATGACCTTGAGACAATCAGAGGAGAAACTAGTAAAGAATTAGAAAATGCCTGTTGGTTTGAACAAAGGTTTTTCTATAAAGTTGCTTTTCAAAACAAATAGATTATTGTGTATCTGTGTTTATGTTTCCAACTCTGCCCCTCTCTCTGCCTCTATATGTGTTTTCTCTCTCTCTCTCTCACGTACACAGATAGACATACACAATACACACACACATACCCCACACCCTTCTTTTCTCCCTTACTCTCCTCTCTAAACTTTTCTCTCTCCTATCTGATATCTTTCTCTCCTACTCAGACTAGGATAATTTTTCTCTTTTCAATTTGCCTCTTTCTGCTGCAATTTCTCCCCTTTTCCTAGGCCTAAGGAACTCTTTGGTTCAAAGGAAAGTTCCTTTTCTTGTTTTTTAGAATATATCAGATTCTCTCTCACATAGCCATTCTGTGGGCTTCACTTTTCAGCTATAAAATTGCTTTCAGTGAATGGGCACACAGCTACCCCTAGTGGAAAACCATTTCTTCAATGATCCTCTTTTATTTTCAAGTTGGAATTAAATGTGAGTTACTCTTATGCTGGAAGGGAGATTGTACAGGTAAACAGTAAGTGAACACTATTCCTGTGTTCTTAAGCAATCTAACATTCACCTGGAAGGGTCACAATTGGTGTCACCAAAGGAGAAAACCAATAAAAAACACTAAAAGGGCAGTTTATCTTTGGATGATTATTCTCACAGGTCCTTTATGGATATTCTAACTGTATTGATGATTTGAGGGAAACAGGACTCTGTATTAACAGGATACCTCAGTGTCAAGAAGCGCTTTCACTTACTGAGCTATTAACCCCATTTTACAGATATGGGAGCAGAGGCTCAGAGAAGTCAAGTAATTTGTCCAAGTTCAAACACCCTGTGAGTAGAGGAAATACAGTGCTGTCCCCAGTCGCAAAATACATTTTCATATCTTAGGGTCTTTATTCAAGTGTTTTTCTCTGTCTGAGATGCCTTTTCCCTATTTCTTCATTTGGCAGAAATAAATTTTGGTCATCCCTCAAGACGCAGCTCACAAATCCCTGCTTATAAGAAGCCAGCCATTCTCCCTCCCGCCATTTTACCTCTGCCCCCAATCCCAAGGCACTTTATAGTCACTGCTTGTGTCACACTTATTATACTGGAGCAAAGGTATTTATGTTTCTAGCTCTCAGATGTGTGAGCTTCTTAAAAGCATAAAAAATGGATATTTTTATGAATAATATTCTTCTTTAAATATCCAGGAGTAACCGTGAGACTGATTCAGAGAAAGCATTTACTAGCGTTTGTTGAATGAATGAATAAATGAGCAAACAAGCCAGACTCAAAGCCAGGTCTTTGGACTCCAAAGCAAATTATCTTTCCTTTGTACCTCACTACATTGGGGCACAATGACAAACGTTAGGTTTATGTGATTAAAGTGGCCTGACCAACACACACATATGCACACGCACACACTCAGTTACTCTTCAAGTGGTGTCTTTCCATTGTACTTGACACTGATGGAGGAGCATGTTTTCTGCTTTTGGAAAACTATCGGTCTAAAGGGAAGACCCCCATCTACAAAGCGAGAGACCAAGAGACGGAGCAGGAGCATTTAACGGTCATGTGGAATTAGGACAGCTCAGTTAGCGGGTGTGCATACTGGCAACATGCCTCTCATGAATGTTACCACTCCTGCCTGCCCTTGGGGATGTTGTGAGGACTAAAGGAGATGATGTTTGTGGAAGACCTTTGTAAACTGTAAAGCACCGTTCTGATGTTGGAATAAGCACCCCTCCTGTCGAATCTGCTCTAAATTTGCCACGTGACTGCTGTGTGCCTTTCTCATCTTCAGCATCTATCTTTCTGAATGTCCCAAAGAGAACCAACTTACTAGCTGCATGCCTCACCCTGAGCAGTGGATTGTCACTCTACAATCCCTCTCACAAGACCCTCCTTTTGCTTTAGGAATTTTCACTTTCCAAATTATTATCAATTAATAACCCCTTACATGTTTCAACCTTGTTGCAGAGTGGAGCAAACCAATACCAGTCAAGTTACTTCTGATTTACTTCATGTGATTTCATACCTGCACCCCATCTCAAATTTCTTCCGGGAATTACAGTCAAAAGAACACTTATCACAAAGAGGAGATTATCAAAGGAATTAGAAGCAAGTTTGTACTTTCTATTTCACTGTTAGAAAAACTACATTGGAGGGGTCAGCCCCGTGGCCGAGTGGTTAAATTCGCGCACTCCGCTTTGGCGGCCCAGGATTTCGCTGGTTCAGATCCTGGCGTGGACATGGCACCGCTCATCAGGCCATGCGGAGGCGGCGTCCCACATGCCACAGCTAGAGGGACCCATAACTGAAATATACAACTACGTACTGGGGGGACAAACAGAAATAAAAAAAGGAAAAGAAAAACTGCATTGGAGCCATAGAAATATTTCCATCTTAGAACAGACGTAACCTATAAATTAGGTTTAGAACTGAAATAGCATTGAAGATTTGATGAGGAAAGATAGTGAAAATTCCCACTATAATCTTCCCTTTAAGCTGAATTTCTTACATAATTTTTTATTTGTGTTTTTATATCTTTTTATAAATTACCTATAATTATTTTATATGCATATGTTAGTATTGATAGTTAGAAGGAAACAAAATAGGGCAATAGAAAGTTCCAATAGTTTATAAGTTGGTTTTCTTCCTTAGCTTTAGACATTTTGATACTTCTAATAAGTCTTCCTTTTGGCTTCCTGCTTAAAAATAATTTCAAAATCCATGAGAGCATTTCCTGAGAATAGATTTTACATGAATCAGAAACCAGTGCTTGTGTAAATAGTATTATAGAATCATTACCTCAATTGATTGAGTTCCAGGATTGGTATAATATAAGTTTCTTGATATCCAGTCTAAAGCCAGGCTCATAGAAGACCCCAGCCTGGATAGAGGAACGAAGATTGTCCTGTTGGTACCATCTGTTTTCACTCTGTGAATTTCACCCTGGAAAGAAACACAAGGACAGGTGAGCTGTTTCAAGGCTTCTGTGTGAAAACACTTTCTTCACTGCAGCTACTGCCAGTTGCTGTGTTTCTTTAACATTCTTCACCTTTGGAGAAAAGGCAAAGGTTTGGCGCCATTGGGTGGGCTCATTGCGTATAATGGTAATGCCAGCAGCACTTTGAAAATACTGATAAGTGTGTCATAGGAGGACACAAGGATTTCCATTCAGGTTACCTCTGATATTGGCTACAGAGATTTCTTTCTTAACTACCACAGGGCAAAGAGTCATAAAATAACCTAAGTCACAGGTGTGAATCAGGAGGCCAGGAGTACATTTTACATAGACGTGACAAGCAGTAAACACACAGACCTTTCCTCTCTTCCTCATTTGCATTCTCTTTGCCCCTTCCCCATCCTCACAGGTTTCTTCCCTAAAGGGTGAAGAAAGGGGCCCAATGCGAAGGCAGTTGGTGGAGTGTTCTTTTTATTCTGGAGGCAAAGATTCTGAATGAAGGCCCCAGTAGCCACATCAAATGCTTTCCTAAAAATTCCTTAGGGAACTACTGATTTTTGTCTTGAGTTATGATCATTTTTATGTTAGTCTAATATCTTCTACTAGTTTAAAACTCCTTAAGATCAAGCCTTGTTATTGTTTCTTCATGGCGTATATTCTGCAGTTGAAAGTAGCTAGTTCAGTGTAGGGCAAACAGCAAGCACTTAATAAATACTTGCTGAATGAATACCCAATAGCTTAAATGTGCTTATTATTCTAAAGCTTAAGAGTTTTCTGATCTTTGTTCCAGGTCAACCTCCCATTTATATCCCCCACTGAATCAAAAAACGTGATGGTAAATTAATTTCTGGACAATTTCTCTTTTATCCACCCAGCAAAAGTTTACCTATAAAAAGACAGCAGCATGGATAGGCTCTTGGAGAACAAGTCATATACTTTCAATGTTATTCAAAAAACTTACTGGATTCTCGACCCAATAGATGAATTGCTCTGAGTCATCAAATTCAACATCATAACCATTCATTATCCCTGCTATGGGAATCATAGCATCATTGCTCTTCACCTCAGGATTAAGGGAGATTCCAAAAATTATACTGTGTCTTACAACTATTAAGAAAGGTTCATCATCTGTGAAAATAGCAGAATATCAGTCAAAATCATATCCCACTATTCCCAGACATGGAAAGTAATGGAAGGCAGTGGATTATTACCATCTTATGGGATAAAATGCCACTGCAGCATTGCAGCAACAATATTTCAAACAATCCAGGGCCTTCTATGGAGTTTCAAGGAGTTGCTGGGTCATCAGACCTCCAACTCCACACACAATGATTCTGGGCTTTCCTAGGGCAGATTAGTATTTACCTTACTCTTCCTTAATTCCTTACTTACACCGATAAACCATCCATGTGCTAAGAGTCACAGTCAAGAAGTTCTTCCATTTCTACATGCAGACAAACCTCACTAACACTGAATAACTCATGGGAAGGAAAGTTGGATTTTGCAAAAGATATGAGAGAAAAATTATACACTATTCTTGGTGAATGGCAGTTTTAAGTATGTTAAGAAAATAAAACAGCATTTCAAGGTATTGCCTAGTGTTTATTAGAGACTATAATATCTAAATAAATCCAATTTATAATCCCACCAATTGTTTTTTGACTAACGTCTGTCTTCCATACAAGATTCCAATTCCCAGAACGCAATGATTGTGTCTGATTTACTATTATGTCCCTAGAGTCTGGCATATAATAGTTGCCTAATAAATATTTGCTAACTAAATGAATGACCACATAAACAAATATGTATGACCAAATAAACAAATGGAAATATGTAAATAGTGTCTTCTAAATCTCACAAAGGTATCTGTACAATGTGACTTAAACATCCTCATAATATCTTGTTCAAACTATTAGTTCATTTAATAAGAGGTCCTTTTTCAAAGATAATCCTTACGCTAGCTTTTGTCCCCTTAACAAAAAAATCTAAATTAATGAAATTCAAAAGTGGGGATTTATTTTATAATTCCTCTCTGAGAAAAGGAAAACTTCCAAATGTGAGTTTTCTGTTATTAAGACACACATATATAGCATCTTAAGACAAAATATAAAATGATAAATCATTGCATAATTTTCATGAGCTTTCCATCACCAGCAGGATTATTTTGACACATTTTTCTTTACTTATTTTCACATCTCATTAGCTTTTCTTTGTACCTGACATTTCTATTACTGAGAAATAACTCAGCATTTATTTACCTAGTACAAATTTGAAGTAAATTTTGCAACAATTAATGGTTTATATTTTATAAAATTCTACAATATGTAGAATTTAGTCTTTCACAACAAGCCTGCAAAATTACTTTCAACTGAGGCCAATGAGATTTGCAGGGATTCCGTGACTTCTGCAGGAAAGGGCAATATGAGATCAACTCACAAGCCCTTCCTCTTCCACATGCTCCACATTGCTTCTCTTCTGAACAACTGCGCTAGCCGTAATAATCGCCCTCATTTATTGAGAATATGTGCCACACAGGATGCACCAGGCAAATATCATTTCACCTCATTTATCTCCTTGAAGTCTCATAACCCAGTTTGTTAGATACTTATCCCCCCTCCCCGCCCCACCAACTTTCAAATGAGGAAAGAAAAAATTAAGCAATTTGACCAAGATCACACAGCCAGGCCTCTTGGACACCAAAACCTATATTCTTAATCACTACTCTGCAAAAAGTGTAGGCTGGGTACTACTGACTGAATATCAAACTACCACCCAATTCATTTGCTTTAACTGAACTAATAAAAACTGAAAACTATATTATGAGTTTCAGATGTACCTTGAAATTATATTGATATTTAATTATTTATTGATTATATGTTATAAATGCTCATTGGTTCCATAAAAACAAGAAATATTTCCCAGTTTCACAAGGGAAATTTTAAATTTTACTTACTCAAAACCTGATACTGCTCATTTTAATAGGTAATTTTCCTTTTGCTTAATTGGAGGAATTCTCAATCAAAGAACTGTTCAGGGCCTAAAAATCTCTGCATTTCTCATCTATCAAACAAGATCCTTGGGGCCAGCCCCATGGCCGAGTGGTTAAGTTTGCACACTCCGCTTCAGTGGCCCAGGGTTTTGCCGGTTCCAATCCTGGGCGTGGACGTGGCAATGCTCATCAGGCCATGCTGAGGCAGCAGCCCACATGCCATAACTAGAAGGATCCACAACTAAAAATACACAACTATGCACCAGGGGGCTTTGGGGAGAAAAAGGAAAAATAAAATCTTAAAAAAAAACATGAGCCTGATTCCTCCAAGGAGCTCTTCTCCTAAGCACTACTCAGCTCTACTCCTTCTCCAGCCATTACTCCTTCCTGGAGTTGTGTCACAGACCCTTTATCTGATCACCACCGGCATATCTGAGAGGGCTGACAACCAACAAATATTCGCGGGCAATGGACCAGAGGGTGGGGCATCATTTAATGCTGCACTGGCAGAAAAATGAGAGAGCCGAGGTGAAGGATGATGCGAGAAAAGCACTAGAAAGCACTAATAGGAGGGTGCATGAAAAGTTCTCTGTGAGAAACAAAAGAAGAAAAGCGATTTTATGACACTATAGACCTATAAATGAGCAAATGGGTGAAAAACACAGGCCTAGAGGAGCAAAAAAGGATATGGGAGGGCTTGTCATTCACTCAGCATTTACTGAGTGCCACTATGTGCCACAGGTAATAAGCATACATCAGTGAAGCCAGTGGAGCCTTTATCCTCAAGGAACTTAGAGTCTAGAGGGCAAGACAAAATATCTGGGCCCTTAGGATTCCCGATGATAACAGCCGTGAAGGAGTAGGCACAGAAGCACCTGGGGTTGGATGGAAAGGAGTGCAGGAGGAGGTGGTAATTAAGCTGTCCTAAGTCAGTATGTCTCAGTCTTTTGAAATGAAAGATCATTACTTCATTTTTATTTTTCATGTCATGATCCCATTAAGATTAGTGTTAGCTGAGCAGAGCAGGAAAGAGATGACAGTCAGAAATTGGAAACACATCATAATTCAAGGGCGACATTTATGACTCCCAAACCCAGGTCCTCCTTAAGTTAGAACTTGAACAAACTGATCATCACTGCAAACTTTCTGAGAGTATGGGCAACGAGCGTTTTCTTCTTATATTTTTGTTTTTGAGGAAGATTAGCACTGAGCTAACTGCTGCCAATCCTCCTCTTTTTGCTGAGGAAGACTGGCACTGAGCTAACATCCTTGCCCATCTTTCTCTACTTTATATGTGGGATGCCTACCACAGCATGGCTTGCCAAGCGGTGCCACGTCCACACCCAGGATCTGAACCGGCAAACCCAAGACCGCGGAAGCAGAACGTGCGCACTTAACCACTGCGCCACTGGGCTGGCCCCTGTTTTCTTCTTATTTTGCACATAATCACTGAAGCAATTGCCTTGTGTCCCTCAGACTGAGTCCAAAACCTATTTTGGATTTGAGGTTTCTTATTTTAGGGGGTGCTGGGAAGGTGGTTTGGTTTGAGTTTAGTTTGTTTATTTGTTTTTGGCATTGTGGGGAACATATTTTCTAAAGGAAAAAAATCCTACCTCATACAGAGAAAGCTCCCACTTTAAAATTTTATAATATAAAATTAGGAAAAATAGAAATATCCCATAATTCCCCTACTCAGCTGTAACCACTCTTGGCACTCGTGTGTGTTATCTTCCAGAATTTTTTAATGCATGGTTTCACATGGCTGATATTAGACTGTATCAGCTTTTACACTTAACCTTATCACATACATGCTTCCAAAGTTATTCCAGACACTTAGTAAACACTATTTTAAAGGCTACTGAACATGTAAATCAAGTAAAAAGTTTTCATCTATAAATGTTCACAAGTCTTCTAAGCTTCTTGTTCAAAAAGAATGTGCAACTATTTTTTAGTTCATATATATTGGCACTCAGTTACTCATCTGATGCTCAGAAACCAGTTGGGAAATACTGTAAAAGTTCCACCTCAGGAAAGTCAGACCATGGAAAAATCACTAGTGGAATTATTTGTGACACATCAAAAGGCACTATTTAGAATTAACTCATCAATCACCACCAGATAGTAATATTGATTACACCAATTCCCAATGCACAGTCCAACAATCTTTGTGTGGTGAAAGAATGCTTTGTATCCAAAATGTCTATAGCCCAGTTTAATCTTCTGCTGAAAGACTCTGAGGACACACTAAATTAAACAATGTCAACAAGGATTAGGTCCGTAATAAGTCTCTGAAGAAAAATGGCAAATGCCAATCCTTTTGTAAACATTACCAAATAATTAAAATCTTTCATCATGAAAGTATCATTGCAAAATATTACATGCTGAAGGAATTCAATTTTCAGTAAACCTTTATCTACATAATCTGTAAACACCGTAAATTTCCTGGATTGAGCATATATTTTCCATTTGAAAACTAAATTTCCTTCTAAATCAAGACTCTACTTTCTCTTACTTTAGGAATTATTTTATCATTAAACATTTAATTTTGACTTGTCTACAGCAATTTTTATCAGTATCAGAATACATTTACTCCACTGAGAAATGAAAGAAACTTGGGAGTTTAGAATAATTCATTAGATTTTTAAGCACAGGCGAGTGATTTTTTGGGTTTATTATACACCAAGTACATACTCCAGAAGAAATCTCTTTTTGGACGGACTACATCTTTTCCTCCCTTTCTTACTCCCTAACGTACTTAGTGTAACCCTCCATATACTCTTCAATCAACCCAGTAAAATATCTAGGATGAGATGAAGATTAAATTGCTCAAATTATCACTTATAATATTTCACACAGAGAAAACTTTCATTTTGAAAGTATCAGAACAGTAAAGGTACTGAAATTGGAGTCAGAAGACCTAAGCTAGAGCACTCATGGACTATTGGTTATGAGAATAAAACTGAGATAAGGAACCTGTTAAATGAAGCCATATACTAAGGTCAAGAATTTTTACTCCTTATGTGCAAAATTTGGAACATCCTATTATCATAGCTTGTCTAACTATAACGAGGTAAGAGAAAATGTGAGGTTAAAGATTACTGAATCACATGCATACATAATGTTAACTCCATATACAGAAAATATGTAACTGAAGTGCTCAATTAAATCAGCCCATAGAGCATGCACTCCACAGACACCTGCTGAATCAGAAAGAACACAGCACACAGTCAGCAAGTGCTTTAGAGCTTACATTGCTTCTCACAAACTATGGCAAGCTCCATAGGGCACACTTAAGGGGCACACTGTACCTCTCACGCATGTCGCAGAATCCTGAGAGAGACTCCATCCCGAAGGACAAACACAGGAGTAGAAGTGCGGCCCCTCTGAGGAAAGCAGACATAGATGGCTGCAGGGGGCAAAGGTACATGAATTTTCACCTGTAATAGAAAGAGAAGAAAACATTTGTGAATGGACAACCTCCCACATGAAACTGCACAGGAGTAAAGTATAAGGAAAATGTGGAATATTATTCAGCCATAACACAGAAGGAATTCTTGCCATTTGCAACATGGGTGGACCTTGAGGGCATTATGCTAAGTGAAATAAGTCAGACAGAGAACGACAAACACAATATGATCTCACTTATGGGTGGAATTTTTTAAAAAATGAAGTCATAGAGAGAACAGATTGCTGGCTGCCAGAGGCGGAGGCTGGGGGATAGGTGAAATGGATAAAAGTGGTCAAAAGGCTTGTACTTCCAATTACAAGAAACGTAATTTGTGGGGATGTAATGTACAGCATAGTGACGTTAGTTAACAGCACTGTATTATATATCCGAAAGTTGCTAAGAGAATAGATCTTAAAATTTCTCAACACAAAAAAACAAAAAGAAATTTGTAACTGTCTGTGGTAATTGGATGTTCACTAAACTTATTGTGGTAACCATTTCACAATATATACATATATCAAATCATTATGTTGTACATCTAAAACTAATACAATGTTATATGTCAATTACATCTCAATTTAAATAAATAAATAAATTTTTAAATGTGTAGTCATGCTGTTATTGTCCTCCCAGAGGCCCCTGGTATTTGGAGAGACAGTACGTAAAGTTACCTCTGTTGGTTTGGGGTTTTCCCTAAACTCCTTTACCCTTCTCTAGCATCATGCTTTCAACATAAAATTCATAAGAGGCATAAGGGGGAGGAGTGACTTGCCCAAGGTCACAGATTAATCCAGTCTATAACCGGATTATGAACAAACAGTCACTGAGTAATCTAGAGCTTAGTAATAGAAATACGATGCTAAATAAGATGTGTCTCCTTGCCTGACCTAAAAGAGATCTTTTTACATTAAATGAAACCAAGGTGTGTGTCCCCTATGTGACCTTGACGTTTACCCACTGGTGTCCAAGTTTTGGATAGATGATAATCTTTCATTTTGCTGTTAATGACACCTTTGTGTGTCTCTGCTCCTTGAAAAAAGGGATCCTGTGTGTATACCAAGCTCACAGGACGTTCTACAGATCTGATACGTGCTTATTACATATGCCTTGCTCGATTCATTAATCCTCTCATTCACTCAAAAAATATTAAGCCTTCACAATATACCAAATATCATTCTAAGCACTTGGAATACTGTATACACGAGGCAGATATTCTAACAAAAGGAGACAAAACTAAACTCATAAATTGTGTGATTTCACAATGTGATGGTAAAAAGCAAAAGAATTATGAGGGGGGAAGCTATTTTAAATGGAGTAGTCAAGGGCCACCAAGAAGCATTTGAGCAGAATTCAAAATGACATAAAGGAGCAACTCATGCAGACGTCTGGAGGAAGGATGTTCCAGGCAGAGGGAAGAGCTAGTGCAAAAGCTCAGAGGTGAGACATAGCCGGGTGTGCTTCTGGACCATAATGAAGGCCAATGTGGAAAGAGTAAGTGGGAGAACAGACCAGGGAGATAGCAGGGGCAGATTCTGAGGTGTGATGAGAAACCACTGCAGGGTTCTGAGGAGAGAAGATTAAGTGACTTATTTCCCCCTCCCACCAGAAAGAACACTACCAAGGCCAAATTTTTAAACCATCTAGCCACCCACACCATATATTCCAAGATGACTTGGAGTGGCCACAGCAGAGCACCTATAGGGCAATGGTGCTGTAATAAACGAGTCCTAAAAATAAGCTGCTTTAAACCTCAGAGTGGTAGTGGTAAAAGGATCTAAGGGACTACCCGGTCTATGCTATATTTGTCAGCTGAGGAAACTGAGACTCAGAGAAAAGTCACAGAGGCAGTAGCCAATTGCGGAATAAAATGACACACTTTAGGTCTGCTGTTGTTACATACGAGGTTTGAGTTTTCCATGGTAAATAAAAGAAATGGAAATGTTAAGACTGGGATGGTTAGTAAAGAGGTAAGGAACATTTATTGCCCAAACAAACTGGTCCACAACAGTGTACATTTAGCATTCCCAGAATAAGTGTTTTCCAAGCTATTCCCAGGTAGGATGACTCTCTGTGTCACTTACTATGTGGTTGTTTCACTGGATGAACCGCAACAATCCCAAGGGGCTGGTAAACATTATACATTATGACTGACTGGTTCCATCCATGCCACTTGTTGGCTTGAATAACCTGATGAGTAGCGCGGTCAGTCCAGTACACAGAATCTTCAAAGACAGTCAGGGCATAGGGGTGCCGCAGAATCTGTGAAGCAGGAGAGAACAATGAGACCTCGCCCAGAAATAAAAGCCAAGGTGACCAAAGTAGAAAAGGATATCTGCCCAAGGACATGGTTTCCTTTAGCATCTAATTATCTAATAAAGACTTAGAGAAGTCACTGTTCAAGAGGCATACAGAAAATATACTGCTTGACCTATACCCCACTCTACCACTCAGAATACTTTCACATACATGAATCATTTAGTCTTCATTTTTCCTCTGGAAAATTACACTGAGCATCCATTTTACAAATGAAAGGAAAACTGAAGCACAGAAAGTAAGGTGACTTATCTGGATCACCTATCTAGTTACAGGTTCCTCATCCCCTACTCCCAAACCCTAGCCCTCACCCCATTATCACCACTCCTTATCCAGTGCTATTTCCGCCATCTTATTCTGCCACTCACTGATCCACATAAATCAATACAGCTTAGATGTCTATTTCCTGAAGGTAGGTAGGCCCTCCCAGAGTCTCTTCAAGTCACACAACCTTACACAACAGTAACAGCTCTTTGGTAAAAATACATATTTTCTATATTTTCCCATTTCACTTGTGAAAATAAACTCACCAGAATTTCCTACATAAAAATACAAAATATATAACAGGCTATGATTTAATTGAGAAACGTAAATGTAACTAAATTTTCAATTTTTGCTTAACCTACTTTTTAAAGGTAGAGAAGCAAGAGATTAGCATGTACAGATCAACTAAATCATACAAGCTATTAATCCTTCCTGGATGTGGCACAATCTGACCATAAACTAGAATAAAAATATTTATATTCTCTTAGTAATAAAAGATGGATTGGCCCTCACTCCTGTTAATATTTCCTGGATTGGCCTTATAATGTCTATCACACAGAAATTAATTTCTTAGTTTTCTTGTTACTCTATCTGCTTTCTACTAACTACTATCGTGCTTTTAGTTTAGTTTTCCTCACTACCAACTTACCAAATCACTGGCGATCACCTGCCTCCGATGCTGTCCATCATAATCACAAAAGTCTATGTAATCAAGATAGGCATCCATGAAGTAGAGCAGTCTGTTGGGGTAGTCAATAGTTAAGCCATTGGGCCAGAAAATCTTGTCCTGGACAATGACAGTGCGCAGACTGCCATCCATGCTGGCTCGCTCAATGCGAGGGTGATGTCCCCAGTCAGACCAGAACATCAGATGTTCACTGTGAAAAGAAACTAGTTAGAAATTGGAGGGGACATATTTCAATGTGGAAAATAACTGTCATTTTAAGTAATAGAACATCATGTTTATGCTCTGCTTAAGTAAATCATCTCCATTTCAGAATATATACACAGAGCTGATTAGTTCCTCTGTGTGTCACAAAATCAAACTGTAATCATAATGCAAACATAAGCCATCTGGGTGTTTTTATAATGTGCATAAAACATGTAGTACATTATGACATGGAAATGTCTCAACACAAATTCACATTTCTGTATGATCCACAAGAGCTGATCTAGAAAAATTCCATCTGCCCTTGTTTGTCTGCCCTATCATATTTAAGATAAGAGAGTCAATTTATTCATCATCAGAGATTCATCAAAAATTTCACTGATGTTTAATACCCTACCACGTCTAGGAAGTCTGCATTGCATTGAACATAATTTCCCTAACTCACCATCCTGCAGGAAAGAATCTGTTAGAGAATCTAAATAAATTCAAGGAAAGAAGCCCTCAAAGCTTTCTAAGCACATAGGAGAATTTCTCTTTCTTCCTTTGAGGATCAGCAGGCAAAAGTTTTCTTCCTCACATGACGTAAAAGGGAGCTTTACTAAACAACACGAAATGAAGCAGGAAAATCTGGCTTTTTTGATGTATAACCAAGAGGTATTCAAAGTTACAGCAAACTAGCCCATCTATGGAATATTACTCTATGTATTCATTAGAAGCTTAACTATATAATTCCAAAACAATCACTTCAATAATTGTATTGCCAAGCTAATAAATCCATGTGGTCTTAAAATAAAGTAAAAAATCAATTGCTTTTGTGTACTTTATGAAGAAGACTATTCAGAGAAAGGAAGGATAGCAACAACCGGTTGGATACTTACCACTTTTAGAGAGATGTTTAAACAAGAGATCATTTCAAACTTTGTCACATGTGTATCAGCCACATAATGTTACCATTATTTTTCCCTCATTATAACCGTGTCAAGGCAACATTAAAAAAAAAAAAGGTCATACCTAATTCTGGGATCTAATGCTAGTCCCCTTGGATTGGTTACGTTTTCACTAATCAGCACAGTCCTGTGGCTCCCATCCAGTTTACAGACCTCAATTGTTTCCAGAGCATAGTTTGTCCAGTAAAGATGGCGACCCACCCAATCTACCACAATGCTTTCAGTCATGGTGACACCACTGTCAAGAACCTAAGGACAAAAGTGAATAAGGAGTGAATTTTAAAGGGAATAGATGAAGGCAAACATGGAAATTATATGAAAATTTAGAATAAAGTATCTAACTTGTCCTATTATTGCTTGTGAGGATTAGAAAATGTTGTCTTCCCATGTGACTAACCACCAAATCAACAGTAGCATTTTCTAGGAAAAATATGCAAGATTTTGTATAATTGAATACTCTAGGATAACTCTACAATTGGGTTAGTGTGTAGTTTCATTTTGGTTTCAAAGTTTTGCAATTAAGCAAAAGCTTTACCCATTTGTTAAGCTGGCAACCCTATGAAAATTTATAATGTTCACATGCCAAAATTACTATCTTTATTGGTCAAGCAGCAACAATTACAAAATAAAGTTCTAAAGGGCAGAGGAAACATAACCATCAAGAGTCAAGAAACTGACTCTGGGAGATAGACTGAGAAACATAACTAAGTTAAAGCTAAGAAAAGCAACTCCTTAACTCCCCTGCACTTTTCCCTGCTCTCATCCACTAGAAAAAAAAAAAATGAAAAAGGGACCTCAGAGATTTTGTGAAGTCTCTGCATCATGTGACCAGGAATTCAGAATCATGGATCTGCCTTCAGAGGCCACATTTTTATCTGAAACACTCAGATTAGGAGTTATGAATATCCAGGCTTCTTCGGTGTGACGTGGCCAAGAGGGGAATATGAAACCACTGAGGATAGGGCCTTCTCTCACTGGTGAGGAATAGCAAATAGTCCCAAGACAGGGGAAAAAGTCAAGCCAAAGGTCAGGAGAAATGTACTTACTACTTTTTTGTCTGTTCCATTTTGAAATGCACTCCAGATTTTACCCTGAGTTCCATCTGACCAGAAGACACGACCACTGACAGAATCAAAATCAATAGCTACAATATGAGAACCATCCTGGATAAGTGAATAGATATTGTGGACCTGGGAGGTGATATTGTCAGCAACAATTTGGTTCCGACTTGCCACAAGTAACAGCAGACTTTCGGATGCTGTCCAAGACGAAAATGCAAAAATGTCAATGATTTTGGGAGAAAACACAATTAAAGAGTCTCCTAAATATTTGATGTAATACTTTTGGTAATAGAATGAAGATGTAATTCCAAACTATAGTAATGGCAAAAACAAACAAAAATCTCTATAAGAACGATTTTAATCATTTCTTTGTTTATCATAACAGTTATCTGATTTTCATCAGTCTTTAAATTAAGCTTTGTCCAAAATATCTTTCCTCCTTGAATTATACTTCAGTGTTTGTCTAAATATTAATCTGGAGTGAACCATACTTGCATTCTCCCTGTTACTAGAGTTACTTTTATACCTTTGTTTATCTTCCTTCCTAGATTGTAGGTGTCTTTATAGCAGAAATCATGTCTTAAATATTTTTCTTTTCCCCCAGGCATCCAGCTGTGGCAGAGACTTCTAACTGTCCCCCAGGATCTCCTCTCCTCTTCTTCCTTTTTAATAATAAGCCATGCCAAGTTTTAACTTGGCACACAGCCATCCAGCTAGAGACATTTCTCTGCCTCCATTTCTGCCTGGAGTAACCATACGACTAAGTTCCAACCAACAGGCCGTGCGTAGAAATGACGTATCAAATTCCAGGTCCCATCCTTAAAAAGAAGCTTGCCTTCCACTTTCCCTTTCCCTTTCTTACTTTCTGAGGGAGGGCAAAGACTGGAGCAATAGCATTGGATCCCTACATGGAAGCTACACAATGAGGATAACAGATCAGCTTTACCCCCCGAACTATCTACCATCCAGACTCTTACTTGAAAAAACAGAAACTGTCTATTTTGTTTTAGCCTCCTTTATTTGGTCACTTTTAAAGCAGCTAAATCAATATCCTAATACACAGTAAAGTCACTTTCACATAGTAGAAACTGGATTAATATCAGTTGAATTGAATTCATTAAACATTATATAATGATGCTCAAATACAATATAGAAATTCTTTTTAAAATAATATAAAAACCATTTTGATATTATTTTAAATAATTTAAAAAATCATCTACCACCTGTATTTTTTAACCTCTATATTTATGTATATTAACTCATTTAATCCTCACAAGAAACTGAGATTTAAGGAGGTTACATAACCTATCCATGATTTGAGTCCATTTGACTCTTAACCAACATTGTCAAATGCCTACATGTGACATCTGATCTTAAGCTCTAGGGTGTTCTGTTAAATTAGCTGGAGTTAGTTCACTTTCAAGTTCAGTCATTACCTGTAACTTTGCAGGTTCTCCCATCAGTGTCTAACATATATTCTTTATCACACCAGCACCGGAAAGAACCTCTCATATTGTAACAGTGCTGGCTACAATAGCCTGGAATCTGGCATTCATCTATGTCTTCACAGGTCTTAGAATCATTGGCAAGCAGGAATCCCAATGGACACAGGCATTGAGCCCCAAAGGGCCCTTGAATACACTGGTGTGTACAGCCAGCATTGGAATCTGAGCAGCTCTCCTGGTCTAGAATAAAGAAAGAGAATCATGGAAAAGTCAGGAATCTTTGCTTTTTTGGTTCACTCTATTGTGATATTTGTCAAACAGTCTCAGGCCACCTTGCACATAATACCCAGGTAAGAGCTAAGAGCAACATCCACTTGGATGAGCTCTACAAGCTGTTCAGTGTCTGCTCTGATTTGCCTGAGGCTCTACTATCCTTCATATCCACAGGACTTGGACCACTTTTTTCACTGCATTCCTCTATGATAACTCCATTTAGTGAGATGAGAGAAACTTGGGGAAGTATTGTTGACATCAAGAAACATAACTGTCATTGATAAAACATACAAAAAGACCTAAATTACTTCGCACTTGCTTCCTGTCATTCTTCTACCTACACAGAAACAGAACATATGACTTTAACATTTAAGAGCAAGGGCTGGAAGGTCTATGAAAGTGAATAAATGGAAAGGGAAAGGCAATTGGAACATGAGACGGCATTGATCCACTAGAACGCCATCCTTCCTTACGTCAGGGACAAAACGGGAATGCCAGCTCATACGCCTGAGGATGTCTATTTCTACATTTGCTCTAAATTATTTACGAGAGTCATGATACAAAACATGCACTAGAAGGGGAAGTAAGTCAAAATGATTAGGACATTTTTGGCACAAACATAACACATATAAAATCGTAAGGATCTAAAATACTTTGCAATCATACCTGGCTGGGGTTCATCTGAGAGTGAGCATTGATTAAAAAGGAAAGAAAGAAAGGACAGTAATTAGGATTACATGCCAATCACAAGATTTTAATCACAGCACACACAAATCCCCGGACTTCATTTGTTTTGTGGCAAGTTCTGATTGAAATTAGAAAATATTAAAGTTAGAAAAACTTATGAGCACATTACCAACAGAACCAAATTTAATTTGACAATCTAACAGCCTCAAATTTTCTAAACAATGACATAAAAAGAAGTAAAAACACAGAACCAAGTGCAAAGGATTTAATGAGAAATATTATCCAGCGATGATTTATTTGAATTCCAGGATGATTATCCCTACACAGATTTGAATTCAGAGAGGAATTGAAATCCCTTCCTCAAAAGCTACATGGTGACTGTGACAATGGTGAGGCATAGCAGCCCACTGCTCAGAATGAATTTATGGCCAATAAACTGTGATCAGGAAACTTACTGCAAAGTGGGGACTCATCTGTCCCATTGGGGCAGTCAGAGATGCCATTACACACCGCACTCAGATTCACACAGATGCTATGTCCAGGGCACTGCCATTGCCCAACGGGACAGTGAAAGGCCTGAGTAGGGCATTCCTTCTCATCACTCATATCCCTGCAGTCATTGTCCCCATCACAGAGCCACTCCTTGTAGACGCAGTTCCCATTGTCACAGAGGAAATGAGATGGAGGACAGGTTCTGGGGGAACAGCCCTGGTGCTCATCAGATCCAGAGATGCAGTCTCGGTGCCCATCACACTCCCAGCTCCCCGGGATGCAGGTACCGTCTGCTTGGCACTGAAATTCATCTGGGTGGCACATACCAGAAGGCCTGGTTGCTAAAAGAAAAGCATGGGGAAAATGGGCTTGCGAATGCAATTCATAATCTCTTTTATATAATTCCTCGGTCCAGAGGAAATGATTTTGGATCAATGGTAGATTTATAATAATGACTAGGACAAATACAATATTAAAATATAAAATGCAATAGGGTCTTCTCTATGTGGTACACAGAAATTTCAATATTTGTCTGATTTGTGGATATGACAACAAAGAACAGTACGCAAGACTCCTAAATAGAAGATAAGTTCCTGAGTCAAAAGAAAATTGTTTCCTGCATTTCTAATGTTCATTCGATTACAGATTAAATAATAAAATCTGTCTGTCTTTTATTAAGAATCACCAGTGCAGGGCTGGCTCAGTGGCATAGTGGTTAAGTTCTCATGCTCTGCTTCAGTGGCCCGGGGTTTGCAGGTTCGGATCCCAGGCGCAGACCTAGCACCGGTCATCAAGCCACACTGTGGCGACATCCCACATAAAATAGAGGAAGACTGGCACAGAGGTTAGCTCAGAGCCAATCTTCCTCAAACAAAAAAGAGAAAGACTGGCAACAGACGTTAGCTCAGGGCCAATCTTCCTCTCACACACACACACACACACACACACACACACACACACAAAAGAATCACCATAGCATTTCAACACAGCTTAAACAGCTTTGGTTACTTTGAATTAATGTGATTAACATCATCTGTTTGGATGTTACAATTTTCCCTCAAATGAATATACCCAATGAAACTCGCACACATTAAATAAACAAAAGTGAAAGTAAATCTTTAAATCATTGCAAACTTTCCACTATTCATTGAGCAATACTTGAGAAATACATAAGAATGCTTCCCTATTTCACAGGGGTAAACCCAAACTGCCACCCAGAAACCTCATTAGGCAACAGCAAGTTAGTGGCCATTGGCAGTGTAACTCCAGATCATCGCAGCAGCATTCCATGTTTTCAATGTGAAACAGGAAAATCAGTGATTAAGAATTTCTGAGTGCGGGGCCGGCTCCGTGGCCGAGTGGTTAAGTTCCATGGCCGAGTGGTTAAGTTCACGCACTCCGCTGCGGCGGCCCAGGGTTCGGAGCCTGGGCGCGGACGTGGCACCGCTTGTCAGGCCACATTGAGGTGGCGTCCCACATCCCACAACTAGAAAGACCTGCAACTAAGATATACAACTGTGTACAGGGGCGGTTTGGGGAGATAAAGCAGAAAAAAAAAAAAAAAAGATTGGCAACAGTTGTTAGCCCAGGTGCCAATCTTTGAAAAAGAGGGAAAAAAAGAATTTCTGAGTGCTGTATAAACCTATAAAGTATGTAAGCATTTTATTTAACTTTTTTTTTTATGCATAGATTTAAACACTTCTGATTGGGGAGCAAAATTGATAGAAACCTACTTTTTATGATTCAAATATCATTATTCAAACAAATGACCACCTCTTGACATTTTTTACAAGTCTAAAATCTATTTAACACAAAAAGTGGGCAAGAATAAATCATATCCATTATAGACCTCCAGCCTGTGGAGATTATGGGTTCATCAAATTTATATCCTCCTTGAATCCTCAAGCTAGAAGGAATTTCTTTGCTCTGAACCTCCAAGAATTTTATCTGTATCATTTTTAAGGTCCTTGTAACTGTCTACCTTGCTTTAATTGTCTCTTACCTTCTCTAATTCTCTTACCAGACTCTAAGCACAAAAACCATGTATAGCATCTTAGCAGACGTTCAATAAATAATAACTAAAAAAATGAATTCATTAGTATCAATATCAAGCACCATTCCATACCATAGCTATATTATGATTTGACCTCCCTACTTAGATTTTAAAGAAACCAGGGGCCGGCCCGGTGGCGCAGTGGTTAGGTGCACACGTTCTGCTTCAGCGACCCAGGGTTCGCCGGTTCGGCGGATCCTGGGTGAGGACATGGCACCACTTGTCAAGCCATGCTCTGGCAGGCATCCCACATATAAAGTAGATGAAGGTGGACCCTGAGATTAGCCAGGGCCAGTCTTCCTCAGCAAAAAAGAGGAGGTTTGGCAGTGGATACTGGCTTAGGGCTAATCTTCCTCAAAATAAACACATAAATAAAATTAAAAAGTAAAGAAACCATTAAAGTATCTTTATTATGGTAAGCCTCAAAAATTTGAAACCCACTAATTTGAAATGTCCCAGGAAAAACTAGTAGGGAGAACAAAAATATCTAAGAAATATTTAATCTACCTAAGAGACTATTTGAAAGTGCCCATGTATCCAATCACTTGTCTCACATATTATAAATCATTATTTAGTAATAGCTGGTCAACTTTATTGCATGTTCCATACTGCATTCTTTTGAGAATACTTTGTAATTTAGGCTGTCTTCCCTCCAGTTTGAGTTAGAGAAAATTTGTGGTAATATCAATCCTAGTAAAAATGAAATGATTCCTTTACCTGAAACACGCTGGGTATATGGTACTTACAACAGTCTGACTCATCAGAGTGATCAGTGCAGTCAAAAACACCATCACAGTGATACACGTTGCTAATACACCGATTCTCACTGGCACATTTGAACTGAGAAGCGGTACAATTAATAACTAAGAATGAAAGAGAAAAACATTAGAAGTTAGCTCAAGGAGAAAATGACTAAAACCGAGATTTTTCTAAATATGAATCAAAATAAAGCAATCCACTTACAACAAGCCTGCTCATCAGATCCATCAACACAGTCACTGTCCCCATCACAGACAAAAGATAGGTCAATACATCGATGCCCAGGGCAACGAAACTGGGTAGGTAGGCATGTCTCTGGAAGTTCTAATGTCACCCAAAAACAAAACCAAATAACAGTTTATTTCTTGTTCAACGTGTACCAGAGCTAAACTGAAAAATGCTAAGGAAATACGTAAGTTATCTCAGTTGTACACGTGTTCAAAATTCCTTCAAATCAGCCACATTGCCAAAGCCAGCCAAGCAAGAGCACTCAAAGCTAGGACAGTTTTAAGAAACGGGAATAAACTGTAATGCACCTTGAAAAATAGACCACACTTAGAAAGTGAGCCTCACGGGCTTGGACAGTACTACACCACATAAATTCTATTAAGTCCATGACTCTACGCCAGAGCGAAGCAATGGAGCCCAACTAGGCAGCATGGTTGGCACGAGCCACATGCCTGGTAGCAGCAGTGTAGACAGAGATCATGATAACTGGATTTAATCCAAAGTCTAAGCAGAACAATTCTAAAATCCAGGGTTCTACCTTGCTCAAGAGATACAGCTTTAGAGCCAGATGTGCTGGCTGCCCCATCCACAACATGAAGTTATATTAAATACGGACTCATAGAATGTGAAAGCTTGAAGGAACCTTAAAGCTCATCTAATTCCAGAAGAAAAGTGACTTGCCTAGTCATGCAACTGAGATTAGAACTTAGTTCAGGGAACTTTGCTCCACCTTAAACTATTATTGCAGACATGAAAACAAACAACCTACAGGAAATCAGAACTGGCAAGATGAAAAGCAGGTGGGTAAGATTAACGGAAATTTAAGTGTTCTGTGCCTCTTTATTCTATTGCCTTTTTGCCTGTATAATAGGAAAAGAAAAACCAATAGCCATATGTCTAGATGTGTTTATATGATTTAGAAAAAAAAACAAATTTGTTTTAAATATCTGCATAGTTAGTTAAAGCATCTTTTTAAGTTTCTATCTGGATGTTAGACATCAGAGACAGTCTCTGTTTTGCTTCAACAAAACTCATTATTTAGGAGGACTCTAAGTTCCCCTGTCTTTGCTCTTATAGCATACTGATACAGGGATTGATAGACAGAATAGAAGTGGCTAAGATACGATGAAAATTGTGTAAGCCTTAGTGAGCAAGCCCTACTGATTGTTCAAATCTATTTACTAGGCTGACTTAGGAGAAATCAGTTCAAAACTTACCGCAATCCTTTTCATCAGATCCATCCCCACAATCATTATCTGTGTCGCAGACCCAGTTCCTTGAGATACAGTGGTGGTTATCACAGGTGAAGGAGGATGCAGGGCAGGAAGTGGGGGTTTGGGTGGGGCAGTTCTGCTCATCACTGCCATCCACACAGTCAGCGTGTCTGTCACAGCGCCAGTGTCCAGGGATGCACTCTCCTCCGTGGCCACAGGTGAATGCTGAAGGTGAACAGGTGTTATCTACAACAGAAACAAATTGGTCATGAAGACACTTGTTTTTACAGCCTTTTAAATGAGTTCTTACTTTGTAAAGGCCTGATTCTTCTCCTTTTTCAATGGGAGCATTATACAAAATGGAAATGTGCAAGTCATTACGTCATCATCATCATCATTGACTGGTATTTATTTAGCAATTATCATAAAACAGGCAGTTTTCTGAGTGTTTTATATATTTCCTTCTCTCTTGCCCCTCCTAAGAATCCTGTTATGTACATACAATTATCTGCATTTTATAGACAAGGAAACCGAGGCTCTGAGAGTTTTAGGAATCTGCCCAAGATTCAAGCTCTCGTTGGTGTGATTCTAAGGCCCATCCTTTACTTCTAAGCTGTACTTCCTCCAATCACAATTTCAAACTCAGTTTACAGAAATCCTGAAAATATGTCATTTGAAAAGTGCAAGTTGATAAAATATTCAGGCAAAAATCTGCACTTTTAGAAACAGAAAGATAATATTCAAAAGGAAGAAAATTTTAGAAATTTCAAAAAAAATGTACAAGTGGGCATTTCTATTTTCAAATCTATCACTCTTCTTTCTCTTCAAAAAGACAGGTTATTATTACTATTAATCTCATTTTAATAGAGATTTTTGAGATTTCAACTGTCCTCTATCTTTTTTTTTTAATGGAATACTTTTTTCTTCTGCAGTAGAATTGATTAAGCTCCAAACTTTACAGACTGGACTACCATCAAAAGAAAAATGTAAAGGTTAAAACCACCATTTCACCCCTAATTCATTTCACACCAAAGAGGGAAAAAGGAATATAGTCCACGAGATTTTCAAAAGCTGTTATTGCAAATATCTATTCTGTGATACTATTCTCTCAGATACTAAAGACTATATCCAGTTTATTTTTATTTGACTTTTTCAGGGACTTGCCAAGATGTAATGACTGCATTGGTCCAAACAGCCAATGTCAGAAAGAAATTTTATTGAAGATAGTCCAAATCAACACTAGAAATCCTTTGTAACATTATCTATGAATGGTATTTATTGTCTAGCTTTCTAACAGCCTTTGGAGTACGCAAACATCTGAAATTTTAAAAGATATTTTTTCCCATCGAGATAACCCAAGATTTTTTTTTTTAAAGCCCACCTCTCCCTGTTCTAGTCATCCCAGGAAGTACCTCCAGTGTATAAGCTACTTACTAGATGTGCCACATAGATGCTCATCACTGTTATCATGGCAGTCATCAACTCCATCACAGCGGTAGTAAGTAGGTACACATCTGCCATTGTTACAGGTAAAAGAAAAAGAGCCACAGTGCTCTATGGGTGGTTCATGGGAGGGGTCTTCCACACATGTCAAGTGATTAGAAGTCAGAGTCATTCCATAGGGGCAACCACAGACCCGCTGGAGATTTGGCACTGGGAAGCAGAAGTGGCTGCAGTCGCCATTCGGATGTGTGGGTCGATTACAGTAGTTAGAACCTGAAAAAGCAACGCCCTGAAATGGTGAGCTACGCATATTTCCATTAGGTTGATCACAGGTTTGGTTTGTGAAGAAAAACAAATGGAAAGGACATATTTCAGACCCAATACTAAAAGATAGCTTCCTCTTGGAAATCAACATGCCAAATATAACATTCAGTTTGAATACAGAGAAGTGCTACAATGTGTTTTTCCCAACAACACTTTTAGAGTTAGCAGAATTTAAGTCTTAACACTATTAAACTATCTGAGTGACAGGAATATAAAATTTTCAGGAGCAATATATACTTTAAGGAGAAAAGGAGCCACCATATTAAATAAATACCTCCATATAAAAGAACTTGGCAATCTCACTCACCAGTCTGGGTGTTAGCATCATATGATTTCACTTGCATTATCTTACTGATGCCACTTCGAATAACTGTCCTGTCTCCACCATCCGTTTTCCTGACTCGAACAATAGCACCCAATCTCCAGTCAGTAAAAAATAAGTAATCTATGAAGAAACACAGGTGATTAGTATTTTTCTCACAGCTCGCTTTTAAATCACTTGGGAAAATGCAATAGATTCGTAATGCTTCTTGCAAATGTGAGAAGCTTCTTCCATCAATATCTGTAATAGGTTTCTGCAATCATTTTCCATGACTTGTTACTCTCTAGAAATGACTCTTTAGAAGCCTATATATTTAATAATACTTGGTTCAGGCAAGTGTGTATGGAGTACTGTGATGGCATTTAATAGCAATTAGGTTTAGACTTTAGTGGTAAAAATAAAAATTTTAAAAATCTCAGGATTCTTCTGTAGAGCATTAGATGGTGTCTCATAAGACTGTGTTCTTATCCCAGCTAAAGCACTAACCTGCTGAAGTGCTCTTAGGCAAACACTTAACTGTGTGGGGGCTCATTTTTCTAGTAAAATTAAGGAAATAGACTAAATTACCTTTAAGTTCCCTTCCAGGTCAAACATTCCATATACGATGTCTTAATGAGAACATTAAAAAAATTTTTATACTCAACTTTAATAAGAAGCTGTTGAGAAGGAAAAGTACAGATCCAGTCCAGAAAGGAACTTTCAGTATATGTTTGAGGATCAGGAAAACTATCCACAGAAGTGTGCCTACACCTACAACCACAGCAATGTTCCATGAAGCTCAAAATAGTAAGATAGTTAAACAGTAAGATAGTTAGAATGAAAGATAGTTAGAATGTAAGAATCTAGACATTAAAAATTTAATCATGGTCCCTTCATACTAGCTACTGGAGCAGGAATGAAGACATATACAGAGTTTTCAAAAGAAAGAATTGAATCAAAGTAGATTATCTCTTTAACAACAGCTTAACTAACTAAAAATTCCAACTAACCAGAAAATGCCTAAGATGTCACACATTTTATCATTGGGCCGGTTTTCCTTATCTATGGTCTAATCAATGACTAATCAGTCACTCGACTCACTGAATCTTATCTAGACTGACTGGCAATCTCAGTCTCACCACTCACGAAGATATCTTACTAACCTTAAATAGATAAGGAGTTTAATAAACCTTTTAGTCCTGGGTGGTATGCAGACAGCCAAGCAGATGTAGCCTTTCATTAAGAAGATACATAATTTCCACGGTGTTGTGCAATAAAACAACTTTCCATAAGAAATTCATCATGAAGGGCAGTGTTGGAAGAAACAATTATTATTATTTTTGGAAGGTTGTGTTGCTCTCATGGGTGTGCACTCAAATTTTTTTCATACTGATGAAACCAAAGATACTGAAACTGCATTTTTACCCAATCCCAAAACAGTTCAGCAAAGAGCAGAGAAAATTTAACGTTCTTCTAATGTTCCAATGTGACAGCAAATAGTATGTGTCTGACATCATTAGTGAAAAGGGAGTGAATGAATTGGGGGAGGGGGATGAGTATAATTGACTCATCAAAAATCTCACAAGAGCATTTTTAAAATATTTTAAAATACCATGCACTCCTCCACAGATAAACAGAGAGCGGGATGAAATATGCACTATATTTACTAGCTATTCATTCCACACTATATGCGTGTGAGAAAGTCTTTGATTTATAGTTAGTATCTAGTTTTTTAAAGCACTATGCTAATTATTCAGGGTAGGAGGTCTCAACCAGGGACACAACTATCACATGCACAGAGCCTTTGATGGATCACAAAATGGCAGCCCTCTAACTGGATTAACTATAGTTTGTCAAGGAGAACTGGGGTGGATTTCAGCCTCCCCTCATCCTCTTGGCCTGGCACTTTTATGCAGTGCACAAGCTATACAATCATTCACAGACACCCTGTTTTCAAGAATAAACAAACCACCTGTTTCATGGTGCCAGACTACATTCTTAATTCCGGTAACTCCACTGACAACAGCACGCTTACACTCAAGAGGGGAGTTGAGAGAAGGAAAACTGATATATTGGTGTGACGGTTGTTGCTGTAGTTTCCCAGAATTCTATGCTCCCAGCAACCTTTACTAGTAGCATTAAATTATTTGGAAAGGTTGATGAAAAAACAACTACATCTTGGTAGTCTTCATAAGCCATATCCTAACATTTCTATGTAACAAAGATGATGTCAGTTACCCAACATTGTGACTAAAAAGCTTCAGAGACATCCAGTGAGTATAGAGTTGATGAATATGTATAATAGTTTTTCCACAAGGATTCTAACTAGGTTCTTGCAAACATCAGAGAACAAAACTCTGGGGCTGGCCAATGGCATAGTAGTTAAGTTCACATGCTCTGCTTCAGCAGCCCAGGGTCCACAGGTTTGGATCCCGGGTGCAGACCTAGCACTGCTTGTCAAGCCACGCTGTGGTGGCGTCCCACATAAAATAGAGTGAGATTGGCACAGATGTTAGCTCAGCGACAATCTTCCTCAAGCAAAGAGAGGAGGATTGGCAAAAGATGTTAGCTGAGGGCCAATCTTCCTCACAAAAAAAAAAAGTTACAATAGTTACTGGAAACAGCTCTTGCTGTTTTATTCTTGAAAATGATGAAGGCAGTAACTTACTATTTCTTCCTGTGATATTTATATAACAGAAAATTTGGCATGTTCAATTGTATAATATGTGTAATCTACAAAGTACTATACCCATATAAGTTATTGATATTATTATTTAAAAATGTCTAAAACAAAAAAAATATTCTAATGGTCAAATATTCAGTCAACAAACCAAATGTTTTGCCTATACATAATAGCACCGTTTTAATTTTTTGTCTTCTCAAGTGACCAGCTTTTCTAGAATTGTGAGATTGCCAAATGAGGATGAATCTTTACTGTTACAACTTGCAAAGTATAAAAACAACACACACTTTTATTGCTTCAAAACATACCTTGAAAGACAGTAAGTCCAAATGGATGTGCCATCTGCGGTATATGGCCCAGGGCTCTTCTTTCTGAACCATCAAAGGTGCTGTGCTCAATTTTATCAAAAAAGGCATCTACCCAGTACAATCGTAAAGCACTAAAGTAATAAAATAGGGATCTGTTATTCAGAAACTAGCAAATTACCATTTACACTGAGGGCATTCAAAAAACAGTATGTTCAATGACACTTATTAAACAATGTTTTTAAAACTTAAATTATACTCATGAAAAAGTTTAAAGTTTGATGATCCCCCCCAGAAAGATATAGCTACTTTCAAGAAGTAATTTTCAATTAATTGTCTTAGAAAACTCGAAATGTTACCTTCAAGTTAGGAATTAAATGAACATGTTCAGAATAATAGATAGTAATCTATGTTTAAAAAGTTAAATATATTTCTTCCTTTTATCTATCCTATAAACTACAAGGTTATTTACCCCGTTACTTTTTCCTATATTCCTAGATAGATCATCAATTTCTCGAGAACAATATCTTATACTTCAAAAATTCTCCCAGAGTGCACATAGACAACTATACATTTGTTGGTTAATTGACAAGGACTTTCTATCCTCAACATGCCCCACGTAAAAATGACACATGACCTGCACTTCACCAATCCCTAGCCTACTTCTACTGGAGTTTGGGTCTTGCCTCCTCCATCTTGACCTTCCACGAGGTCCTACCATTCTACTTCTTCTAGCAATTTCCTCAGAATGTTCATGAATCCATTAGTTTTCATCCCAGTGGAAGCTAGCCAACCACGTTTGTGTTCTTTGTGTTCTTATATCATTCTACATCCTTCTCCCATTGCCAACCAACAATGTAAAAATATCTGAAGGCAAGCAGTACCAGTTTCCTCACTCCTTCCTATTTCCACATATTGCCTCATGTCTTCCACAGTAAGTGGGAACTCAGCAATTTGGGATGATTCCTACTTACCCCCAATCAATGGCCAACCCATTGGGCCATCCAAGAGTAGTATTTACTATAGGTACAACGTTAGATCCATCACTCCAGGCTCTCAGAATTTTAGCAGGACGGTACCAATCAGAAAAGAATATATACCTAGAAAAAGAGGTAATAAATCAAAGATGTTAACACTGAGACAAATGACATGACTCAGAGAGGTTTAGCACAAACACAGATTCTCCAGAGACTTGCTGGAACTAATTTCATTTTCTGTATATGTTATTGGGCTTATACAGGAGGGAAAAAAACCTGCTTATTAAGGAGATTTAGTGTACAACTGACAATTTTTATTTATCTATTTTTTTGTGTGAGGAAGATTGGCCCTGAGCTAACATCTGTTGCCAATCTTCCTCTATTTTGCACATGGGATGCCACCACAGCATGGCTTGATGAGTGGTGTGCAGGTCCGTGCCCAGGATCCAACCTATGAACCTGGGGCCAGCCAAGTGGAGCGCAAGAATTTAACCAATGGGCAGGCCCTGATATAATTTTTAATTAAAAGTTCAGTTATCAACATATAACCAAAGCAATAAATACAAATGCCATTAAAATGGGCATCCAAACCATAGGACCATCATGTTGAACTTAGGACCTAAAACTATTGTCATCAAGTAGATTCATTAAAAAGACTCAGTTCAGGTTACATTTTCAATACTCCATGTTGTTCAAAGGAAATAATAAACTGTGAACAAGGAAACAGATTTTAATCCCTCTCTTTTTCTCTGGATCCACCAGATTGCTCTTTATTCATCTTCCACAAGGAGCTGAAAAATTTGCACTCAGCTTTACATCTTTGATGAAGAATGCATCCAAATCAACATAACTCTTAAACAATATCTTACCCGAGGCATCTTTTTTATTCTGAGGAGTGACAAAAAGGTAAGTCTAGGAAGAAAAAAAACTTCTCTTTCATATAAGCCTTAGGAACTAAAATTAGTCTTTTCCAAAAGGTAACTTTCTGAAATGTGACTTCATATTACTTTAAATGAAGGAGTCATTAGGAAACAAATTTTATGGCTTTTTAAAACCAAATCCCAAAGATTTAGCTTAAGATAAATTCATTAGAAAATCAACTGTCTAACTCTCTATAGGGCAATAAAATTTCCTATCAATAATATCGTCAGTTTTAAAATGTTTCTTATATTATTTCACGAGGAGAAAAATAAAATATAAAATAAACACTCCAGAGGTAGCACACAGAGTTGTTAGACACACAGGCTTTGCAGTCAGACAGGCCCGGAATTCGAATACTAACTGTTGTTTAATAGCTGTGTGTCCTTGGGCAAGTTACTTTATCTCTCTGAGCCTCAGATTCATTATCTCTAAAACAGGTATTATATATACCTGGGTCACAAACTAACTTTTGGATTAGATGAGATTATATCTGTAAAGTGCTTACTATGTGTCCTCAGTGAATTGTTTTAGTGAATTACCAGTCATCTTTTTTTAATTACTATTCCATTCAAATACAACTACCTAGCTCAGACTTGTTCTAAATAAACATATTAGCTATTAAACATATTTAAATAAGGAAGGTAAGAACCTGAAAGGAATAGTGTGAACCATTCTGTCTCTTCTTGTCCAACGCTACCAATTATGGAACAGTTAAACAGAAAACTTTGTCTATGGTCTGAAAGACTTTTTATTCTGAAAACTACTGAACAAATTTGCTAAGCTTTATATCAACGTATTAAATCAAGGAAAGAATCTGAGTCTCTCCCGATAATTCTGCTGCATATTCATTCCTTCCCCACTGAATCTGTAGCACATGGTTTGGTCCTCTGCGACTGTGGAAAAAACCACACCCAGTGAAGACAGGGAAAGCTGAAACTAAGCAGAAAATTTTTTTTGAAGGAGAGAAAGTGATTACTCAATCTTATGCTAAAGGAATAAAATTTAAGGTGATTTCAATTTGTGTAGTTCAATCTTCTATTTGCTGAACTTGCCAAATCCCTACGGCATTACTTTTCAATAATTTTAAAAGACGTGAACATACTCACCCAGCAATAGGATGAACCACGATTGATCGTGGGTTATTTACATTCTTGATTATTTCACGTCTCGATTTATCAGCCAGCCTCATGACACTGACGCTCTTGTAGGAAGCCTCTGTCCAATAAAGATTCTTTGAAATCCAGTCAAAACTCAAACTTTCGACACCTTCCACCATGGACGCTGTGACAACTTCTCTTCCTATGAGTTAAAATATGGACGTGGTTTAAACTCAGCTCACTTTATGAGACATACATTTTCCTGATACTACATATTTACATTTTGTGTCAGAATTAGAGCATATTTCAGTAATACATGTGGAATTCTTTAAAAAATAAAACAACTGTAAACTGCTCAGCAACAACATCAGATAAACTTAGAATCTATCCATCCCCGCCAAAGTTTGGATCTCAAAGAATAGATATGATGCTGATAAATAGAACCAGGAGTGGTATGGCCTGGATTTACTCCCTTGTTCAACCTTCCAGAAAAAAATTCTTATTGCAGAACATCTGAAGAAAAGATACCTGAGTTCACATACTCACAAACACCACCCACAGACAGCCCTGATAAGCTGACACCGCCAGGTACGACTAGGGGGTAGCTCTGAGCTCTGAGCTATTACGCCCAACCCTCTCAGCAGTCTTTCAGAGCCACAAAGTTGCCAAGTTTGGAAAAGACCAGCAAAGATGCTAGAAAGAAAATCAGAACTGGTACAGGAGAAAAAAAGATTACTTTCCTCTTTCTGAAATTTTTATGCCTTTTCGCCTCTTTTTTCTTTTTTCACTAAAGAAAATCTGAATCAGAGTATACAATCACACCTCTTTCTTTTGAAGTAAGAAAAACAATCCTAGTACTTTTTCCAGTCACTTATTCAGTAGATTGTAAAAATAAAGTCCTCTATGTGCTAGATATCATACTAGATATTTAGGAAACATAACATTGCTAATAGTATTAACAATAATAGCTTATATTGAGCCCTTACTATGAGCCAGAAACTGGCCCAAGTACTTTCCATGGATTCGTCCATCCCCACAACAGCTCAACAAGTAGGTACTATTATTATTATTTTACAGAGGAGGAAACTGAGTCATAGAGAGGTGAAGCATCTTGAAAGAAGTGTGGACACTGCCTTCAAGGTGTTTATAACTAAGTAGGAAAAAGAGGAGGAGGTAGTTAGGCCAAGAGTCAAAAATAAAAGAGTAATGGGTGCTGTGATGGAGGTATGCACAGGATGGGACGCAAGCAGATTCCGAATGGAGCATATGGCAAGTTTGAGCTGTGGAGAGGTTTCCCAAAGGAGGTAACAAATTGGGGGCTGTAGGAGAGCAAAGACTTGGAAGTGAGAGCAAGAGAGATTAAGAATTCTACATGTTCCAGAGCTTGGCTGAAGATTAATGAGTTAACGACAGAGGGTAAAAGAGTGGGAGGAGTTCAGGGGACCACTAGATTTCTGGGGGTGACGGGAGGGAGAGGAGGAAGAGGTGAGTGGTCATGCTCTTCCCCTAAGGCAAGACGTCTGTGAGAAATGGTATAAAGGTGTCCATTTAGACATATTGGTTTTGAGGTGGTTGTGGGATATCCAGGTGAGAGATCCAAAAAGCACTTGGCACTATGGGTCTGAACCTCAGAGGGAGAGCCTGGATAGAGATTTTTTTTTTTTTTTTGAGGAAAATTAGCCCTGAGCTAACTACTGCCAGTCCTCCTCCTTTTTGCTGAGGAAGCCTGGCCCTGAGATAACATCCGTCCGTGCCCATCTTCCTCTACTTTATATGTGGGATGCCTGCCACAGCATGGTGTGCCAAGTGGTGCCATGTCCACTCCCAGGATCCGAACCCGCGAACCCCGGGCCGCAGAGAAGCGAAACATGCGAACTCAACCGCTGCGTCACCAGGCCGGCCCCTGGATGGAGACTTTTATCATCACCTGCAAGAAGCCTTCCCTGATCTTTCCCTCATCCCCCAGGCTGAGAGGAAAACATTCAGGAAACACTCTAAGTCTCCCCACACTAACATATAATTGCTGTATAGATGGTAACTGAAGACATGGAAGGTACAAAATTATGTAGAATAAGAAAAGAGGACAATGTGGAACACTAGAGATGACAGTTATGTACAGGACAGGCAAATAAGAAAAGACCTCTTGGACCGGCCCGGTGGCGCAGCTGTTAAGTGCACACATTCCACTTTGGCAGCCCGGGGTTCACCGGTTCGGATCCCGGGTGCGGACATGGCACCACTTGGCAAGCCATACTGTGGTGGGCATCCCACATATAAAAAAAGTGAAGGAAGATGGGCACAGATGTTAGCTCAGGGCCAGTCTTCCTCAGCAAAAAGAGGAGTATTGGCAGCAGATGTTAGCTCAGGGCTAATCTTCCTCAAAAAAATAATAAATAAATAAATAATAAAAAAATAAAATAAAGTTTCCCTAATACAAATAAAAAAAAAATGAAGTTTAAAAAAAAAGAAAGAAAAGACCTCCAAGGAACACTAGAAAGAAAGGTTAAGAAATAGAAGGAAATCCAAAGGAGTGTGTTGTTATGGAAGAAAGCATTTAACAAGATGACCAAAGTGCCAAAGATAAGGACTAAAAGTTTATAACAAAGAGATTGGAGGTGCCCAGGTGAGAGGTGTTTCATGTGACGTGGGCAGATTGCGTTGAGGTGAGGAATAAGTGAGAATGTGGAAGAGGGGACAGGAAAGTACTGACCAACCTTTCAAGATGCTTGTCCATGAAATCAAGGAGAGAGGGCTGTAACTAGAGATGGACATGGAACGGAGGGAGGGTTGAATGTCTTTTAGGATGGGAGAGACTTGAGTATATCTGATGGGGAATATTCAGTAGAAATAGAGAAGTAGGAGAACAGAAAGGATAGAGTGAGTTCCCTGAGGAATTTTGACTTTAATTTGGTTTCTGACAACTCATTTTTTGCACAAGTACGCATTGACACAACATTCTCCCTCGAAAAACAGAGCAATGTAATACATTCCTCACCAAAGCATAGAGTTTACCCACTGACAATAAGAATATATTAAAAGGCAACTTGCTCAGCATGTGGACATGAAATTGACTAAAAGAACACGATGAGAGGGCTGGCCCTGCGGCCTAGTGGTTAAGTTCACACGCTCCACTGCAGGCGGCCCAGTGGTTCGTTGGCCACTCCCCTCTATCTACCTCCTCAAAGAGACGAGAGATTTCCTTCTCTGGAGGAACTGAAGCAGACGGACTGTGGCCTCAGGACAAAATGCACAACTCAGGGGTAGGATGGACACAGAACTGAGTACAGGGGCATTCTGTGAATACTGATCTGGAGGGTTCTCCCTGTCCTCTGTTCGGCTCCCAGAATACAGACAACCAGCTACTCCCCTCTTATTCCCCACCCCAAGAAGGAGAATGGAAGCATCTATTAAGGAGATGTTGACTATCTAGAGAAAACATTTACTAATACTGACGTTTGGGAGCTCCCCAACAAAAAGGCTGCCTCATTCACTAAAATCCACCAGCTGATGAGATCCATTCATATCTACGGATGCTCTGGTCAGCTTTTTATAGCTTTGCCCTTAATATCAAACAAGGGCCACAGAAATTTGAAGAAAGCTTCCTTCATGAAAAAGAAAGTTGAAAACAAACCAAAAGGAAAAAGAAACCCAAAGGAAATGGAAACAGAGGAAGATTAATTTTTTAATGTAATTTATATCTTCATAGAAACAAGGTATTGAATTTATGAATCAAGAACAGGTTTTATGAAAAAAGAAATAATCATAGAACAAGAAAGAGCTCTTCAAAATTGAATATATTACAAATAAAATAAAAAATTCAATAGAAAAGCAGAAAACTAAAACGCCAAAAAATCTCGCAAGAAAGAACAAAATGATAGAGATGAAAACTAGGAAAGAAAAGATAAGAAAAAAATAGGTGATTAATGTAACATTTTACTCTTAAGAATTACTGAGAGAACAGAAAAACAGAGGCAAGAAAATCTCCCAGAATAGAAGGACATAAATCTCAAGATTAAAGGGATAACAAAAAGATTCTAAAAGTTTCCAGAAAGGAATGAACACAAAATAACATCAATAGCAACCAAAAAAAAGTCATATACACTGAAATCGTTCTCCGAAGGGCATAGCACTCTCAAAACTGGATACTAGAAGACAGTGGAGCAGTGTCTCCAAATTTCCAGAGTAAAATTACTTTCACCCTATGCCCAGCCAAACAGTTAAGATGGAGGGCAAAATAAAAAGACTTTCCGACATTCCAAGACAAAAAATAAACCCTCCTACTCATTCTTCTTAAGGCACTATATAATGTGTTTCACCAAAATGAGGAAATAAATCTGGAAAGAGAAATAAACAATGTGCCAGAAAGTGGAGATCCAGCACAGGAAACAGGGAAAGGGAAGTCGAAAGACAAGGGCTGTGCACCAGATCTAGAGAGAAATGAGTCCCAACTGGAGCAGGAGACAGAAGTCTCCAGAGAAGAAACAAATTACAGAGTGTTTGCATTTGATAGATAGAAAGATAGACAGGCATTTGATAGATCTGTTGGATCATTTGGGAAAAATATATAATAGCTATATAGAAAACTAAGCAAATGAAGATGGGGCAATTATTAACTCCAGAAGTAAATCAAAAATTACTCAAAAAATGTCATCACAGAATAGTATTTGGCTTAGCAGTGAACAATATTTATATTTATTTTAGGTTAATAATATATACACCTACTATTAATTTAATTAAAAAATTACAGTCTAGCTTTTTAGGGAGAATATAGGGAGAGAAGTTGGAGGAAAGGAATGTCAGAGAGCTAAATCTTTATCTATAACAAGGAAACAAATGTCTAAAATGACAAATTGAGAAATAGTAATAGAAACAAAGTGTTTAGAAATATGAAGACAAATAATGGAAGAAACAGCTGAAAGAATGGAAGCAATTACCTTGCAGAGCAGGTCTGGGTTGGAGGCAGGGTGGAGCAGAGTAATATGGTTTTGCATTGATAACAGCTATAATCATAGCTAACATTTACTGAATAGTTACTATTTTCCAGGCGTTTTACATGTATTAACTTAAAATTCTCCCAACAACCTTATGAGCTATGTAGTACTTGTATTATTATTCCTATTTTACAGATTTAGGAACTGAGGGATAAAGAAATTAGGTAACTTCCCCAAGATTACAGAACTAGGAAATGGGAGAAGCCACGATTCAAAACTAGGCAGGCTAGCTCCTGAGCTGGACCTCTTAGTTGCTGTGTTATATTGGCTGCCAATTTTTTTACAACTGCAGACTAGTCGGTTGTAAAATGAAAGTACTGGATTATGCCATCATCCAATAAAGTACCCAATGGTAAAGTGTGACTGGCTATAATTTATCTTCCTGTGATGATTATGAAGATTTTAAAGGAATTCCAATCAATTAAAAACTTACAGTAAATGCATATTTACATGTAATTCATGTCTTTTAAAAAATTATTATTCTTCCAAGTCTAGCATTTAGGTATTCCAGCAACCCTAAAGAGAGGTCTTCCATTGGATCAATCTGGCTGCTTGAATATGAGGAACAGGCTCTAGTCAATTAATCCATTAAAGGCTTTCATACACTTGACACTCCTTTTATGGAGTGTTGACTCCTTGAATATGAATATTTGTCATTGTTAAAAGCGCACTCTCACTTATAACTTATTTTGAAAATAAAGGAAAAGCATTTGCTTTAACTCAACTCATAAGAAAAGCAATAGAGTTCTTTTCTCAATCTAAAAGTATTTAGCAAGCTTAGTAAAGGAGTCTGCTTACGAAGTGAATGCCAAGTTTTACTGAGCAAATTCTTACTATTATTATTGAAAACAGACAAAACATGCAAAAGCCATTCTTACCTGTGCCATCGATCTTTTGTTTAAAAATCATGTCTTTTGATGTATCTGAAAAAAAGATAGTGCTCTCCTGGGCATCAAAATCAATCCCAACAAAGGAAGAAGGATTTCCCGTCATTGGAACCATGACATCCTCCTGGGTGGAGAGGGTGAAGGGGATGCCACGAACAGCCACTTCAGATGAAAAGATCAGGAACTGCTTAACAGCTGGGGGGAAAATTACACAGCACAGTCAGCACAGCAGGGTTCTTGCCCTGTTTGAATTCCATCCATAAAGCACATTTGATAATTCTGAAATAGACATAAAAAATAAATCTGTGGAAAACATAGTTAGAAATAATAGGAGGAAAGATAAACAGTTATGAAGGTGATTCAAGTATTACAATCTTGCTTCTTCCTGAGAAGCTTAACCTTAAGACTGATTTATATAAAAGACAGTGTCCATATACTTAATTTCTTTTTTCTTTTTTTAAAGATTGGCACCTGAGCTAACAACTGTTGCCAATCTGGTTTTTTTAATATATTTTTATTTTTTCCCTCTTCTTCTCTCCAAAGTTCCCCAGTACATAGTTGTATATTCTAGTTGTGAGGGCCTCTGGTTGTGCTATGTGGGACGCTGCCTCAGCATGGCTTGTTGAGCGGTGCCATGTCTGCACCCAGGATCCGAACTGGCGAAACCCTGGGCCGCTGAAATGGGGTGTGCGAACTTAACCACTCGGCCACGGAGCCGGCCCCAATAAACTTAATTTCTAAAACAGTATTAACTGGACTGCATAGTAATTGCATCAAAATTCTCAAGTTGGATTAACTTTTGTATAGAGATCTATACAGAGAATCCTACTGCAGTTTTTGAAGTATTAAGATCAGTAAAAGAGAAGAATTAACAGCAACCAGTAAATTATTTAGGAAGACATAAAGAAGGGAAAAAAGGAAGGAAACAGGAAAGGAGTGATGTTTAAAATCAAAGAAGGAGACAGTGACAATGTGTCAAAAAGGGAAAGATGAAGGAGTTATACCCAAGACAAAGATAAAAATTGCAGAAGGAGTTTAAAAGTGAAATTATTAGATAATGTAGTGTTAATTTTTTAAGTGAGGGTGATTTTTATCTGAATCTAGGATGACCCACAAAGTTAACAATTCATCTGAGTTAGAATAAGATAATTTACATAGTAAGACAGAAGCAGCCAGAATTTGTCAAAAGTATTAAAAAGGAGAGTTGTCAATGTGAAAATAAGAGAAACAAATATCGTAGGAGTGGATTTCATCAGCGGCTGAGGCAATAGCCTACTGATGAGTAGATGTGTAGGCAATCGAAGAGGAACAGGGGAAAAGTTTACGGTAAAGAATGAAACTCAGACCATAGAGGCAGAAATAAAGAGAAAGTCTGAACTGAAAAGTGAAAAACTAGACAAGGAAATGAGCCATGCCAATGCTTAGGAGTTTACTTTGGAGTATAGCAATATAGACAAGTGGGATCGAGATGTAATTATATGACTCAAAGGGGCAAAAGTGGCAGTTTAGGAGAGGTCAATAAAAGTGATGGGAAGTGTTTCCTGGTAACATTAAGGCTTACATCTAAAGAGGAAAAGGTAAACACAGCAGAAAAAAGAACTCAAAATTAAACCCTATGGAATTTCAAGAACACAGCTGGAAAAGGAGACACAGATTTCAGGAAGGAGACAAAGGGGAAAGGGAGACCAATTAAACAAAGTCCCAAAGGAGAGAAATTTATGTCTTCAAACACACCTCTGTATAAAGGCAGGGAGTGGTGCCTACTGAGGAGGGCAGCTAGTGGGCTACCAAAAGCTTATTCCCAGTGAAGAAGCCAGACAGGCAGCTGGCCCCATCCAAGAACAGCACATACCCCTGTGCTGCCCGCCACAAAGTCAGCCCCAAACCAATTTCTTACCAACGCAGTGGCGTTCATCCGCATCCATGTCGAAGCCGAGTGAGCACTTGCAGCGGTAACCCAAACCATCATTATCTGTTCTGTGGCTGAGGACACAGATCTGTTCACAGCCCCCATTGTTATCTCCACATGGATTTCTAACTGGAGGAAAAAATGAACACGGTTCAATCTCAATTAGAAATGTTTAATCATCTAAGACGCAAAGCCACTTTGAGCCCTGTAGGGGTAATAGAATAATGGGTTTGAAACTCAGAGACATCATTACCAGTTGTTACTGTATAGGTCCACATCTGGCTGCACTGGCTCTCCCAATTTCATTGCAGCTCTCCCATCTACTCTCAAACTGGTGGTGGCAAAAAATAAGATGCCCACAACTGGATAATTTGGGGGGTTCCTTTTCCCCATAAATTATGCCAGACTCTGTCTGCTAACCTCAGTGATTAGAAAATAACCGAAAAACACTTTAGTGCTATTTTACCATTCGTAAGGTATAATAATTAATTATAACTCACTGGATGCTTACTATGCAAGTAAGCCAAATTATAATCAGTGACTCTAAGAGGTAAGTAATATTATCTCAATTTTGCAGAAGAGGAAACCCAGTCTCCTAAAAAGGAGACAACTTGCCCAACATTATTCAGCGGCTAAACAGCTAAACTAGGATTCAGATGCCACTCTGATTCCAAAACCCTACATGTCTGCAATACAAACCAGTTTATACTTCCAAAAACCACCCTTGAAGCAGGGACCTCAGGAAACTCACTGGATACAAGGCTGCCACAGCCAAAAACGTTATATCCACTTTTGAAATTGTCTTCTTAGACTTTGACTTATTCTTTTTTGTTTGTTTTTGTTTTTGAGGAAGATTAGCCGTGTAAAATAGTGTTTTTACCTTCTCAGGTGGACTGATTTTGGGAAACAACAGCGAGATGTCATTCTCAGACAAATAATAGAAATAATTTGGATGATAAAATTGGGCAATATTTTTGGTCAAGGGCAGATGTGGATTTAGTAGCTCATGAACTGACTATTCCAAATAGAGATTTCCAGAATGTTTTCAGATACAGTATTCATTTTCGGATAAAGTATGTTTCCCAAGGATGACTACATTGAAGGATATTCATCTGAACGTATCAGTTCTAGTGGTTGGGTTTTTTTTCTTGAAAAGTCAACCTAATTACTCTATAGTCTTTCTACATCCTAAAGTCACACCCATCACTTAACATGACAGTTTTAAAGTGAAATCTGTCTTTCTCTGAATTACTGCTCACTAACAGTAAGCTTTCTACCAATATAGTCTAGTTTATTGTATTTCTTTGATGCACAAGCAAATACAGAAAAGAGCCATACACAGTCCAGATAGTCATACGAACCAATAATAGCTGCCGTACATATACAACAGAGATGAAGAAAAGCATGGCTGTGACACTACCTAAAATGAGCACTTAGGCATGTCATTTTCTTCTGCGCCCCAGTTTCCTCAACTATATTACAGGGTTGAATTAGGAGATTTTTTTCCCAGTAGAATGAGGATAGGTGCTTTAGTCTGGTTTCTTTGCCATTCTAAACTTAGCATCTAGACAGGTTGGCACATCACAGATGCCAATAAATATCTGGTAAATACGTCTCTATGTGCCCTGAAGATTTGGTATTTTAACTCTGAAATACATCAACTTCTCCAGAACGCCCATGATCTCCAGAGCCAATTTCAGAGGGTTTAACCCTCTAGATAATTCATCATACATTGGAGAATGCCACCAGATCTCATGAGATCTGTCATCACTAACTTCCTTAACTTTGAGAAAAGCTTTCGACCAAGGCCAGCACCAAGTAGGGTTTCCACTGCTCTGGGGCATACCATAGGGCTGCCTGAGAGGATGGTAAACAGTCACTCCAAAGGGCCTCAGGGAAGTCCGGTAGTAGGTTTCTGGGTTGGTCTCCGTGAACTTGTTTGCCTTCATTACAGCCATCTTTGTCCAATCGGTAAAGAACACATTGTCTTCAAACAAGCTTATTCCAAAGGGATGAGGAACAAGTGAGCCTCCATGAACTACTGTCTTCCTGTTACAAAAGATACACAACATACAAATGTTTGCTTTACTTTAATTAAAGGTGGAATTTGTTCAAGTAAATGCCTGAAGAGGTAAGTAATTTCTTATTACAAACATAAAATATATAGAATACATTATAAGATGCAGGTATATTTTCATCTACATTTGATAAAAGGATTTTCATGTTGTCTCTTGGAAAAGATCCTTGAAACCTAAATGCCAGTCCCAGTCCTAGATTTTTTTGAAAATTACTGTCTCGCTTGCTCTTCATTCTTTTCAGGTTGCCCAACATACAAAAGGGCTAAGGTGTGACATCTCATTTTGAAATCCATAGGCGAAAGAATGTAACAAGGGAGTGGCAGTCTGGTAGAAGATGGCTCCAACACTTACTTCACACTGAACCACTGAGTATTTCTCAACAATTAGGGAGCAGGACAGTGAGTGGTAGAGTTCAACCCACAGCAAACACACAGACCTATTTCCGACGTCACTCTAGGGAGAGCAAAAAGCAGTGCTACACCGCTATGGCTCTGCTTGATAAAATCGTCAAGCACCAACTCAATTACAAAATGGGCAGGGGACATGAACAGACATTTCTCCAAAGAAGATATACGGATGGCCCATAGACACATGAAAAGATGCTCATCATCACTAATCATCAGGGAAATGCAAATCAAAACTACACTAAGATATCACCTTACACCTGTTAGAATGGCAAAAATATCCAAAACCAAGAGTGACAAATGTTGGAGAGGCTGTGGAGAAAAAGGAACCCTCATATACTGTTGGTGGGAATGCAAACTGGTGCAGCCACTATGGAAAACAGTATGGAGATTCCTCAAAAAGTTAAAAATAGAAATACCTTATGACCCAGCCATCCCACTACTGGGTATCTATCCTAAGAACCTGAAATCAGCAATTCCAAAAGTCCTGTGCACCCCTATGTTCATCGCAGCATTATTCACAATAGCCAAGTCATGGAACCAACCTAAGTGCCCAGCAACTGATGATTGGATGAAGAAGATATGGTACATATATACAATGGAATACTACTTAGCCATAAAAAAGGACAAAGTCGTCCCAGTCACAACAACATGGATAGACCTTGAGGGTATTATGTTGAGTGAAATAAGCCAGACAGAGAAAGACGAACTCTGTATGACTCCACTCGTAGGTGGTAATTAACATATGGACAAAGAGAACTGATCGGTGGTTACCAGGGGAAATGGGGGTGGGGGGAGGGCACTAAGGGTGAAGTGGTGTACCTACAACACGACTAATAATGATGTACAACTGTAATTTCACAAGGTTGTTAACTATCATAACCTTAATTTTAAAAAAAAATCGTCAAGCAAGCACAGCAGTTAAGTGCTCACTTTCTGCTGTGGCAGCCCAGGATTCGTCGGTTCTGATCCTGGGTGCAGACATGGCACCACTTGGCACACCATGCTGTGGTAGGCGTCCCACGTATAAAGTAGAGGAAGATGGGCATGGATGTTAGCTCAGGGCCAGTCTTCCTCAGCAAAAAGAGGAGGATTGGCAGCAGTTAGCTCAGGGCTAATCTTCCTTAAAATAATTAATTAATTAATTAATTAATTAATTAAAGGGGGCTGGCCCTGTGGCCAAGTGGTTAAGTTCACATGCTCCGCTGCAGTGACCCAGGGTTTCGCCAGTTCAAATCCTGGGTGCGGACGTGGTACCACTCATAAAGCCATGCTGAGGCAGCGTCCCACATGCCACAACTAGAAGGACCCACAAATGAAAATACACAACTATGTACTGGGGGACTTGGGGGAGAAAAAGGAAAAATAAAATCTTTAAAAAAAAAAAATCGCCAAGTGATCATACTTGTAGTGGTGGCACAGAGTGCCCAGAGCTGCTTAAACAGAAGAAAACAGAAGTAAAAGGTGCTAAGCAGGGAGAAGAAGTCAACGGTGACTGCCATGACGACATCTACAAAAACAATAGGCCACATGAAAAAAGTGAGGTGGAGCATGGTTCATGAGACAAAATTCATTTTTTTCTTTTGGTATAATAGAAAGACCTCAAAGAAAAATCTTAGTAGCCCCTGAAAACTAAAAAATACAATAGATCTGTAAGCTCTAAGAAAATACTTGAAGATACTAAAGCTTGAAACACACTAATGGTGAAAAAAACAAACAAACCTAAGGTGGCAAGTTAGCACACAATTTGACACTCAATAATGACATGGTACATTAAGATTAGAGAATGGTTTTCATTTTCAGTTAGCAAATTCCAGAACCCTGAATGCCACCTGCTGCAAAGCAAGAGGCAATGACTTTATTTCAGCTATAATCATGAGCTTTAATATCTCTGACGTTTCTTCACAGCCAGCGAACCACTCACAGACTTTCCAAAATTCCATTTGTTTTTATCTTTTACATCCTACTTGAACTTTAGCATAAAAATATTTACACTATGTAATACAATGCCAAAACACCTGTGAAAGAGAAAAACATCCAGGCATTTTTTTTTTCATTAAATTAATTCATATTCTCACTATGGGAACCAGTTTCAGTGGTAAAAAGTCATAGTCTTAATACCCAATCACTTAATTTAACCGAGGAGAGATTGTTATAAGAATATAAAATCTAGTGATAAACTGTGATACCATTCTTACAAAATAGCGATAAAGGAGAAAACACAGCCATAATATCCCTTTCATTGAGAAAACAATGAAATCAAGACATTAGGATTGGTCAGCTTATTGTTTGCTGAATTCACAAAGCGTAATTTTTGTTGGTCAAAACTTGAAGACCATGTTATAACCAATTTTGGAAAATAACAAAAAGAGAAGATCTAAAATGGTTACCAATTTCATTAATTTATAGTTAGCTCTAATCAGACTAAGAAGATGAAGAAAAAAGTACACTATATTCTACATTCAAATATTCTTTGCAGTATATCAGGTAAAAACAAGGTCAGAATTTCTCTTTAAAATTTGAAATACATATAAGAGCAGAGTAAAATCCAATTAATTCCTACCAGATAGTGTTAAATAAATAATAAAACTTATGTACATATTGGGAGAAAGTTAAAAAGCTAAAAGAACGTGTTCTTTGGAAATGAACCATAAGGTATCCAGAGAAAAACAGAATCAGAAGTGAATGAAAATATGTGAATCATCTGGGAGTGGGGAAGGAGTTGGAGAAGCGAAATCAAAGAACAAATGCTCTAGGTAATATTAATGAGTGTTATTACGGAACACAAGAAAAGTTAACAGAACTCAGAGCAGGTCACTTCACACACACAGTAGGGCAAAAGTCATTCAATCTATAATGTCAACCAACAAAGCACCATTTTAATTCTGGTCCTTCGGTATCCCTCTCCGTAAATTTTATGTACTTTCCCTTAAATTATAAAGTTATAAAAAAAATACTTCTGGGGGCCAGCCTAGTGGCACAGCAGTTAAGTTTGCACATTCTGGTTTGGTGGCCTGGGGTTCACCAGTTCGGATCCCTGGTGTGGACCTACATACGCACTGCTTGTCGAGCCATGCTGTGGCAGGCGTCCCACATATAAAAAAGTAGAGAAGATGGGCACGGGTGTTAGCTCAGAACTAATCTTTCTCAAAAAAAGAAAATACTTCTGGGGCTAGCCGCTTGGCGAAGTAGTGCTTCACTTCCGTGGCCTGGGGTTCGCACAGCATCCCACATACAAGAACTAGAATGACCTAAATCTAGGATATACAGCTATGTACTGCAGCTTTGGGGAGAAAAAAAAAGAGGAAAATTGGCAACAGACGTTAGTCCCACCAATCTTCCTCACCAAAAAAAAAGAAATACTTCTTACCTTTGAATCCCATCATAAGTAACAGTCTCAATGTAATCAAAACGGCAGTCAACCCAGTAAACACGCTTTGATACCATATCCAGCGTTATCCCAGCAGGCCATCCCAGCTTCGTTTTTACCAAGTCTTTACGGTTGGTGCCATCCATGAAAGCCCTTTCCACCTTAGGTCCCCCAGAAAGGCTCTCCCAATCTGAGAAAAATAAATAACTACAAAAGAAAAACAAAAGACGATAGAGTCAGTTTTTCACAAGTTTACCTAGAAAATATTTTTTTAGATTGTCTGTTTGGATCAATGGAAATTTCCTCCAGTTCATTAGAGAACCATGGGGTATAAAAAAACAGAGAAATGAAAAAGTATTAAAAATCAGAGAGTGTGAGGGCCAATCATGAGAGTCAACAATTCCAAATAGCAACTATTAAAATGTACTAATATGGCAGCCTAAAAATTCATATCTACCTTCTTAACTTTCTCCCCTGTTCCTTGGCTCTGTCGTTCGCTTCTCTTTTTTACACCCAGGAAAACTTAACAAATACATCTTAAAACAAGCTACCAAGCCATCTCCCTCCTTAACTCCCTCATTCTAAGGCACTGTCTGGAGAACATAACCATCATTTTCAAAGATGGGCAGCTGATATCATGAAATAGAAATGAATAATCCCCATTCACCAATACTTAAACAGCCTCAAGTACATCCAATAGTCCTAAGACCCAACTGTGAAAATCTAGGAGAAAGCTGGTCTTCTGTAACTGTTCTCAAATGTGGAAATCAGGAAAATTTGAATTTACACCTGGAGAAAAGTTAGCATTATCAATCATGTTGGGTTGATTCACTCTGAACAACTCGTAATGAGGTATTAGCATTGACATCTCAATCCCAGTCTATAAAAAGAAATCACTAAAAAGGATAGTTCCAATCTTCTTTCCCCTCTTTAAAAAACTTTACAGCTAATTTATCTTAGAGTAATCATCTTAATAATGGTGAAACAGAAGTAATGTTTAGTTGTAACAATATTATTAGATTGAGTCAGAACACAGAGTCCAATCTCTCAGCCAGGCAAATCTGGCAAACGCTAAGAATAAAATTCATATCCTAAAACACCACATATTCTTAGTACACCCATAGGTGTGTTTGGATTATATATCCTCAAATGGGATTATATTTAGCCAACTCCTTTAAGCGTCTATGAATAGAGACATAAAATAAACATGAGTTCCAGGGGCCAGCCCGGCAGTGCAGTGGTTAAGTTCACACGTTCCGCTTCCGCGGCCCAGGGTTCATCAGTTCAGATCCCAGGTGCCGATCTACACATCACTTGTCAAGCTGTGCTGTGGCAGAAGTCCCACATATAAAGTAGAGGAAAATGGGCACGGATATTAGCTCAGGGCCAGCCTTCCTCAGCAAAAAAAGAGAGGAGGATTTGTGGCAGACATTAGCTCAGGGCTAATCTTCCTCAAAAAAAAAAAGAAAGAAAAAATAAATAAACATGAGTTCCAGAGTATAGATCCTAAAAGAAATCAGGATTAACCTTCAATTAATCCCATTGATGTTTTATGTATAAGGGGAGAGATAAAACTCCAAAAATACTGGAATCAGTATGTTTTCACATCACTTACCCAACAGTTGGGTCCAGGGCAATTCCTCTAGGATGCCCCAAGTTTTCAGTGATAAGGATAACCCGCTGGCTTCCATCCAAATTTACCATTTCTATGCAGTTGACCCTGGTCTCCACCAAATAAAGTTTATTATTAACCCAGTCCACAGCTAGATTCTCTGGATCATCGACAGAAACGTTAAGAACTTCTTGGATATGTAAACCATTAACGTCAACTGAGAAAACCTGAAAGAAAAACAAAAATGTTATACTTAAGCATAACTAACTGTGGGCACTGTTTGCTTATGCTTCATTCAGTGTACCTATCTGTGCTGTATAAATCAGTCATCTGGACTAAAAAAAGAATTTCACTAAAGATTTGCTCTTTTTACATCTTGGGTTACTGGGAAAAAATGTTTCTTTAAAAGCATGTTAGGCAAATATAAAAAATTAGCTTTAAAAAAAGCCTGTAGTTTTAATTCTTAGTATTATCTAAAGTTTAATTTTAAAATGTGGATTTTTTTGGTGAAGGAGGTGGTGGTGGTTTGTTTTGATTTTTAGCTGTAATTAAATCAGAATTGCTGGGGCCAGCTCTGTGACCAAGTGGTTAAGTTTGCACGCTCCACTTCACTAGGCCAGGGTTTTGCTGGTTCGGATCCTGGGCGCAGACATGGCACCACTCGTCAGGCCACGTTGAGGCAGCGTCCCACATGCCACAACTAGAAGGACCCACAAGTAAAATATACAACTATGTACTGAGGGATTTGGGAAGAAAAAGCAGAAAAAAAAAAAAGAAGAAGATTGGCAATAGTTGTTAGCTCAGGTGCCAATCTTTAAAAAAAAAAAAATCACAATTGCTAATAATCCAAACTCTCAATTTTTAAAAATTTTATGCATTATCACTTAACTGAATTAGAATTTTATCATGGTACAAGGAAATGCAAAAGGAAGAAATAAAACTCCATAACTGCTTAGGAGTCTCCAAAATGTGTTTTAAAAATCTCCATTGCATTACTCAAAGTCAAAATTAAATCCATCACACTTTCCAAATAAGACAGCATAATGAAATTTTGGCTGTTAAACAAAATACTGTCAATATTTGTTATCCAATCCTCAATTATGGTTCCACTTAGAAGATGCAGGTAAAATCTGATTTTTATCATCCAGGAAAGCAAAGTACTTTTTACATTTAAATGATCAAGTTTCAAAAATTACTAGCAAATATCTATCCAGTTTTGAAGGAATGTCTACTATTTCTTTTAATTAGGCTTTTGGACTCCATTTCGAATAAAATTAACATTCACTCAAGGCTAATCCATATAATAGACTGCTTTGTTTAATAGGGCACATGTAATAGTATAGCATGGAAAAGGTGCTGATTAACATACAATATCTCAAGGGCCTTTTTTGTTAGAAAACAAAGGAACTTTCCCCTCTACCCCCCCAAAATGGAAAGCTATCAACACTTTGTGCTTGGGGTTCTATCAGCTCCCAAGCTACACTACTGAAATTTCTATTTACCTTATCTTGCACGGTGTCAGTCCAAAAGACTCTGTGCAGGTGATAGTGAAAATCCACACCCACAGCCACTCCATGATTTTGAGACTGTACTAGCATCTCAAAGGTCCTTCCATGAATATCACCAATTAGCAAATCCCGACCATTAGAGAAGATAACGGAGGCCTCCCCAGCTAAAGGTGAAGAAGGAAGGTATTATCACTCCTTCAAGTGAACAAAGATGATGAAATAGCTTATAGCTGATACACTTTCTGCTTTTTCAAATACTTCTTTCTATGTTTTCTTATTTGATTCTAAAATAAACTTCTGAGGCAGACATATAGGTGCCATTCTACTCATTTTACAGGTGGCCAAATTGATGCCCAAAGATGCTGAATGACGTAGCCAAAATCACAGTAACTTAGGAACAGAGTCTGCCAAGAATTAAGTGTCCTGACTGCTAGTCCAATGCACTTTCAATGGCACCGAGGAGAATATATCAGGTATTTTCAAGAATCCTTGATGATATGGGCACCTTATCCAAGAGGCAATTTTATATTGTGTAAAACACAGATCACACTTTAAGGATTACTGGGAAATAAGTCTGGGAAAAACATCGCAATGGTGGATCCAAATCTGCTATACATATACAGTTACAAGCACACAAAATGAATAAGATTATTCATCACAGTCTTGTTTGCAATAGCAAAAGATAAGAAATGATATTAAAGTCCAACAGTAAGGGACTAGTTAAATAAATTATATACACCCAAAAAATGGAATACTATGCCACTAAAAAAATAAAAAGAATGAGGAAGAGCTCTCTGCATTGAAACAGACAGCTCTTGAAAATACACTATGTAACATTAGCAAGATGCAGAACAATGTGTATAGTTTACTACCATATATGTAAAAAAGAGTTGAATAGTTGTATATTCTTATTTATGCATTTAACAACTGCTAGAATTGAAATAAACCATGATTACCCAAGGGAGAGGGGAAACGGAAACTGGGCAGAGACAGAGGGAGACATTTCACTATGTATCTTCTTGTCACTTAAAATTTTGAATATATGTATTATCTATTCAAAGATCAATAAATTTAATTGTTAAAAATCAGCTGTACCTAAAAGTTAGTACACAGCAAATCAGGTATTTCCACACAAAAACAACTAGAAAATGAGCCATTCATCAACCAGTAATCAGATAAGTTTCAGAAGGCCAGCAAAAGCACTTCAAAATCAAGTGTGCAAAAAACAATTGGAAAAAGGAATAAAGTTGAGACCTTCTTACCCAGAAATGAATGGTGAGAAAAATGCTTTGGGGGGGGCCCATCTTTTTTCACATATTTTCTCCATGACTTTTCTCTACTACGGTATTCTCAGATTAATTCCACAAAGCATCCCAGAATGAGGGCATTCTCACAAATTGTAACACAAATTTAGTAGGTCCATTTTGAACCATCCCTAAACTTTGCATAAATGATGCCAAAATTATTTCTATCGATACTTGTCACCTATGTTTACGGTAGGTAAATTAATTAAAAGTTAAATATCCAAATAGGTCAAATTAGGCATAACATTTATTCCATGATTAAATGTGGTAGATGACAAAATAGCCCAGGCCCAAAGTGAACAAGCAACCAATAAAAGAAAACTATTAATAATGGTCATCATTAATACACATATTGGTCCCTAAAAAAGTATAAAATTAACGTTGACCCATTCTTCCAGCAGCAGGTGCTCCTCCTGATTTGTTACGATAAAACCCTGCTATCTGCATAAATGCTGATATTTCTTTTATTATCTGCTATGGAAGGAGAATATTAGTCAGAAGCTTACAATTCAGAGATACAAGGGTCATTAATTTACTCACAAGAAGTGTTAGCTTTGCAATGCCGCTGATGCTCCAAGATATAGCCTTCTGCACAATGGCACTGGTGATGGCCAACTCGGTCTTCACACATCTGGTCACAAATTCCCCATATCTCGCAATCATCAAAATCTGCCCCATGGAAAAAAAAATAACTGTAATCATGTTTACCAGCATTTCTGGAGCACTCTCTGAAAAAAATCTTGGACAAGCTGCACAGGAATATGGTGATGCCCATGTCTAAACAAGCACGGATTCTAAGCATACAATAAAAAATTCAGAACAGGCATCTTCACACCAGGAAAACCTAAGAGCACTTAAGCAGCTTTATAAAAATCGACATGAGGGATAACTTTAAAGAAGATGCACAAAACAGCTTCAATTCATAGCCCTGTGGTATTGCATCTCATTTATTACTGTTGATTTACAACAGATCTGAATTTTTGTGTAAACGCTTCCCTCTAAAACTGTGCTTTCCCATACGGTAGCCACTAGCCCTCTGTGGCTTCTTAGATTTATATTTATATTAACTAAAATGAAATAAAATTAATAATTCAATTTCTCAGTCACATTTGCCACGTTTCAAGTACTCAATTGCCACATATGATTAGCGGTTACCATACTGGAGAGGGCAGAGACAGAACATTTCCATCACTGCAGAAAGTTCTGTTGGATAGTGCTACTTCAGAATAAAGTAGGACCTGCCAGAAGACACAAATCTGTGACGACAAGAAAGTATTTGGGAAGATCTATTTACCCAGCTGCCTTTCCTCTGATGTCAAAAAGTCATAACCAAAATTAAATTAAAATTATTTTTAAGACATGAAAAATGTCTTCTCTTCTGCTTATTCATTCACTTATTACTCATTCATTTAATGTGTTTATTCAAAGTCCAATACATTCAATACAATTGATGTATAAATAATACAATACGGGGAGAAAAGAACAACACAAGATATAGTCTTTCTTAAAGATTGTAAAGTTTAAGGGGTACAGAAATTGTCTTATCCTTGGTAGATTGGTACCAAATATTTTGTTTGACCCTCCAAATTCACATCCATTCTTCACCTCCTTCACCCTGCTCTCTTCCCTGGGAAGATGACCTCCACAGCCTATACTGACAGGATTCCCATGACTTCAGGCTAGCAAATTCCCAAGTAAATTATAATGCCTGAAACCACTGTACCCTCAGGTCTAGAATTCTCCAGAGATCTAGGATCTGATTACATTTGCAGCAAATGTAGGAGTTGTAAATTGGGTTCTACCTCAACTGCTGGATGGCCCACCATCTCATGACTCCCCAACTAAAGAGCGCAAGAAAATCCTGGGATCAAGCTAATGGTTCCAGTTTTCCTCCAGACCAAGTATAACAACATGGGCCAGCATAACTTTCTTTCCAAGGACTGTGACTAGCCAAAGAAAAAAAACAATCAAATTTGGACATAAAAAGATAAAAGGACATGTGGGTGAAAATAAAAGGACTTCATTGATCTATCTCTTCCACGCCCTCACCTCACCTCAGCCTTGAGAAAGTGCCAACTAAGGCTTCGCCTCAGCAGGAATGAAAGTACAGGACATTCGCCCTCAAACTCCCAGAATGTCATGACCTCATTTTGAATGCAAGACCAATAAAACTACGCCTAAGGGTCTGGAGCCACCCTGGGAGCAGTAGTTCTGATGTTAAACAGAAGAAAACCAAAGGTGGGGAAGTCATAACTAGGAATTCTGGGGTGCAAATGCCCTTCCTATCACCTGGGCTACAAGCACTTTCAAGGTTTGAATGGGTGTATAAAATCACTGTCACTTTTAAGGACTGAATAAGATTATACTCTCCATTATGGGGAAAAATGAAGGCTAACTAATATCCATCATCAACCAAAGTGAAGACTAGAAAAAAGAAAGAAGACTTGAGGCTCTTCATGACGGTAGGAAAGGTAGAGGAAACTGTCTAACACACTGCTTTACAATACCCCCTCCCACTCCATTACCTTTTTCTGTTTTTCTTTCGTTTTTAATCTTTGTCCCCTCCTACCAACAACACTGCTTTGAAAATAATTCAAAAACCACTTTTTAGCTTAGACCCCCTCGGACTCCCTCTGAAGCATCTGGCTATGTGAAATCCCACCATGCTGAATGACCTTCCTGCCCTAACTCTGCACCACAATGTCATTCCGTCAACAAACAGCATGTCCTGTCAATCAGAAACAATAACCCCAGTAAACTGCTTCAGCATGCCACAGAGGCTCCACAGCCAGGTCAAGACTACCAGGGGCACATGAATGGTAGAAAGACACAAGATTTCGTGTCAGGATTATTCAATTTTATTCTTGATTACCACTGAGGCATTCACTGGGGAGCCATGTCTAAGATGATAAATGTTGCGTAGGTTTCCAACACCTGAAGCCTCTGAAATGAGTCAGTCATGCAGAGGATTAGAGCCATACAGAGAGTATTGGTTGAATTGAAATGCCTGAGAGAGCAAACCAAAACAATTCCCCTAAAAGCTCAGCTGAAACAAGTGTAACTGGTTTTATAATGTCATGTATTGAAATGGAGTTCTCCTTAGAAAAAGAGCAAAATATAGCCTTCTTTGAAATCAATGTGAAATAAATGTTAAGCCGGCTTCAAAACTCAGGAGCGAATGATAGATTCTTGAAGGACAGAGAAGGTCACAGAAAAGGTCTCTGCAGATGTCAGGGGGCCTCACATTCACAAAGGCCCTCAAACATAGACTTTTGAGCTTATCTCTAAATGAGGTTATCTGTACTAAAGTCCCAAGCACATACCAAAGGGATTGAAAGATGCTCCTAATGGAACCAAAAACTAGTGTCCCAGTATCAGACCACACTACTTCCAGTGTGCTATGAAGTGAATGTGTTCTATAAATTCTGAAATTATCTCGTGCACAGAATAATACTGTAATTTTCTATATTACAATCACTAACAGGTTAAATGTAAAAACTTGTTATGATAGGGCTGGCCCCGTGGCTGAGTGGTTAAGTTCGCGCGCTCTGCTGCAGGCGGCCCAGTGTTTCGTTGGTTCGAATCCTGGGCGCGGACATGACACTGCTCATCAAACCACGCTGAGGTGGCGTCCCACATACCACAACTAGAAGGACCCACAACGAAGAATATACAACTATGTACCGGGGGAGCCTTGGGGAGAAAAAGGAAAAAATAAAATCTTTAAAAAAATAAAAATAAAAATAAAAAAACTTGTTATGACAGTTTTTCATTTCTTATGGGCTGCAAAAAAATTTAAGTGGCCTAGACCTCTGACAAATAAGAAGCTCTAGACACTTGGAAATATAACCCAAACTTCATCACAGATTTAGATATTAGAAAAGATGTTGGAAAATGTGCTACCTGGATTCCAGAGTGAAAAAAAAAAAGACTGAGACCAGGTTATGGGGCATCACAAGACTGAACTAGGGATTCTGAAAGAGTAAATCACTTTTACTGAAAAGACTTCATGGCCTATGGAGTTCCAGTGGCCAGGCAGCCCAGCCCCAACTCTTCTTTGGAGATTGAGAGAGAGAAAAAGAGAAAGCTGAGGTAATACAGAGAATGTGGCTTCTGGTATTTCTATGGGAATTCCTTTTCTACTAAAAGAAAGGGAAAATGCCTAGAGAACTAAAAGACTGGAAAAGGGATTGGCAGCAGGGTGGCAGTAAAAGGGAGTGGAGAAAGAAGGCTGACATTTGCCAAAGACAAAGGAGCAGCCTCACACCCACACATGAGCACCGATCTGAGAAAAATGGGATGCTGCCCTTGCAGCGATGCCAGGAAGCACAGGCAGGGCTTTCAAAGTCAGAAAGCCACCTAACAAATGAAGACATTCATGTGAAAAGTGTTTTTAAATTACCTGAATCTATTCCCAGTGTTATGATGATGATGATGACAATGATGATAAAACACAAAAAGTGTCCTGTAATCTCATTTAATGCCAGTTTCAGATCATAATGTTTTATTTCTAAAATGTTTTGAAATTTGGGGGCATTCTTTTTTTATTAAAGGTTGGCTGACCTGAGCTAACATCTGTTGCCAATCTTCTTTTTTTCTCCTCCTCCTCCTCCCCCTCCTCCTTCTTCTCCCCAAAGCCCCCAGTACATAGTTGTACATCTAGTTGTGAGTGCCTCTGGTTGTGCCATGTGGGACGCCACCTCAGCATTGCCTGACGAGCAGTACCATGTCCACGCCCAGGATCCGAACCAGGAAACCCTGGGCCACCCAAGCAGAGCGTGCAAACTTAACCACTCTGCCATGCGGGCGGCCCCCAGGAGCGTTCTTAAATAATTCAGAGTTCTCTCTGAGTCTTTAGGATCTCTTGGGTTGACTTGCATAGAGCACTTGATCTTAACATGTCCTGTTGAATGTAGTTACTTAAGAGGAGCAATCTGATCATAGGCAAACGTTGGGACATGGTCATGATGTTAGAAACCTAAAATTACATACTTTGAACACCACAAAGACAACCTCAATTGGATTGCTTTACCAGGTAGAAAAATCCCGTTTTTCTTGGCATGTGACACATAAATGAGCCCCATTATTATAATTCTCAGTAACACTGAGATATAGACTTTCTCAAGAGATCCAAGTTTAATTCATAAACCAGAATTGATTTCTGGGATTAAAAGATTTACTGGCTATGGGTAGTAGCTATTAAGATAGACTATATTTAATGAAGTATAGTTAAGTTGAAAAGCATGAGCTCACACTAAAGACTAAATAACTTCATTAGGTTTATCCAAATTCAATATTTGGGTCCAAATTATAATAATATTTTATAAATAATTTCAGAAGAAACACTTTTCTAAAACTATTTCTTATGTATGCCATGTTTACTTTTTTATCCAGAAAGCCCTGAAGAATCTCAAATTTCTAAGGATATCAAAAGAACACATATACACTGAGAAAATTCTGAATCATCTATCTTTTAGAGATCCATAAATGACCACCAAACTTAATTTTAATGAATCATTTCAGTTGCCTTCCAGATGCCTTTTCCCAACACAAGTAAAAGCAAAGTTTTTTTTTTAAACCTCTATGGTCACTTCCTGTTAATATGTCTGTTGTTCACATATCAAAAATTAGAAAGAAGGAAAAAGAAATCAGAGAATTAAAAATTCATTGTTCAAATCATGAAAACCTGAAAATTGATGCTACTTGGCTATGTCTAATTGTTCCATCATAAGACCCCATCGTAATCATAGTGGGATGCAAAGCTGGCTCACATCAGAATCATATATTCCCCAGTGGGAGAAATAATTCTTACAATTCAGATAGGAGAGATGTGGGAAATATTTGGTGCGCTAGTGTCTAGTTCAAGTCCAGCCACTAGCTGGAAGCAACATGATAAGCTTTCGTTCTTCTTGAATATTAGCTTTACGTAGAGGTGAAAATTAGTGGGATTAACAACCAGCACAGCATAGCCACTAACTAGCCAATGTAGTCAGCTGAGCAGTGACCTGGTGATCCTCTGCTGTGTCAGGTTAGTTAGTTGCTGGATCCTGGGGAGATTTGAACATCCTGGAGAAGAGCCAGGGTAGCAGGATAGGGTACTTGATGGGTTCAATAGCCGCATGGAAGTATTTCAGTATTTAACAACTAGTATGGCCATACCAACCCTGCTTCCAAATACTTAAAAAGAAAACACAAAAGACTACCCTCCATCATCGGGTAGTAGACAGGCATACATGTAGCTAGTAAACTCACTCATCACAGAACTCCTTTGCCTTGTGAATCTCACAAAAGCTTCTCAGAGTTAAAATTTTATATTGTCCAGGTTTTCTGTGAGGACTGTGTTGCTTCTTGTTACACAGACCGTCACTCCTATCCACAAGTACAAAGTCCTTGATGTCAGAGATCATGGAACCCTTCAGTGCCACAAGCATGTGATGAAAGACCAGGCGCTCTGACCTGTCACTTACCGACACAGTTACGAGTGCTGTTTTGGTCGACAATAAAACCTGAGGGACAATAACACATCCCTCCATGCGGTGACATGTGGCATTGGTACTCACAGCCCAAGAGAGGACACAAATTCACATCTAAACAAAGAAAAACACTTTGTTGAATGAATGGTGACCTGTAGATACGAGTGATTTACCTATAAAGTAAGAGCTTCTTTTTTCAAAAGTAAAAGCTAAGTAAACAGAGTAGAACCCCAGGAAGTTTGTCACCATTCAAGCCATACTGCAATATTATGCAATAAAAGCTCAACTCATATTTAAAAAAAGAAGTACTTCTAAAGTTATAACTGTACGCAAGCTGAAGTCATCTTAAGTGCTGTTTATGGAAAACTCAGGTCATAAGCCTATCTTTGTGTCTACCCAGTAGAAGGTGCCAAGAATTCCCAAGTGACTGGATTAAGAATAACACTAAAACTGTTAACCATGGCTAGCTTCAAGTGGTAGAATTTTCAGGTAACTATATTTTTTTCTTTCTGTTAATTTTTATTTTCTAACATTGTACTATGACTATATAGCTCTTGTTAATCTTTAAAGCTTTTTTGAAAGGGCTCCCAAATGAAATGGCAAAAGAAAAGTCATAGAAGTCTCTGCATATTTCAATATTGTAAGTTTTTCCAGAAAAAAAAAAATCTTACGGTTACAGTTACATGGCCACTTCTCGAGAACTACTACCTAACTTAGAGAGGGCACTATTGATGGAATCAAGGGCATAAACTGTATTCCCTTGCAGGATAGTCAGCTGTCCACAGAGTTGATGGGTTGATGGTGGGAGAACATTCTACAGCCACAGAAAAAGGGGAAAAAAAGAAAAACTAACTCAAAGTATATATCATAGGAACCAGAATCTTCTTTTTTGAGTATAGGCAGACAAAGCCTTTTTCCCTAAGTATAAGGCAGGGAATAAAATCTCCCGAACACCTTTAGAGTCATCAAAATTGCCATTATTTCCATTAAAACCATTCTCCCTGGGAAGGGAGGGAGGAAGCCACAAAAATTTTGAAGCTCCTCTCATCATGAGATGGAGTCTATTTCCTCAGTCCATCGATTCTGGGCATGGACAAGTGACGTGTTTTGACCAATAAGAGAGTAAGCAAACATGAAATAAGCAGAGGCTTAAAAGAGCTTGTGCACTAGAGTTTGCCCTTTCTACCACTGTGCAAGCAAGCCTGGACCAGCCACAGCTTTTATTGCAACATCCTGACATGTGAGTGAGCCAGTCTAGACCAGAAGAACTACCTAGCCAACCCACAGAACTATGAGAAATAATACGTGTTTATTGGTTTAAATGGACTGTCTTGGTATAGTTCATTATGCAAACATCAACTGATACTCTCTGTATTTGAGAATCTGTTATAGAAAAACAGAAACTTTTTTTTTTCTTTTTGAGGAAGATTAGCCCAGAGCTAACATCTGACACCAATCCTCCTCTTTTCGCTGAGGAAGACTGGCCCTGAGAACATCTATGCCCATCTTCCTCTACTTTATATGTGGGACGCCTACCACAGCATGGCTTGCCAAGTGGTGCATAGATCCGCACCCGGGATCCGAACCCGCAAACCCCAGGCCACTGAAGTGGAACATGTGCATTTAACCACTGCGCCACCAGGCTGGCCCCCAGAATCATCTTTATCTGAATGCTATCCAGATAAATTTCCATACTCACCACAATTTTGTCCTTGAGTGATGTTGCTTTCATCTTCTCCTGCTGGACAATCCAGAGTCCCATCACAAACTTTTCCAATTGGGATGCATTTTCCAGACCCTGGACAAGCCCATTCACCAGGGTAACATTTATGAATATGATGAGTACTGCTTTCTATGGGGAAAAACAAAAGAGAGAGTTACAGGCCATATGAGAGGTAGAGCCAGCTCTTTTTCAATCCACGGTTAAGAGAGGATATAGATCAGGTAGACAAGAGAAGTCTACAAATGACCTATAATTTACAATAAAATTGTGGTTTCTAACTCTATCATTGGCCTTTTATTGAGATTCCAAGGAGTGGCAAAATGGAATTATTTAAGTTCCACTCTTTGTAGGGCAGGCAATCCTCAGCCAGGTAATAAGAGTAAGATGCAGAAATGGGCTTGAATTTGATCAACAAACTAGATTCATAACTCCTAGGAGAAGACTCAGTTATTTAAATCATGAATGATATAACTAGGACTATCAAGGTCACGTCAAGATTCCTGAGTTTTTACTTTGTTTTTGTATTTTTTGGTTGTTTAATTTATTTTGTTTGTTTACTAAAACGTCAACAGTGTAAGAAAACCTATAACCCAAATGTAAGAAGAATACTTCCTGGAAGACGAAAACGTGACACCAGGGGATGTTCCCAGAACAAGTATCACTCTTATTATACCTGGGGCTGGAACAGTACAGGGAACTTGTTTTATGGAGTGGGTGTTAGTAATTTCTGAACTGTTGGAGGTACTGTTAATGATAACAGCAGAGTGAAGGGGATGGATATCATTGGCAATTTCCGTCTCACAGAATCTTTAAATACTTCCCTGCATAGCAGCCTCTCTTCTGACTACCCATCCCTAGCTCCCTCTCACATGTTCCCATGTGGCCTGTCTTCCACCTCTGGATGTCAGTGACTCATTTGGAAACCAGAATTTCAAAACAGAATGAAACTGAAATGTTACCAAAGTTCCAAATCATTTTTAAAGGTTATAAAGTCTAAGACAAATTATGTTTTTCCCTATTTTTCCTCCTTCCCAGCCTACTTCTTTCATAAGAGAAATCTACTTAAAGTAAATAATCTTAAAGGGAAAAAGTCAGAGTGGGCTATAGAAGGGGGAGAGACTGTCCTACCTATTTGCCTTAATGATAGGAGGGAAGGGATTATAATTTATGCTATATTTGAGTTCTAGGTCTTTTTAGAAAAAGCTAGCGGAGTCATTTGCTTCTTCTCCACCCACTAAGTCCCTTAAAACCCAGCCAATTCTGAGACTTGCTTGTCACACAGATAATTTCTTTTCTTTTCTTTTTTTTTTTGGAGGAAGATTAGCCCTGAGCTAACATCTGCCACCAATCCTCCTCTTTTTGCTGAGGAAGACTGGCCCTGAGCTAACATCCATGCCCATCTTCCTCTACTTTATACGTGGGAAGCCTACCACAGCATGTCTTGCCAAGCGGTGCCATGTCCGCACCCGGGATCCAAACCAGCGAACCCCAGGCCACAGCAGTGGAATGTGCAAACTTAACTACTGCACCACTGGGCTGGCCCCTCACACAGATAATTTCTAACAAGAAAAGTAGGAAAAACAAGTTCTGGCAGATACTTTATGAAAATGCTTTTCAATCAGAATCTCTTCTCCTCCTTACCACATCCATCTTCATCTCCATTATCTGTACAGTCATCCTCTCCATCACAAACCCAGTCTTGACTAATGCAGTAGCCACTGGGGCAAGTGAACTCGTTGCCTCTGCAGGTCTGATAGGCTGGAAGAAAACAAGAGCTGCACTCCAAAGACACAAATCACTTGGAAAAAAACAAAGTGCTCACCTCACTGGCTAAACTGAGATTCTAGAAACTGAAATTTCTATGTCAATTTAGTCCCTTCAGTATATTGACAAAAGTGAAAACAAGGAGGAAGTGAAAGAAAAAGAACAGGAGAAGAAACAGAAGATAAAAGCAGCTTTGGGTCCTGGAAACAAACTCAGGTGCCAGGCTGTGTTTCTCAAGATTAAAAATAATACAGTATTGCTATAGGTTGACACAGAACAGAGAATGCAGACTGATAATGCCAACGTCCGACATTCTCTTACTTTACCACAAACACTGTAATTGCTATCTAGAACCAAATGATTCTCAGTCACCTATTCCATGATGTCACACTCTCTTTAAATATGGCCACTGAAATAAGCCCAGGTGCCAGAAAGGAAATCAGGCATGGCTCATAGAAAATTAGGGTGATATTGAAAATATTTAACAATCCCTAAGGCATGGGGAACAACCAATCAAAACAGGTGTGGAGAAAAATCATACATTCTAGTAAATAAATGACCACAAAAACCTGCCAACTTATTGGAATTAGCCTCTCACAGAGACTTCAAACTACATATTCCACCAAAGTGAGTCCAGAGGTGGCAACAACAAGAGAGAGGTGGTTGCACTGCAGACGACAGCATGGAAGGAAAATTAGAGTCAGAGTGAAAAAAAGTGGAGGCAACAAAAGGCACCTGCACCACACTGAAACTCTTTTGACCCTCCAATTTTAACATGCTAAGAATTTCAAAATAAAGAGGAGAGTTAGGACCACTGCTATTAGGGACCTTCTTATCCCTTTCAAGTCCTTCTCTCACTCTACTATCGAGGGTATCAGACTCATTCCCGAGGTACGGGTAATTTGAGAGTCCAATGATACAGTACACCCTGTATCCTTGTAGCCTAAGGAAAGAATGCAAACTGTCCATCAGCAACCCTTCAACGCTACACAGATCCTCAGGAGATAAAGGAGCCCAGGTCCAGCAACACTGCTGAGGTTCATGCCACGGGCCCTAAATAATCTTCTGGCTCCATCTGCCATCAGATAGTAACCCCTTTGTTTGAAAAGAGTGGTACATTGGTAGGAAAGGAAAAAAAAGCACTCCTAACAACATGACTCAGCATAAGGAAATCACCGTACTGCAAGAATTTTCATCACTGCCGTCTTCACAATCATGGTCATGGTCACAGAGGTAAGCATGAGGGATGCACTCCCCACTGCCACATTGAAACTCGTTCTGCGAGCATATCTTAGCTGGGACACAAGGTTAAGAAGAGAAAGAAAAGAGAGAATTTCAATTCCACTATAGCCATTTAATCTCATAAGAAGATTCTGTCTCAAGTTTAAAAAGAGATTCTGATTATGCAGTAGTATGCTGGTAAATGTTTAACAACCAGTTTTCCAGGAACAAAAAGGCCCTAACTTACAGTGTTTGCCAATTTCCATGGTGTAATTACTCCCACCATGACTGACTTCAAGCTACCCACATGAATTCACTGAACACAAACTTGAGAAGAACTGTGCATAATTGGCCATTATAAGCCAGCTTCAGCCCCCCACTGCACATCCTGTGCACATTACTTACTGCAATTGTTCTCGTCAGAGGAGTCTCTGCAATCAGCTTTCCCATCACATACTTGACTAATGTTGTAGCAGGCTCCATTGGCACAAGTAAGCTGCGTACACGTTGGATAATCTGAAAGAATGGAAATAGTACACAAACCTTAAATTAAGACATTCCTTCAACAAATATTTCTTGAGTGACTACTAGACACTAGACACTAAATGCTGAGTGTATACTGGTAAACAAAAAAGAGACCTGGTCCCTGACCTCATGGAGATTACAGTTGGATAGGGGAACGAAACATGAATCAAATAATGACACAAATAGCAAATAACAAACTGGATTGTGTGCCAATGGGGGAAGTATAGCGCACTGTAAGAGTGCATAGCAGGGGGGTCTGGGAGCCCAGGGAGGTCTCCCCTGAACAAGTGACCTGTGAGCTCAGAGCTGAAGAATGAGAAGGAATTTAACTTAGTTCAAAATGGAACCTTCTTTTACACAATACAGACAACATCGCAGGAAACTAGTGTCCCACCACACATGCTTTGGGAAATGAAGGGCCATTTGCTAGTGAGTTATCACAGGTGAACTTTTTAGTTAAAAAGCTTTTTAAAATATTTTGAGGGGCCAGGCCTGTGGCCTAGTGGTTAAGTTCAGGGCACTTTGCTTTGGTGGCCCGGGTCTGGTTCCTGGGCATGGACCTACACCACTCATCAGTGGCCACGCTGTGTTGGCAACCCACATACAAAATAGAGGAAGACTGCCACGGTTATTATCTCAGAGCAAATCTTCCTCAGGAAAAAAAAAAAAACTGAACTTCTCTTTTATGGTCTTTTAATACCCTTTTTCTCACAAGTGTGATATCTTTCTTGGTCTGACTATTTCTTTTCATTAAAGATTGTTTTCATAATGATTCTCAGATTGTCTTCAGATTTCTTTTTATTAAAGGTATGTCTTAGCTAAGATCTCAAAGACCAGACAGCACAGTCCCACTTGGAGGCTCAATTCTGCATTTAAGAACCCAATTTGAGCTTTTACAGACATACATACTTCAGATAAGTCTTTGGATAGTCCCAAAGTTTCTTTCAAGGAGGAGCAGTACACAAAATTCTGTGCTGAAACTGTATCAAACTTGTCCCGTGTTAACAACTTGCACTTTAAAAAAAAAGGAATTCTCAAATGATCTTTTTCCATTTTTTGTATAGTGAAGGAATAAGCACAAATATTCTCATCTCCAGCAGTTCAAAACTAGTCTATTAAGTGTCTTTAAATATCTAAATTGCCAAAGTTACATATAGGCAATCATATATTAAAATGGAAGGCATTTTAAAATCGCTGATTAAAATTTTTAATTTCTTCTGAATTTGATTTTATTTTTTAATGGTCTGAGAACCAGCCACTGCTTAGGGTTACTGCTGTCTTTTCATCATTGAGATGGTATGCATCGTAAATGTGCCTTCAAAGGCTCACACAAGTCTGTTTATTAATTCTCCTTTCAAGAGATGCAAGAGGCCAGTTGAGTCCGGCAAGCAGTTCCCTTCTGCTTGTGTGCAGGATAGCACCTAGAGTCAGTATGTTATCCAGCCTTTTAAGAGCATCAGCAAGCAGGAGAGAAATCTTAGAAAACTCAGCTCTTTGCAATAGATACCTGTCAGGAGGAAAATTTATTTGGGCTTAGACTGTGACTACCTCATTCAAGATGATTAATGTAGATATGAAGGATCTGGGGCAAATATGCTGGGTGGATCTTTTGCTGTCCCTGCAGTGCTTTTTTTTTTTTTTTTGAGGAAGATTAGCCCTGAGCTAACATCCACCACCAATCCTCCTCTTTTTGCTGAAGTAGACTGGCCCTGAGCTAACATCTGTGCCCATCTTCCTCTATTTTTTTGTATATAGGACACCTGTCACAGCACAGCTTATCAAGCTGCACATAGGTCCGTGCCCAGATTTGGGCCAGTGGACCCCGGCCACCGAAGTAGAGCGTGCAAACTTAACCCCTAAGCCATGGGGTCGCCTGGACTCCATCCTGCTTTTTGAGAGCCAGTGCCATAAAACTGAAATGGGAAGAACTAAAACAGTATCTACTGACCTAACTAAAAGTTTACTGACACGGCTCATTCTCCCAAGAAACAACAAGGCCAGCTTGATGTCGTCAGGGAGAGTATTGGAATGGTCAGAGGTCAGCAGTTTGACACTCGGAATGAGGAACAAACAGCTTTCTTGTCTTCGTCCACGTGATAATGAATCTCTCTCAGTCACCCCAGGACCTGCCTCAACCCTTGCACACCTTCTGGTCTCTTCTGTGCACAGCTAACCAGAGGCATACGCCCATAGGAACAACTGCACACAGAGCTCCCTGACTCCACTAAATACTGAAAATATTTGGAAATCTGTTTCCAAAAGTTTTTCCCCCTTTGTAGACCCACATAGAGGGAATGGGTCCAAATTGTTCATACTGAGCAAAGTAAGAAACGAGCAGATTCTATTTCCCTTAAAGATTTTAATTGTTAAAGATGTTAATTAATGAGTTTCAATCTACCCTAGGAAATAGGAAGTCACAATACTTTGAGACTCAGGGACATCTAAAATCTTATTTTTTGGTTTATTTGCTTGGCAATTCTGAGTGTAACCTTGTAAACTTTCTCCCATGGAGCAAATCCATCATGCAGCTAAAATGTCCTGCAGGATCTAAGTAAAGGGAAAGTATAATAAGAGAGGAGACAATACACAAGAACACCAGAGAAACTCATCCTTCTAAGTTTTGTCTTAGTGGAAAGATTGATGAGTAACTATTCACTAAGCCCCAGACCTCTAAAGTTTACCTGACAACAAAAATGAGAGAACACCTTGGCTCACACCACCTCTCCTCTCTCCCTTCCTTACTCTCTCCAAATTCCAAATGATACATGCACAGTTTTGTTACCCCCAAACTGGGAGTTTCCCCCAAATACACATATTAGATTGGTGCTTGAATATTTAAAAAAGGGGTCGGCTCTGTGGCCGAGTGGTTAAGTTGACGCGCTCCACTGCAGCGGCCCAGGGTTCGGATCCTGGGTGCGGACATGGCACCGCTCGTCAGGCCACGTTGAGGTGGTGTCCCACATCCCACAGCTAGAAGGACCTGCAACTAAGATATACAGCTATGTACGGGGGAGTTTGAGGAGATAAGGCAGAAAAAAAAAAAAAGAAGATTGGCAACAGTTGTTAGCTCAGGTGCCAATCTCTAAGAAAAAAAAGAAAGAAAAGGAAGATTGGCAACAGTTGTTAGCTCAGGTGCCAATCTTTAAAAAAAAAAAAATTTTTTTTAATTTTTTCTCTGCTAATGATTTGGTTTGGAGCAAGAAAGTTCCATGCTTTGTTTACATGATCAAGGAGGATGTGGTTTGAGGACCTCGTAGACCTCCCAGAATGAAAATCATTCACAGCAGAGTAAGATACAAATAGTAGACACTACTCTTTATCATCGTGACAGGAAGGCCATTTTCAGAATTTGACAAAACAGCCAAAAGAACACAGAAAAGAAAAACTAGCTGATTATAAAGAAAGAAAAGTCATCTTAAAGGTAGATTATGAAACTTAAGCCAAGATTTAAAGGAAAGCAAGAAGTTTCTGATACAAGTCCTGCCCAAACACCTGGAACTTTCCCAGGTCCCAGAGCCATCCTTTCCAAGTTACTCTTTGTGACTCTGGTTCCAAGGTAGGCTAATCCAGTCGAAGGAAGGATTTACCAGAAAAAGCTTACTAGTTTGGACACAAGCACTTAGTTGCAAGTACTACCCATAAAGTTAAATAAGCAATAACAATAATAATCATCAACGACATGTATTGAAAACTTTGTGCCAGAAACTTGTCTAAGTTACCCAGTATGTATGAACTCATTTCATCCTCTTAACAACCCTATGAGCTGGATACTACTATTACTCCCATTTTATAGATTTATATTTTCTAGATTTTATATATGTGCCTCTCTGAGGCACAGAGAGGTTAAGTAATTTGAACAAGGTCATACAACTGGTGAGGTGAAGAGCCAGAATTCAAATTCAAGCAATCTGGCTCCACAAAGCATGTTTCTAACTACTACAACAGATACAGCTACTGCTTATAGGCTTCAGATAAGTAATAAAAAGCAGCAAAAAAATTACAGAAGAAAGAATGAAATTGAATGAAAGAAAACAGAAAATTTTTAAAAGATAATATGAAAAGAAAGAGAACAAGTAACCCAGGGGAAAAAAAGGTTTCCTTTCTTCTATTCAGTTTCCTATTCCACTTTGGGAAGTCTGGAGAAGTGAGGCCAACTTTAGATTTCAGTAATTTATGGCATATTCTACTAAGGACTTCAATCTGATACAATCTAGGAATTCCAGGAACCCTATGCTAGGAAACAGCTTTCCAGGACTCCCAGGACAACAAGAGAGTCAGCATCAAAAAAAAAAAAAACAAAACCAGACCACAAGTAGCAGGGGATCCACCACCTACACCTCTGTCAAACTCAAGTCCCTGAAAAGACTGCCACCAAGGGAATATACAGGGGGACATGGGAGAAGCATTTTCTGCCTCTTTCCAAAAATAATTTGAAGTGCCTTTAACTAAAAAACATATACATAAGATTTATAAAATGAAAATAGCAATTCAGCACCTTGGAAAGAGAAAGTAAATATGGTCATCCCAGGAGCTGGGAGAATCAGACTAACGCCCAGGTTAGTCTGAGCAGGCTTTCAGGAAACTGAAGCCAAAAAAGGAAACATGTTAAGTTATTTAGTTTTTCTTATCGTGCTCTCTTTGAACTACTGGGTCTTAAGTCCCAAATCCCCATCTATGGTGACCTGATCTTAGACCTAAATTAGAAACGCGCCTGAGATGCCTGCTCCAAAGAATGTGGATCTCTAAGCCCTCCTTCTTGCCATACTCAGAAGTATCACCAAAATCTGCAAAGGAGGTAAAGACTGACGTAGCTTTAAATTCTTAAAAAATAATGAAAATCTCACATTAGCTCCACTATAGAAGTAATTGGGCAAGAAGATGGAAAATTGTGCATCAAATGCTCCGAGGAACAGTGCGAAGAAGGAAGATGGCTTCTCATGGGTGAACAAACTTCTATGACGTGCACCAGACTTAATGGTACTGGTTCTATATAGAAGGAGTTATGGCGCTCTATGTTTTTATTTAGGGCCACAGCACCTTGGTCTCATACTTGTCTCTTCCTTTTGGCTATCCCTAGTGACTCATCTGGGCAGAACAAACAGGCAATGTCCCATGGAGGAGACAGGAAGACTAGCTGCAGCCCAGAATCATGAGAGGGACGACCTTCAAATCACAACTAGAAATGGTGTGGCTCAGTCCCCCTGCTGGGAACCTGCCCCCAGATAATCGCGCACTCATCAGCAAACCACGGCTGGATGAATGCGAGTGTCCTAGAAGCCAGTTATTCTATAGAGCGCTGCCTTCCTCTTCTATTCAACATACATTTTTTGAAATCCACCTTCTTAGACACTGCGCTAAGAATTGGATAAAGTGATAAAATTACAAGTGAAGTAGAAATTCCCGGAGCTTTTTAATATTTTATTCAGCAAATAATTATTGCACACCTATAGGAGTGCAAGGTACTAGAGATAAGGTGATGAACTTCATGAAATCCCTGCTCTCGTGGAACTTACTTTATTTGGGATAGTGGAAGGATAGACATTAAAATAAATGTCACCTAGAAAAAAATGTTATGGAAATATAGCAGGGTAGAATGCTAAAGAGTGACAGTGAGGAGTAACTCTTTGATAAGGTGACATTTGAACAAGAACTATTAGGTGTAGCAAAACCTAATGGTGGCATTGACAAACATTTCTTTCCAGAGATTGGTGGAGATGAAGGACTCTTTTCACTGAGTTCAAGAAAGAAAGAGAGGGAATGGAGACAGGAATTAAAGACAACTCTAAGTGACTTTGTTGTGAAAGGGAGCAGAGAAATTGGGCAACAGCTGAGAGGGCTCTTAGGGTCTTTGAAAAGATGAGAGATATAATGTACTCGTATGATGGAGACTAAATAAGAAAGTTTTCTCTTTCCTCGAGGTTTCAGGGCTCTGAATCCTACCTTAATTGTAAGAATGCTAAAAAGGTATGTCTGTGATGTGATACGGAAGATGCAGCCAGTCTCTCTGCTTCTTTCTTACCTGAAGTAGAAAAAGGATAATAAGATCAAGCCTCACAGGGCAGCTTAAATGCGGAACCGAGTTTGAAGAACAATGTGTTCTTCATGTTTGACATGAGTCCAGAGAACAGTTTTTGCCAGCATGTTTATTTCCCTCCAACTGTTCCCTGGTTGGAGTTTCAGCAGTTAGATATATAAAGGAAAACGTGTAAATTCTAAAGTAAAGAAAGTCTGTAGAAATAAAACTTCAGGACAAAGCAGCCCCAGTTACAGGCAGACCAAATACTGCTGATTACCAGCAAGAAAGCCTTCATTGTAACAAGGATTTTACCCTTTCTGTGGCATTCCTAAGGAACAAAAGAGAAGTGCTGCAAACCAATCACAATTAGCAATAGTTTTACTCACACTAAAATCATTCTAATGTGGTATTTGATAAAAACAAAATAATCTGTTTACTTAACCGGGAAGAAAACGTACTATTTTTGAGCAACTGAAAGTCACTGCAATATATTAATTGAATGGCTCATAATTACTGCATTGTTCTGATGTTTATCTTAGACTCTGCATGAGTGGGTTTTCCTTGATGCTAATCCCATTAGAAGTAAAATGGACCGCAGTTTTGAATCTCTCTGTTCCTTAAAATAAGTTAAGTGACAACGTGTTTAATAACAGGTGCCGTTTTACTGATGTCCAGATTAAAGAGTAAAATAACTTAGAGAAAATGAGTTTTCACCTTTTTCACAGCTTTTAATATATATATTCAGAAATAATTATCAAATAGTGGAATAACTGAAAATAACTTATGCATATAGGAACACAGCAGACAAAAAGATAAAACATTAAGAAACATTCGTACTACACCAAATTTATTTCAAGGATAACCTTTTTATTGAGACCTTAGTACCCTTGCCTTTCCACCATCTCACCCATTCTCTTCCCTCCCCTTTCTCTGTCCCCCCAGGAGGACTCTTACATATTATTCTTTGTTCTATAAAAGGAATGTCTGGAATGGACACAAGGTGCTCTATCTGGGAGCTCAACATCTTGATCTTAGAAGCTTGAAAGGGCAGGGACTATAACATAGGAAGGGATCTGATCTGACAGGCAGGACTATGAAGTACAGAGTCAAGCTTCCTGCTCCTTTTGAATATTTGGGGAAAAGAATCAAGTCCTTGTTTGGAGCTTTTCCAACATCCATTACTATATTTAAGTGGTTTCTAGATGCTTCATGCATTAAGACCTGTACCTACAGACAATCTTATTTCTGAGAAATAGAAAAATAAAAGTCATATTCATAGGCTGATTCTAAGTTTGCCCATAAATAATGATTCCTATGCATCAGGACTGCAGAAATAATGGAATAATGAGTCATGTCTCATGAAAATGATTTCTGGGCAAGCCTCACTTAATCCTTCATCATGAGGGAACACTGTCATTTAAAACAACTAATAAACAGTTGCTATAGATCTGAAGTGACATGTAAAATAGTGAAGTACCTCTATGGCTAAATGGACCTCACTAACAATCTTCAATGGCTGCTAACATCACAAACAGAGAGACAGTTAGACATTGTGTGCCTCCTAATGCAAATATATACCTTTATATACAAAGTGTTGTTGCCCCTCTCCCCCACCCCCCACATACAAATCCTTGTATCTGTTCAAGCTAGTAGACTAGTGCTATTCTCAGCTGGAGCAGGGGAGGGAGATTTTGCTCCTGGAGGACATTTGACATTGTGTGGAGACATTTTTGGTTGTCACAACTGGGAGGTGTTGCTGGCTTCTAATGGATAGAGACCAGGGATACTGTTGGACACTCTACAAAGCACAAGACAGCTCTCCACAATAAAGAATTATCTGGCCCCAAATGTCATTAGTACCAAGGTTGAGAAACCTTGCTCTAGATCTAGCTACCAATTTCCAGGAAATACAGGAAACAGGAGAACATGTTAAAGGACATCAGGGGATGCAATGAGCAAAACCCACACTGTAGGAAACTCCAGACAAGTGATGGTTCTTTCAACCAATAAATTGCAAGGGGTAAAAAAAAGAAATGGAAGGCAAACCTACACATTGAAAGACAGCAACCAATTCCAATGTATACATTTTATTTGGATTTTGATTTAAATGACACTAAAAATCCATAACAAGACAATTGGGGAATTTTTAAAACTGACACTATCTGATTATTTTAAATAACAGCTGTTGACTTTTTGGTGTGATCATGATATTCATATGTTATGTTATGTTTTAGTCCTTATATTTTAAGATAAATACTGAATTATTCAAAGGCAAAATTATATGATGTCTGGGATCTGCTTCAAAATAATGGGGAGAAGAATAAAAAGATATAGGTAAGACGAAATTAGCTAGGAAATGATAATTGATATAACTGAGTGATGAATACAAAGGGATTCATTATACAATTCACTGTGCTTCTGCTTATGTTTAAAGCCTTCCATAATAAAAAGCTTTAAACAATAATTTTTAAAAATAACAAAATAGTTAAGTAAGTTTCAGGCAAAAATAATTTGTAAACTTCCATTACTAAAGAACAGTATTCTGAGGGCATGGGCATAGGGTTTAGGCCTGTGTTAAAACCCTGGCTTCTCCAACCTTGCCTCTTGACAATCTTTATAATCTCTGGAAAGTGGAGAGAGTCATCATACCCACCTTGTAGTATTGATGTAAAAATTGCATGAGATACTGATGGGTGCCCCATGAATGGCAATTCCCTTCCCCACTTCTCACAAGAGCACCAAACAAAGAAGGAAAACAAAATGAGTGCAATGCTGCCCCCTCCCCAACTACTTTGATCTAGGCCATTCATTTCTTTCTTGTATGAATCTGGCTGTGGCCAGGAGATCAAAGCACTAACAAGGAAGGATGAAGATTCTTTTCTTAACTTCCCCTGACTTATTAGATTTTTTCACTCTCCTCCATAAACAACACATAGCAATAAATAAACAAGGTAGTGACAAATAGGAAAGAATACTTCATTGTAAAACCCCCTTACATGTGTGAGATTCACTTTAGGGCCATGAACCCTGAAGGATTCATAACTTGTATGATTCCAGAAACAATGAGCTATAAATGTGGTTCTCTTTCCTAAACAAATCCTTGTTTCACCAATTACTTGTACTTAAAAAAAACAAAACCAAAAAAACACTTGATTAAAAATTCCTGCCCAGATATTTTATAAAGCTCACTTCCTTTCCTTCATTCCTTTCTATAACAGCTGCTTGCATGCTCATACCCTGCCAGCTTTTTTCCAGAAGTTCCACTGGCAGTCATGAGGCAGTTGTACTGGTGACTTTAGACTTGGCTGCAGAATGTTCACATGGAATAAATCCAAACAGTCTGTTTTGGCTGCCTTCTATTTTCCCAAAAGTAGCATTTCCTTCAGTCTCATTGCATTTGCAATAAAGCACTCATTTTTATCCACTTGTAAATTAGGAATAAAGACACAGGCTGTTGGCTGGTGGCACAGGCCTCTGGGTCTCTCTTAAACTTGTACAAGGTAAAACTTTCTCCTTCTGTAAATAAAGTCCTTCATGAAGACCAATCACTACACTTGGAACCAGAAAACAGGTTGAGCCCTGGCTCTGCCACACATTACACAACCTCTACCTTTTGCAGTTTTAGTTTCTTTATTCATAAGAAAGTATAATAACACCTGCTCTATGTCCTAATTGAGGAACCTAATGAGAATAACAACTGGAATTTATATAAGGCTTTGAAGTTTACAAAATATTGCAAAATATAATATATGATTTACCAGTATTATTAATCAAAAATATTTTCTTCACTTGCCACAATGAAGTATCTATTGTTTGCTTTACAAAGTACTGAAAGGAGAGTCCTTGAGTCATGGACCTTCTATTTTGTGACATCCAGACCCACAAGACCATCTCTAAAATTGACAGTACTAAGTCTAAATTATCTGCAAAATTTCCAAAGTGAAAGGAGATCCAAAACAGAGGCAACATAATCTCTCTCAAAAGAGAATATTTAAGTCAAAAATTATACCACAACAGAACTGTACCAGGAACTCTGCTAGGAAATGGAGCTACAAAGACAAATAGCACGCAATCCTCTCAAAGAAAAATAACATCCAAGGGAAGAAAGCACTGGAGAAGTGTTGTTTTTTAAAATATACCATGTGATCATGGTGTGGATGCAGCATGAATCTGGACAAGTCTGGGCCCAGGTCTTTCCTGTTCACATAGACAAGCGTTTCTTCCATTAAGAGTACAGTGTGAACAGGACAGTGAGCAGAGTAAGTGTGAACAGTACAGTGAACAGAGTACAGTTTGAGCAGGACAGTACTGGAACAATTTGCTCATAACCAGTTTGTGTTAGCTCCCACACTAGGCATGGCACTATATTGCGAAGTGTAGCAAAGTACACAGAAGATGGCTCTTTCATCAAGAAGCATAAAATACATCATTTGGACCAAAGGAAGGAATTTGGAAACAGTCCAGAGAACTAAAACTAAATCAAAATGATCAAACAATAGGCAAAGTGTCCCATGAGAATAAGCCAAAACTTCAATCTTTAGTTGAGGACATAATAACTAAGAAATTTATGATCAAGACTTCTAAGGTACACAAAATCTGTCTACCGATTATTGGAATACTGAAATACTAAAATAACTCCTTGAAGTTTAAGAGCAAAGGAAAAGAAGTACCATTACTTAGCTCACAGGACACTTATGAAATGCAGTATACCAAAACAAATGTCAGGAAAAATGCATAAAAACTCAAGGGAGTTCTGGATAAATTCATAAATGATAGGCTTATAAAGACTTTTAAGAGAAACTGGATTTTGGGGTATGTCTGAGACTTAAGACAGAGTTAGATGGACATTAGGACTGACACAGTAGAATAATTTCTTTATTCTTGTATTCTAACAATTTTATATAAATCTCAAGAGAGGCAGATTAGTCTTTACTAATTTTTAAGAAGTACATCACACACATAATTGCACTCTCTTTTTTGGTCATGGCAATACTTAAACATTATACATAGAATACTGTGATTTGTATGCCTTATCATGTGGTAATCAGGTACAAACTGATGTAGCATGCTGCCACTGTAGAGAAAGCCATTTTCAAAATGTAACAGTTTCCCAAAGGTAATCTGGAAAATATCGAGTCCATAAGAGCAGAAAAAATAATGAGACATTTGATCTACAAACTTAGCATAATAATGTAATAAAAGTTAAAATTGACCAAACTGGATTTTGTACTCAATGTATTCAATGACCTTTCAGGATTCTATGTTAATGTTAAAAGTTTCCTACTTCAAAAAATACAGAAACTTGATGTGCTAAGGCAGGACACAGTTAGTATGCCTTGCTAAAAATAGACTCCTATCAGAACATCACCTCTAATCCACAAAAGAATCTGCCAAGCGATTTCAATAACAAGAGGCATATTGTAAGCGTTTCTGTCCATCAACAAATCTAACAAATTGATTAAAATGCCAAAGGGACAAAGGTGAAACCAAATACAGTGCAAAGACTGAAAGGGACTCACGGCAGTCTCTCTCATCAGTTCCGTCTGAGCAGTCTCTCGTGTGGTCACATCTGTATTCATTCGGGATACATTCACCACTGGAGCATGTGATCTGATCGCTTGAGCAGGTTGTCCCACCTGTGAAGGGGAAAAAATATGACTTTATAATTACTGCCAAGTGCAGACCAATCCACTGACATTTACCAAATATGAATGAAGAAATTTGAAAGCAAAGGCAGGTAGAGCATATGTTGAATATAACCTTTACAGGGTCACAAGGTAGAGTACCCAGCTACCCCAAGGTGGAGAGCTTACAATGCAAAAGTAAAGGTATTATTATCAGGGTACTGTCAAAATGCCCACAGAATCATATCAACACTCAAGCACGTTAGTGTACACAATTATATCATTAACATGTGTTGAGAATATAATATAGATTGAAAACCTATATGGTAAAGAGAATGGATGAAATAAGAATTTTGCAGATACAGGTATTAATCAAGGATTGGTAAGGTCCCCTTCATTGAAATCTTTGTTTAAACAAGAAGAAAATATGCCAAAGGGTTAAAAATGGTTATTTCTGAGTGGTAGGAATATGGGTGATTTTATTTTTTTCTTTAGAGTTTTCTCTATTATATAAACTTTCTATGTTGAACACTTGTCAATTTCATAAACAGAAAGAAAAAAATTTAAGCTAGCTTGATTTTATCCTATGTTGATTAGGGTAGGTGAAAGCAAGGCATCAATAGTTTATCAAATTCGCCTCTGGATAAAACAGCTAAAGTCAAATGAATTGATGTCACAAGCATCACATGAATGCTATTCTGTAAGTCTGAGACCGGAATTACCATGGGATTTTTTAATTGTCCACATAAAAAGAGAAGCAGTTGGGGAAAATTTGATCCACTAAAAAGTAATATAATCATCAAATGGAAGAAAAAATTTTCCCCTGAATTTTTACAGAGTTTCCTAACTTTCACCACTTAGGTTCAGCAAAATTTGGCTTTCTGATGAAATTACATATCTGTTAAAGGATGTGCCATCTAAACTTAACAAGAAAAACTTTTCTAAAAGAAAAGTGGACAATGACAGCAATAGAGTTAGCAATTGAAATTTCAAACATAGAAAGACTACCATACGATAAATAAGATGTAAAAAATTAACCATAATTACTACACTTTTCCATGTTTAATTGACTACATCTTTCTTGTCACCTTGTTCCTTCTTCCTGTTTAACTAATAAAATGGTTTCATTATGAATGTGTCATGTAATTCTTGAATAGCAAATAAAATTTTCCCAGTCAGCCTATGTCTGACACTTTCAAAGTATGATTTCATATTTTCTCCCAGTACCTTATATCTGTGGGTTAAATTTTACTTCTATTAATAAACTTAGAATAGATCAACTTTTCTAAAAGTCACTTAAACATTTGAATTCTTCCCAAAGCAGAGACAGTATCTGAATAAACTTAAAAAGATTACTACTTCCTCATTAAATTCCCATATAATTTAAGTATGTATTGCCAATTTCCACTTAAAAGTAAAGAGCTTTCTTTTATTACTGAAGAGGCAAGTCATGAATAGTCCTAAACAAAATATGAAAAGAAACTAAATCAAGTGACAATATTATTTTAATTATCTTGGCTTTCTTCTTAAATTCAAGTCCAAATCAATTCTATATATGTACTTAAGATTTCAAAGGGTGTATGAAGAAGCAATTAAAAGCTCATTCAAACATAGAGAAATGACAAATTAAAATTATATAGTTCCACCAACCAATCTAATGCTGGAATTCACTTATTCCTTTGATGCATAAACACCTATTATGGGCCTATCATGTGTCACAAAGTACACCAACGATGAGATTATAAAGATGAATAAGGCACAATCTTTACTTTCAAGAAGCACATATTTTTCTGAGGGAGACTTTAAGAAATAATTGGAAAACGATAATGAAAGTGAATTGTAGGCACACAAGGAATTATAGAGGCATCAGGGAGAGATGCCTAAGTCACTCTGGGATGAGGGTACAGACAGGGATAGCTTCCTTAAGGAGGTAACATCTCACCTGGGTCTTAAAGGAGAAGCAGCCATTAGCTAGGTCAAGAGGAAAGAAGGACTGTCTACCAACAAGCATTCAGGCAGCATGCACAGAGGTGAAAGGCTGGACACAGCATGGTATGCCCAAGGGATCTACAAGCACTGCTGTGGCCCCAAATGGACATCAAGGCGGGAATGGCAAGTGATAGACAAGGAAAAATAAGCACCAGTCACACCTTAGAAGCCACTGTAAACCATGTTAACGAATCTGAACTTTCTCCCTCAAGTGGTGAGCTACCAAAGGGTTTTAGTTAGATCTTTCCAGCATCAGTGTCAGGGAGAAGCTGAGAAGGCACAAAACTAGATGCAGGGAGGCTAGCCCAGAGGCTGGTGCAGTCACCCGGATGAGAGATGTTGGTAGTGATGGCATACATGGGAGAGAGATGAACTTTAGAGATGTTAGGCAGGAGTTGGTGATTTAACGTGGGCTGCGAAAGAGAGGAACGAACCAAAAGAGACTTCCAAGTTTCTAGCTTGGGTGCCTAGGGGATTGTGGTATCATTTTCATGCTACTTGAGTACATCTTTAATGTCACCTACAGCCAGCTTTTTTTCCATCCAATAAAATGCTTTCACTCTAAAATATGTTTCATGAAATTCTAAATTAACAAGGAAAACAGCCTCAATCTGCCTATTTCTGATAGTTTGAGACTGATTTTGTACTTTCTGCTAGTACTTTATAGTGGGTTAATTTTATTCCTATAATAAAGATAATACATGTAGACCAGCAAATATAGAAGAAAAAGGTCTACATTTTCCCCAATTCAAGGGGGAATATGATTAACTCCACTTGGGACACCTTGAGTTTGAGGAGTCTTGGAGTGTCCAACAGGCAGTTGAATATACAAGACTGAAGTGTAGACAAGATGAATGAAGTCACTGCTCTTCACAGATTCACAGTCTAGCCCTATCCTGTTCCCACTGAGCATCCACTACCTGCAGGTCACCCCTCATTCCCCTGGGACCTTTGAGAGGCCAGCCAGAGAACGCCGTAGCCTAGACAGATTTCCTGTAAACAAGGATTTCTTTTTTTTTTTTTTTAAAGATTTTATTTTTTCCTTTTGCTCCCCAAAGCCCCCCGGTACATAGTTGTATATTCTTCGTTGTGGGCTCTTCTAGTTGTGGCATGTGGGACGCTGCCTCAGCATGGTTTGATGAGCAGTGCCATGTCCGCGCCCAGGATTCGAACCAACGAAACACTGGGCCGCCTGCAGCAGAGCGCGCGAACTTAACCACTAGGCCACGGGGCCAGCCCCTGTAAACAAGGATTTCTTCTTGCACCCTACTATGCCTAGCACTTTTCCTTCCTCCCTTTAGGACTTTCGAGCCACCATCCCCCATCTCCCTCTTTCAGATCTAGTGGTCTCCTTTTGCCACTCCACCTCAAATCCTGACACATAACTGGACCTTATTTGGATATGCCAGCCTCCTGATTGGCTTTGAGTAGCTCCTGTCCATGCCTTCCTCAGGACTGCCATTTGTCACCATCACCACCCTCCACAGCCCTACATAGTTTGCTCAAAGCTACCAACAAATGTTTTCTTTCTTTCTTGAGTGTAACATAATCTGAATTAAATACTGAGAACCTATCCCCTTTCCAAATCGCTGGGGTATATTTCTAATTCTTCAGCACATTCACTCTTTCAGTATCGTCCGACCCCTGAGTGAGATTGCTGGCATATGCTCCCTTGTCATTTAAGGCCCAACTCAGCATTTCTAAGGAATCATTACATTGTGTTTTGCAATTGTAACAGGTTATATGTTAGGTGTCCAAAGAGCCAAAAGAAAATTCCTCCATAAACACTTACGGCAATGCTGTTCGTCTGAGCCATCCTCACAGTCGTGCTCATCGTCACACACCCAGGAGTGGGGGATGCATAGCCCTTCACTCTGACACTTGAACTGGCCTGACTGGCAGGAAGAGGGAGCTAAAACAAACCAGAAAAGCACTCATGTCAAACATCCATCCTATGACATCAATAAGAAATGCTTAATTCAAAGGAATGTACATCAGCTCCTGCTCAATACATTTGATAGCAAATAGTAAACAACCCTATACCAGAGTCTGTGGACTCTAACCAGTGTTCACCATCAAATAATCTGAGTGATGTCATCACAACAAACTGATAATACATACAAAGTTATGACAAAAAGGTATTAAATTAAATTTATTTAAATAAAAATTAACTATGAGTTTTATTAAATTAGTTTAAATGTTTTGTAGTAACTAATCATAAAGCATCTTGATGAATTGGAAAACCCATGAGATCTGGAAAAGAAGGCCCAGAATCAAATAATTATTATTTCCACAATTTACTTGCTTTAGGATCTTTCGCAGGTTCTCCAAGCCTCAGTATGTGCATCATAAAATAGGGATTGTATTTATCTCATGGTTTGCTATAAAAAATAAGTTAAATAATGCATGTGAAGGTGCCATGTAATATTAGTTGCTATCACTATTGTCATTGGTATTGTTGTTATTATCATTGTTACAGGACATTGAAATGTAATAATCTCTGAAGAGTTGTTGGTATAACTATTCATTTATTCCTTCATCCCAGAATACATTGTTCTTGGTTTTCTGGTCCTAGTATTTAATCTAAAATGAACTCAGTAAGCCCAGAGGAGGCAAATACATAGCACATGACCATGTCTCTACACATAGAACTACTCCCTTGCTTAAAGCGTGGTTCATAGACTAGCAGCATCAGCACCAGCTGGGAGCTTGTAGAAATGCAGAATCTCAAGTCCACCTCAAACATATGGAATCAAAATCTGCACTTTAACAAGCTCCCCAGGTGATCCATTTGTGCACAAAAGTTTGAGAAGCACTGTATAGGATCTATTCCCCACCCTTCTCTTATTTTCAAATACATCATTATCCAAACAATACACCAAAGTTTGTTCTGTTGTGCCATAGGATGGCCAACAATTCAAAACAAAATTAATTTTTCACCTGCTTTCTTGGATTTTGGATGATAACCCTTGTCTGTTCACCTATCGGAATGAATGAAATGGGGTAGTGTGATCGATCACCTACAGCAAGCTGGGAAGGCCATGTACACAAGGGTTTAGATTCATGCACCAACTGGGAGGCCTTGAATAAATGACAACTTCTCCACACTTCCCAGTTTCCTAATCTGAAACCTACCTCAGAACTTTGTTCAGAGAATTAAATGAAGAAATATCTGTGAAATTGACTTTATAACTAGTTAAATTTGTGGTTGACAATATTATCATGTTTTTAACTATAACTTTTTTTAACATAAAACCACACTAGCCGCTTCTCTGATCTCTTTATGGTAATTCACGCAAGTTCCACTACAGCCTTCAAATAAAAACAGACCCTCCTTCATTTACAAATCACAGAAGTTCAGATAACATTATTTTTGTTTGCTCTTGTTGGTGCACAAAATTTCCAGAGTGAATAATTTGAAATAGTCCCTTACCAGCTTCAGAAAACTTCTCACAAATGTTTCCATATCAAAGTCATGGGGTAAGAGTAAGATAGAAACTGATGTGAGTTGAACCCTTCCTCAAAAGGGGCTGAAACAATTATTAATGCCATCAGTTCTCTATTCAACTGCAGAGATCTCAAAAGACTTAAGCCCAGTCCCGAATCTATCACTAACTGCACAACTCTTTCTCTTTGTGACAGCTGAAATCACCATGAAGCACTCATATTACTCAAAACAGACCTTTGCCCGGCCCCTCACTTACGGCAGCCAGTTTCATCCGAGTCATCCAGGCAGTCTTTTGTTCCATCACACCTCCAAGACGCAGGGATGCAATGTCCATTTTCACAGCGGAAATGCTCACTGTCGCATTCTGCAATCCCACGAGCAAAGAAAATCAGTTTAAAAACTCACCCATACAGATGTTTCACCAAAGAAATACAAATTTTTGATAAAAATAAAAACTTAATTAATTAGTAATCAAAGGAATGTAAATTATAAAATTAGGAAAATGTCTTTGTAATGATTATATTCTCTGTTTTGGGGTTTGCAGGAAGAAGGTCATTTTCATACACAGCTGACTAGAGTGTACCTTGATGTAATCAATCTGGAAAGCAACTTCACAGCACATATATTGCCTTTTTTTTTTTTTTTTTTTAGATCAAGCGCCCTGGGTTTGTTTCCTGGTTAAGGAACCACACCATCAAGTCAGTTGACATACTGAAGTAGTTGCATGTTGCTGTGATGCTGAAAGCTATGTCACTGCTATTCAACTACCAGCAGGGTGACCCATGGTGGACAGGTTTCTGCGGAGCTTCCGGACTAAGACAGACCAGAAAGGACCCAGCCTCCCACATCCAAAAAAATGGGCATGAAGACCCCATGAATAGCAGCAGAGTGTTGTCTGATACAGCACCAGAAGGTGAGAGGATGGCACAAAAATCTCAGGCAGGATTCCACTCTGCTATACACAGGGTCACTAAGAGCCATAATCGACTCCATGGCACTAACAAATCTTGCTTCTTGAAAGTGCTTATTCTTTAACTTGGTACTTTTACTTCTAGGTATTTGTTCTCTGAGGAACTAACCAAAGAATTAGACAAAGATTTGTGCATTGAGATTTTCATCACAACATTATTTCTACTAAAGGAAATTGCAAAGCTCCTGGATGTCCAATAATAGGAAAAGGATTAAATTTTCTTATATCTATGTATTGACATATTAGGAATTAAATGACATAAATCATTAAAATGATTATGAAGAACCTCTAAATGATTTGGAGAAATATTTATAATATAATGTAACAAAGACAAGAATGCAAAAGTTTACCTATAACAAAGTCATATATGGAGGGAAAAAAGCGTAGGAAAAAACCAGAATGTTAACAGTGATTATCTCTGATTGATAACATCATGAGTAACTTTTCACTTGTTTGTGCTTTTTTCAGTTCCCCACATTATATTGTTTTAAAGTGCCTTTTTATTCCTAAGTCGTATACAGCAATTTATGGTCCCTCATTCTTAGATTCGGACCAATATTTTAGCTTTCTGTTTTTTAACTAATTTGTAAGATGCCGGGTCTGCAAGCTCATCTCTGCAAACAAATTTTTTTTAAAAAAAGTCAAAACAAACCAAAAAAAATCTCTACAGCTAAGCACAGTGCACAAACTTGCCACATTCCCAAGCAGCAGTGACATGCCCTAGTGATGCTAGACAGAGAATATAACAAACAAGTTCATTTCATTCAACTAATATACCCTGCAATTTCCCTGAGTCTCCCCAAGGGACAAATTCAGCAGTTGGTTCCTCTGAGTTTCCCCAAATATCTGACCAGTGACCTCTCCATGCATTATGTGCCAAGTAGAAAATTTTTTTAAAGAGAGCAGCCAATGCCAGCCCAACTTGGAGAAGACTCAAAATTATTCTTTCACAAACTCAAAGTGGTAGAGGAGTAATTTGGGGGGATGGAAGAATAATTGAATTTTCCCCATGAATTTAAGTAATCATGCTAAATTACCCATTTCAATTTTGGGCTAATTAACCCAAAACTAGGTAAATATACAGATCAATTACCTACTTCTAAAATAAATAAACAATGTGCTATCCTGACTTGTGTAAATGCAGGCATATCACCAGCATGACATAAACATAGTTAAGTGATCTATTCCTAGGGGATATAGGCTACTTTGTTCATGGAATGTTCAAATCTGATTGTCTGGTAGTGACATCCTGATTTATAATGTATGCTGCAAATGGTCAGAAACTTCCCTTGGCTAAATGGTGGTACCGAGTGGTACAGGAATACGTACACCCAAATACCTTCTATAGACTAATGCATGATGGTGGTTGGTGGTGCAGGTCTGGGGTTGGTGGTGCAGGTCTCTTATCAACTACCTTTAAAACACAACAACCTCCCTTGCAAAAATGCCCCTAAGGAATGTACAAATTCACTCTGGAATCCCAGAACTTCTCATTGGATTTTGTTCTACAAAGCAATATTTCCATGGGAGATTAGGGGCTTTGGAGGTTTAGCTATTAACACAACATATATTAAATCACTTTTATCAATTAGGTCTATTGTTAGTAATCCAACATAAAACATTTGTAGGTTCAGTACATTTGTCTCCCTTAGTATCTAATAATTTCTGGTTGAAAAATTATAACAATCTAAAGGTCAGTCTACTTACAAAGAGTTTCATATTGCTATGGGAAAAAGAAAAGCATAAACTTAGAAACTGAGTATACAGAAGAAAATTTTTAGAACAATATGTTGCCTGTTTTTAATGCACATAATTAGTGCCATTTCTTAAGCAACTTTTACGACAAGTCAGATTTTGAGGTGGGTTTTTATTTTTGCTAAAATATGAAGTTAAACACATCATGAAAAGAACACAAAATAGACACCCAAAAGTCCCTGTTTAAAGCACTTCAAAGCCAATTATTTAAAATCACACACACAAAAAATGAAACTGAGAGCGGAAATTTTGAAATTAACTTGCTAATTAGCATTTTTCACATTTGATCTCCCAAATACTCAGTTATCTAAAGTAATCTACCAAACCCAATTTATTCAATTTATCAACAGATCCATGATAATTCATTTGTCAAATTCACCTTTTCAATATGAACCTCCATGCCTGTTATAACTCCCAAATGACTATTGTTTGGAAATATCTCTCCAGAAAAAACAAACTGGTACTCTATCATTGCTGGGTGGCCTTCTAGCAATCAATCAAAATGCTCCACTGGTTCCAGAAGCCTGTCAGTCATTCTATTATAAAGGCAATATGTGCTATTTAAAAACAAACTGCTAGTGAAAAGGTCTAGATAAGGTCTGATAACAATTGCAGGTGTCTCTGATTTCAATTGGTCTATATGCACTTTATTTTCTGTGTTCTGTTTTAAACAAGTAGCTTTCACTCACAACCCCTCCAAAGGTTACTAGATATTATCTACTCTTTATTGTTTAATAATTTAACATTAAAAAAAGGGAGGGTGGATTTCACTGGAGCAAACCACAGAGTTTAAAGAAGAAAAAACATCTAAGTAGAGCAAAAGTTAACACTTTGTTCAACAAACGGTCTCTAAACATCCATATTCAACCAATCCAGTTTTAACCAAGAGGTAATTTTGCAAACAGTAACTTTCAGAACTTTAAAATATTTTCCCTCTAATAAAAAACCAAGGAGGAAAACATTGTAATCCACACTGAAATAAAAACCTTTTGTTAAGAACCAGGCAGCCATTGACAAGGAACCACTAGAACCAAATGGATACCCGACCTCCCCAGCACTAGCTCCTGCCATTCCCAAGAACCAAAATAGATGGTACCAAGATGAAAAAGAATACTCATATGGTGCTTGAATGACATGCACCATTCTAAGCACTTCCTCAACTTCAAGTCATTTAATCCTCATAACAACCCTACGAGATAGATGCCATTAGTATGAACATTTTACAAATAAAGAAACTGAGGTACAAAGCAGTTCAGTAACTTGCCCAAGATCAAATAGCAAATATGAACAAAGCAATGATTTGAACCTGACAGTTCTGGTTCCAGCATCTGTGCTATATTGACTATTGTTCTATGTTCCCTTTCACCAAAAAGAAAATTTTATTCCAATAAACTCAGGAATGAATGTAAAAATTTGATTTTTTTTCCAAAGTTGCTATCAACACTAAGTGAACTCATTGATTGGGCTGGTGTGGAATCCATACCACACCATAAACTCATAGAATTCAATTGGAGAAGAAGAGTAATCTACTTAGCAACAAACAGTGCACATAAAAACTCATGGGCTAAGGAGAATTTGCAACAATCAAAAGCAACACAAGGAAATGAAAAAGAGTTTTGATCTCTTCAAGAAAATTTATGTTAGACGTAGGGATAAACCTGTTTTCCAACCTTAGAGAGCCCCAAGCTGGAGAAAAACAAGAGTAATCCTTTCTTCATAAATAGCCATATCCCAAGCTTCCTGGTCTAAGCGGTGGACTAAGAATGTGTTAAGATAAGATATTAGAGCAACAGATAATGCCTAGAGAAGAAGTTGTTTGTTTGTTTTTCCAGGGCAGGGAACAGCACTGGATTGAGAACACCACTTCTGTGTCCTTTACAGCCTCTAGCACAGTGCTGGGCACACGTGGGATAGTCAACACATATTCGTCAGGTAATGAAGACTCCTCTTGGGGGCCGGCCCCGTGGCTGAGTGGTTAAGGTCACGCACTCCACTTTGGCAGCCCAGGGTTTTGCCGGTTAGGAGCCTGGGCACAGACATGGCACCGCCCATCAGGCCATGGTGAGGTGGCATCCCAAATGCCACAACTAGAAGGACCCACAACTAAAATATACAACTAGGTACTGGGGGGATTTGGGGAGAAAAAGCAATAATAATAATAATAATAAAAAGATTCCTCTTTGTACAATTCAGTTTGTTGGGAACATTATATATCAGAGATATATAAAACCATCAAGGCAAACAATGAGACTTTAGAGTTTACTATCTTAAATCCATAGAAAGAAAAATAAAATCTGGAATAATTTGAAATAAGAGGACTATCCAGAAGTTTAATAAAAGAAAAATATTGAGTTATATTAATAGCAGTTTTATTATTTTACCCTCTCCTTATAAAAGTTTCTTTTCCTGCTCATGAATTCTCTTCTAAGAAGAGAAAGGCACGTCTTAGTCAATGGAACATTGTCCAAAGTCAACAGAGTAAGGTAATTTCTATGGCAAATCCTATTTCCTGCTGGATCTTAACATGTGCTGGTCCTTCCAGACACTTGGTCTTCCTGAGGAGCTACATGCTCTCTTGTTAAAAACTTGTAAAAATATGTGACATTTTAATAGTTCTACCTGTGCTGATCTCAAACAAACAAATAAATTTAAGAGGCAATTCCTTAATACAGTCATAATTTTTACTTCACTTTTTCTGTACTTTATTTTTACCCCCTTGTATCAATAGACATACTCCTGATGTTTATATGTTGGGTGATGGTTCACAACAATTCTCATACCTTATCCACACCAGCAAGGCCATTCACCTTCTGAAGATTTAGAATCACTTGCTTCTTTCCAAAACTTTACACTGCAGCCATGACAGCCAAGCGTAACAAATTGTGTGGAAGACACTGCCCTGCCTAATGTCAACTGGTGGAATGGCCAAGGACTCAACTGATGGAACTGAAACAAGACATGCACAGCAAACCAACCTACTAGTCTCTTTCTGTGCAATATTTTAGCTGCCTGTTTTCACAACACATCACCAGATAGGTGGCAGGAATTCTTCTTTTTCAACCCAGTTTTACAAGCCACTAAATCAACTGCTTTTTCCAAATTATTGTTTCAGAGCCCTGATGTTTTGATAGAGCAAAACAACATTAAGAGGACATTTCAAGAAATCAAAGACTTTGAGGCAAAACCCACAAAGCCAGTTTTTTTTTTTTTTTTAAGATTTTATTTTTCCTTTTTCTCCCCAAAGCCCCCTGGTATATAGTTGTATATTTTTAGTTGTGGGTCCATCTAGTTGTGGCAAGTGGGATGCTGCCTCAGCATGGCCTGACAAGTGGTGCCATGTCTGTGCCCAGGATTTGAACCGGCAAAACCCAAGGCCGCCAAAGCGGAGCACACGAACTTAACCACTCAGCCACGGGGCCAGTCCCTACAAAGCCAGTTGATGAGTGATCATGTATACACATCAGTAAGTGTAATTAAAAAATAAAAATGACCAGGGGCCGGCCCGGTGGCGCAGCGGTTAAGTTCGCACATTCCGCTTCTCGGCGGCCCAGGGTTCGCTGGTTCGGATCCCGGGTGCGGACATGGCACTGCTTGGCAGCCATGCTGTGGTAGGCGTCCCACGTATAAACTAGAGGAAGATGGGCACGGATGTTAGCTCAGAGCCAGGCTTCCTCAGCAAAAAGAGGAGGACTGGCAGTAGTTAGCTGAGGGCTAATATTCCTCCAAAAATAAAAAATAAAAAATAAATAAATAAATAAAAATGACCAAAAGAATATGTCAGATTCACTAAAGCCACAAAAAAATCATATCTACTATGTGCAAAACATCGTTCTGGGGTTCATGAAAGAAACAAAGGAAGATAAGATATGGTCCTTTTTTTTACAGAGCTTACAAACTTATTGGGGGAAATTTATCTATACATCACTATAAATTAGTCATGCAACAACAATAGCTGCTATTTATTGAGTATCTAATATGTGTCAGACAATATATAAAGCTTTATATACATCCACTGGATCCCCTTAGAAAGGTACGAAGTGAGATTTATACCTATTTAATAGAAAGGGAAATTGAACCTCAGGGACATTGCTCAACTTCCCCAAGGCCACAGAGGCAGAATATGTCAAAGTCTGATTCCAAACCAGGACCCTGTTATAATTCCAGAGTCTATGCTCTTTTTCATCCCACTTCCCACAAAACAAACGACAGCTTTCATTTATCCAGAATTGACTATGTGCCAGCAGTATTTTCAATGTTTCCCATAGATTATCTCACTTGTCCTCACAACCACCCTGTGAGATGGTATTAATAGCTCCATGTCATAGATGAGGAACCTGAGTCTTGACCTACTCTCACAGCTAGTAGGTGGTGGATCAGGGATTCACGCCTGGGTAGTCTGATGCCAAAGCTGTGCTATGTGACAGTAGATGATTTGGTTCCAAATAAGCAGCAGAGAGGATAAGAACCAACTAGTCTCAGGGAGAAAAAAATTAATACCACAGGCTGGAGCAATCAAGAAGGCTTTGTGAAGGAGAACAAGACTGCACTGGGCCTTTGTGAATGAGCAGGATTTGGGTCCGTGAAGAAGAGGGACCAGGCTTTGTGTAGGCCCCAAGCAATCTGAGAGAAGCCCAGCATGGGTGAGGGCCTAATGACCGGGCCTCCATGGCCCAAGCACAGGGAACCTCTCCTAGAGAGGTGGACAACAAAGCTGTGGAAATAGAGAACAAAGAGCCTTGAATGCCAAGCAAAGTGTGACATGATCAAACGGGTTGAGAGAGAGAAAACTTAGAGAACACTAGTACCGGTAACTGTGTTAAAACTCAAGATCGCTCTGGGTGGATGCAAGCCTGGGCTAGGATATTGACTTTGGCCATGAGAATGGCTGAGGGCTCCACTTTATTCTGCAGAACCCTGCCCAGAGCATGAGCTCGGTAAGCAGGCTGGTGGCTGGTTCACCAAAATGCTGCTAGCCGAGATGGGTCCCACTTTATAGCCCCTCCAGCTGCCCCAGAACTGATCCAAAGCAGCTCCACTTGCATGGCAAATGGCCAACAGGTTCCACAGGTGCCACCAAAAGGTATCCTACTGTATTTTCCCCATCGTCCTCTTCCAGCTGAATGTGTCTGAGCACCCAGACTTTAGAATTCAGTTAGACCTCAAGATCGTCAGCTGATCTCAAAGATTGCTTAAGTATTTGCTTAATCATTTTTTAAACTGCCTTTTCAGTGATCAAAAGCCAGCAGAATCACGTGATGCACCAATTCTGAGAAGTGGGAAATTAAGGTTCCACCTTTTCTAACCGAGCTACTCCTCTCCATTTTCATTCAAACCCTAGTTACCCGCCTCTTCCCTTCCCCCAATCTCTTATATCCCACTTATTTTTCACTGACCCCCTCCTACCCCTAAAACGAGAGTGCCAATGAGCGCTGCAGAGCATTATAAATAAAACTACACTTCTCAGGGGTTCTCGAAAGGACATGACTGGTATTTAGGGTGGGACCTCTTACCACGCCACTTATTTTTCATTGAGGACCTCCTACCCCAACAACCAGAGTGCCAATCAGCATGCAGAACATTATAAATAAAACCACACTTCTCGGGGGTTCCCAAGAGGACACAATTGGCATTTAGGGTGGGACAGTTATTCAACTGCCCTGGGCAAAGCAGAATGTATAGTGTTCCTGGCCCCCATATGTGGAATGCCAGTAGTGCCCATCCCCCAATCACTGTGACAACAAAAAACACCCTCATACATGTCCAAACACCCCTTGAGAGTGGCGGTACCACCCCCAGTTGAGAGCAACTTAGAATCTCTAAGCAGCTTGGACATTCAGAGCTCAAAAAGTCTTAACCCACATGAAAGAGATCATCTAAGAAAACCCCTATAATAAATTCTTCCCTTCTAAAGATAATAAAATTTCTTAAACAGCAATCCCACTCCCTCCCACTCATCAATAAGAGGGCCTGGGATTGGGCAATATCACGCTGCAGCTGCTAGTACCAGCAACTTGAAATGAACTCCCCTGGGAGGGCGATAAAGAATCTAAGTTCCAGGGAGGCCTGCTTCACCCTGGAATGCTCCCCGGTGCGTCCACGGGCTCACCCGTTCAAGGGTGGGGGGAGTCACACAGAAAAGAATAAGCCAAAAATCTGAAATCTTCAAGCAGTTCTTCATGAACGTAAAGGATGGTTGCTATGAAAAATCAAGTCATAAACACACCTGATGTATGGTGCAACCTTTTCCCATCTGTATAATTCTCAGAACAAAAAATAATTTCTTCAAACGTCCTCTCCCCACCCCTGCCAAATACACTCAAACAAAATAAAAATATAAATTGACAATCACATAAGAGGCTGAAACACTCAAAAGAATCTCCAAGTTTTACCAAGAGCACTCAGCAACGAAAACTTCCTGCCAGCAGGTACCAAACACTGAAACTGTGTTTGTATTAGTCTCTTCTGTGCTTCCCCAAATAATTCCTGCAGTGCTTTCTGTATCAGCTAAGTCACCGAGGTTCCTGCAGACGGACTCGCCCTCCACGTGGGAGAAAACTAAGCTCACAACCTTTGTCCCCACTCTCCCCAAGGGACTAGCTAGTTATCCACCTCTTTAATGGCCAAAGAGCTACACGTAGAGGATGCTGAAAAGAACACCAGCCAAACAGAAGAAAATTTAAGATGGTCCGCCCGCTCAGGTAAATAAGGACCCAATGAATCAAACTACACAAGAAAAAGGTAAAACGCCCTTCAACACTTAATGATTTAATATGCCTTGTCCAAAAACTATAAATCACCCTCATTTAGGAGCAGATTTCCAACCCCAACTGCCCAAAGTATTTCTTTATGGCTTATTGATTAGCAATATAAATCATCGGAAAATGGTTGAATGGAATCAAACAGTAAAAACGAAAATAGACACTTGTGAGAAATAAGTGACTATACACTTCTCCAGGCAGCTTTCCTGCCTACGGCTTAGAAATGGCGTGATAGGCCCGCTCTCAACCCCAATGCAGTGTTTGTAGACAGCATCAAACCAGGGTTTTTCTGATTCAGTAGGTCCAAGTGTTGAACCATAAATCAAATTGATAGAGATGTGTTAAAGCTGCAAGCATCTCTACTATTGAGGTCATCCTTTTCTGGGAGGGTGTTGTGTTTTTTTTGCAGTAACATTGGTTTATAACATTATATAAATTTCTATTTGGGTCCTCTTAACAAGAAGATTAGATCACTAGGTCATCAACTGAACAATGGCTTGATACTGGAAATTATGACAATAGCAGCAACAGGAGAAGAAATTGACTCCCACCTGGTGGATTTGGTGATTCTCTATACTCATAGGCTAAATCATTTGTAACTACTTCGTGGCTGAACCATACAAATGCCTTGCTGTATTCTTTCTCCTTTACTCCATGTTATTTAGTTCTTGACTATCATAACACTTACACCAACAAGTTCTAAAGACATGAAAAGGGAAAGAAGAGGCAGAAATAGAGTAGAAGAAAGAGACAAAGTGAGAGAGAGGAAAGGAGAGATGTCAAGGTTAAAAATCAGTGTCCAGATACCAAATTAATAAGACCCAGCATCTTGCACTCTAACCTCAGTTTGGTACACAATGGTAAATTATTCTTATTTAGCTAAACGTGTACATTTTCAGAAAGTAGAGATCAGGTATTTTATATATATTATATATTTTATATATTATATAACCTTATATAATATATACTTACATATTATATATAAACTAACTAATTATATATAATATACAAACATAATTTACTGTGAGGAAACCAATGCTTCCACATCAACAAGCAAGCCTGATGACAACTCTGATCAGGAATGTTGATGCCAATAATGGGCTCATTACATTGTTATTTACACAAATACTGACCTGTATAAATAGTTCATTTGTTAGGAGACTCACTGAGGTGCACACATGCATGACTCAACCTTGATGATTTCACTATGGGCATGGATGCTTTCTGCCAACAAAGAATTTTCTTAAACTCTTAAGAAATATTGTGCAGCAAGAATGTGAAAAGATTTCCACCAGTAAGTTTAAAGCCTTTTTTGGGTAATAAGTACTGATAATTAATCATCTGGTAAACTGAAGTCAACACACTTAATAAAAATGGATTATGTCATTACCTTTTTCAAAGACTGGTTTTGCTGATGTTTTACACAGTGTGTTTGTATTTTTTTCCTTCTAGTGACAATAATAGCTCAGGATTTTATAGCAGAAGCTCAAAATTCTCCCACCATGATGTGATATACGGAAAATAAAGAACAGTAGGAAGCAGATGAGATTAAGTGAAGAAGAAGAGTGATAAATACCATCATGATAATCTCTACCATGAATAGAGCATTATTCTAAACTGTGAGCTCCTAAGGCAGGAATAAATACCTCTGTAATCCCAGTGCCTAGCAGAGTACCTCCTAAAACTCAGATGACCCTCAATAAATGAACAATATAGATGCATTAAAAATATGGGTGAAGCCAAGATGATTTCCAAAAGATGGTAAAGTCTTCAGATCTTCATGATTTGTGAACTTTATAATGGATCCTACTGCTTAGCGTCACTGTTTCTTCCAATCTAATTAACAGCTCAAGAATCACCTTCCACGCTGACCTGGATGAGAGGGCAGGAAGACTCAAGAAGTCAACCCCAAATCCTTGGGAGCCTCTTTATATGTTCAGATCATTCTCTGCTAAATCAACAAAGGATGAGACCTCCCCATGTTATACAAAACATTACATTTATATGCAGCACTATTCTGGAGTGGAGAGAGTACTCTGTACCTCACTCCCCCCAAAAAAGGTTACAAGAAAACGTCTGAGTCCACAAATCAAAATTTGTAATTTTAATTAAAAGCAATTTGCTAACACACTATAATCATGATTTTAGTTTCCCTATACAGAGTCAAAGGTAAAGTTGATTTTGTTAACTTGGGAATCTATAAAATAGGATCTATTACATCTGCAAAGACTTTCATGGTAGAATGACACTAAACTTCTAGTGTCTCCTCTCCCATATTGATTCTAACAGATTGAGCAAAAAGAACTTCAGAACATGCCTCATCAGCAGGTTATCTGTTACACAGGGAGTTCTTTGGCCCTGGTTTGTTGTGCCCGGGCTTCAACAGAATTTATAGGTCTCCAAATCACTTCCAGGCTCTGTAAATGTCATCATCTTATGTTATAATGTGAGTATGATGACTTGGAGCAACTCATTAGCTTTTTGACACATAGTCCCAACAACACTGTATTGTTACCAACAGATATCCATGTGTAATGAAATGGTATTTGGGTTTCTGACTATAGACGGTGAATGTACAACATCCCAACATTAAGAGAAGCTCAAATAAAATTACAAATGTATCTGCAATGAAACAGAGACTGTACCACCCTCCTAAGCCTGCTTAGGTTTCCTATTTTCTTCTTTATGCATTTTCTATTTTCCTACAATAAGTATTTTTATTATTTTGTCTATTTTACATCATTCTATCTCAGGTGATCCTCTGGAGTTTTTATGTAGACTAAGTCTATAATTTTAGGGTCTGGCGCCCTGGTGTAGTGGTTGAGGTTAGCACACTCCATTTCGGCAACCTGGGTTTATGGGTTCAGATCCCAGGCGTGGACCTACACCACCTGTCAGCCATGCTGTGGCAGCATCCCACATACAAAGTAGAGGAGGATTGGCACAGATGTAAGCTTAGGGCTAATCTTCTTCAAGCCAAAAAAGAGGAGGGTTGGCAACAGATGTTAGCTCAGGGAAAATCTTCCTCAGCAAGGAAAAAGGAAGAAAAATGAGTATAATTTCAATACCAAAAAAAAATTGATGGTAAATATAAAAGCTTTCCCCAAGTGGACCTTAAATCATTATACTGAGACATGGTTACCTTTTTCAGTCATAAAAGCATTCATAGTGACCTCAGCTCATGCTTCAACAGACGGCATAGAATTAGGGACATAAAGAAATTCAGGATTTTAATCAACTGAAACTGAGCTAAAAAGCTTTCCATTTAGAAAATTCAGTAATTCTCCAGGTCCCAGGTTCGAAAGAACGAAATTTCAAATTCTCCTTAAAAATGCTAAGATATTCATTATTTCAGGTCTCTAAACTTTCTCCTACAGAAAAATGCTACAAATGCAAACATCTTCTTTGACCAAAATAATTTGTGATAATGCATTTACAATACATTCAAAGGAAAACTTTATATCTTTTCTGGATGAATGAGAATAGGATTTATTTAAACCTAGACATTCAACCTCTCCGCAAGGAGGAATAAAATATCCCATTGCCATGACCCCAGCCCCAGGCTTCCCTGGTAACGAAACAGAGACCTCACCACCCTCCTAAGTATTCTCCAGCTCACAGAGCAGATGTTCCAAACTCATTCAATCCAACAAAGACGTATTGAAGCTCTGACGGCCCATTTATCTGTGTGCTCTTAAGGAGGCAGAAGAACAAGTGTCAGGTCACTACTGTAAAGAGAACAAGCCCACAACAATTTGGCTGTCTTCAAGCAAGCCAGTACACCATCCTCTCTCCTGCCAGAAACTACGTGAAGCCGTTCTTCCCCGAGGAGGGTAACGTTCGCTCTGTTTCCTAAGAGCACGCAACACGCCACTAGGTTTGGTGGGCAAAGTTACAAAGAACTTAAAAAAAGGGAAAAGCAACTTCAACTTAAAAGGCTCTTCTGATAGTCCAGGAATGAGGCGATTCCAGCCTTATCTAGTTAAATGTCCCCGCCTCTGCCTCATTTTCCCCACTCTGATCTAAAAATCCTTTCCTTCTCTCTCCCTGGGATCCGCACAGTGCAGAGTTTTCATGGGCTCTCAACTCTGGCCCCTAAAATCTGCCCCCAAGTGAATTTACTCACACCAAAGTTTAAGTGATTTTCAAAGCCTTCCATGGGTATTCGCACTTTCAGCAGAAAATAGGAAGTCCTCAAAGGAACAAGTTTTCTAATTGTGGCGTGATAGGCATGCTCTAATGCCCACATACCTTCCTCATCAGCTTGATGAGGCAGATCTTAGAGGGACAGAGTATCTTATCAGGGTTCCTAATATCCTACTACATAGGCTGCGGTACACGTACAAGGCCATCCTTGCTGATGCAGAAACCTCATGGGCAGTCAGGTAGCATTTTTCCATAAAAGCACAGGCCAGTTAAAATACAGTCAAAGCATTTCTCAGGAGAATTGGTGACATCTCTGGATCAGTGTAATGTGTCTTAGATTAATCCAGGCTGAAGAAAAATGCACTAACGAAATATTGCAACAGCAATGACTCCATAGACCTCGAGAGAATCAAGTAAAGAATGAAAGTGATTTATTGAAACACTGTACTTTTGGTTCTTTTGTAAACTGAAACCACTTTCTCCTACTTTTTGTAACTCAAAAAGACCCTTTCACTGGGAATACGAGTCACCAACTCTACCCCACGTGGAATATATGTGTATATATGCTTGTAACACACACACGCATACCCATAAGGAAGACCAATGTTACAAAGCTTGCTGATCAAGAAATGGATTGCGATGTATTTCTAAAGGTGCACCTCAAATCAATACATATCAAGTATAGACATCTTTATTTCCCTTCTTCCACACAGCCGAGTATGTCTAAAATCCAACAGCTTTTCCACAGAAGGTTAAGAGACGAAGTCTGAATAACCAGACAGCTCTATGCTCGATATACTACTTTAAAACTTGGGGAGGGGACGGGAGGCAGTGAGGAAGGTGAGGGAGGAAGGGAAGACTGCTTAGAAGCCAAGTACCTTTCCAGAGGTGAGCCCTGGAGTCACACGGCCTGGTTCAAACTCCCACTCCATCTCTTACTAACACTGTGGCGGGCGTGTTACTTAATTTCTATGCCTCACTTTCCTCATCTAAAAGCGGGGATAATAAGGGTTCCTACTCATAAGGTTAAAATGAAGATAGAATAAGGAGTATGGGCCTGGCACACAGTAAGTGTTCAACAAATGTTAGTATTGTTACTATTTTTAGACAGGTGTTTTCTGAGCCTTTAAACTGTATATATTATCTCCCTTTGACTTTTTCAATTTTTTTGGTTTCATATGTATTTGCTTATACTCTAGCATTCTATATTCATAATCTGCAACCCAGTCTGAGAATCGTTTTATTTTTTTTATTTCTTTTGTTTTTTTGAGGAAGATCAGCCCTGAGCTAACATCCTCCTCCTTTTGCTGAGTAAGACCGGCCCTGAGCTAACATCCATGCCCATCTTCTTCTACTTTATATGTGGGACGCCTGCCACAGCATGGTTTGATGAGCGGTGCCATGTCCGCACCGGGGATCCAAACCCACAGACCCCAGGCCGCCAAAGCGGAATGTGCAAACTTAACTGCTCTGCCACCGGACCAGCCCTGAGAATCTTTTAAAATTAACCTATTTATATTGATAGCTTTCTTCCCAAAGAGTATATTTAATACAGAAATTTTAGTATTATCTTATTACTATTATCACTTTTATTTTAAATTATACTCTCTCCTTAACTATTTCTTATATTTGAGGTTCACAAGAAAAAAAAAGTATATTCAAAATAAAACTGAACTAGAAAAATAGAACTTAATTCACAAAGATAGGCAAGTTTTCAGGCACACACCTATTCTATGCACTTTCAAAAATACACCACTACTTGGTGAAATAATTAACTCTTTGCCAGCTTATTTGTCTGGTTGATAATATCTCTGTTTTTAAGACATTTCACCAATTATATTCAGAGGTGTTTAAAACATTTCATAATAAAAAAGAATTCACGTTTAACTAAATAACATTAAGCCATTGCCTAAACACAGATATCTTAGCCCAAAGAAGTTGACAGTGACAGTATTTGCTGAATTACTGAGTTAGATAATATGGAATTACTAAACTCTGATATTAGTGTCTGCAATCTAAGAATTCTCCTCACTTCACCCTAAGTGTGGAAAGTGCTTCTGACTGGATGACATTTTGAAAAAGGTCAAGCATGAAGGAAATAGAGGCCACATCTCACAAAAGGAAAAGTCCTGAACTTTTCAAAATGTAAACTGCTAACGGTATCACTATAGCAGCCATTAATTAAGCAAAGGAGATTCTGATATAAAGAAACCAGAGAACAAGTAGTATTTCTAACCTCAAAATCAGAGATTCGTGGATGCATAATATGGTATCCATCTCTCCTATATAACGTCAAAGGTTAAGAGAGAACTTAGAGTCAAATTCCAACATTCTTTTGGTGCATGCTACGTGCCTACGACTTCCTTCCTATCCCTTAGAGTCATTAGAAATAGGCTTCATCCTTCTACATGATGGTCCTCTGAATGTTTGGAGAGCTAGCCTTTGTTCCCCTGGTTCTTCTCTTCTCCAAAAGAAACATCGCCAGTTTTTCCATCATTCCTCCCATAACATGGTTTCCAGTTCTCTCATCATCCTTGTTTCTCTCCTCCAAATTCACTTCAAATTATCTGTCTCTCCCAAAACGTGGTCCTCAAAGCTGAACAAATGCTCACAGTCACCTGACCATCTATGGCCAGGACCACAGTAGTCCACCTCAATATTCATTCCCCCATCCTCTTCAGAAAGAGAATCCCAATTTCATTCAGTGAGCAATGTGTTCAGCTAAAAGGCTACATTTCTCAGACTTCAGCTAAGTGTAGTCATGGGACTAAGTCTTGATCAGTGAGACAAAATGCAAACAGTAATGTGTAGGACTTCTCAGAAGTCTCCTTTAAAGAGAGAAGGCACCCCCTTCTTTTTCCTCCTCCATTCCCACTACCTAGCCGGGCACAGAGATGGGTCTGGCTCTAGCAACCGTTTTGGACAATGACGTGAAGTTAGGGATGGAAGCCATCAGCAGAGGATGGTGGAGCAGGAAGATAGGTGCCCAGATCCCTGATAATACCGTGGAAATAACAAACCAGCCTTCTGCTGCTGGTTATGTAAAAGAAAAACAGACATTTATCTTGTCCAAGCCAAACAAAATCCTCTCTGCAAAGCAGTCCAGAGTAGACCACGCCTGTCACCTCCCCTAGGTGATGGAGTTGCTTCACTACCACTCATGGAGTTCTTTTAAGTTTCCACAAAACAAAGATTTTTGGAGTTCCTCCTTACACATGGCTCTATGCCAGACACAGGATACCAGAGGAGGCAGGCATAACTCTGACATCAGTGGTCCTATTCTAGAGGAAGAGATAAAATGCATACATAAATAATTATAATTCACGGTATGATGATAACTGCTGTAAGAGAGGTTCAGATAACATTCAGTGGAGATCAAGTAAGGCCCTGTGGAGGAAGGCAGATTTAAGCTACGATATACAAGCCTGAGGGGAGGGTATGCCTGGCAGAGGGAACAAACTGGAACTGGCACAGAGGTGGGAAAGTGGAAGGCCTGTCCAAGAAAGAGCCACATTCTTCATCCAGTGTCACTGACATGCCTATAAATTACAAAGATCTTGCTTGAGGCAGATTCCCTTTTATTGGAAGCAAAAAACAAATCTGCAAGATCACGGCATCTTCTATGGAGCACCAATTGTTTTGCCATCAAATGAGAGTCTCTCCCAATCCGTAAAGCCACTCTAATTCTAAACAAATGTCAAACATTTTCCATATTTTAAAAAACACTTGGAGGTGATACTTTGCCAATATTCTACCAAACTGTAAGAAATGTTTCCAAGAGGTAGATTGTAAGATTTAATAAACTATAAGTACACGGTGCAAAAGTGTTTCTCCTTTTCCTCTTATAATTGATTAATTTATTTTAGTAAATTGAGTATATGTTCAATAAAAGTTACAGAATCAAGGGAGTAAAGCATGTGGAAATAATAGAGCATTAGATTTAAGCTTGCAAGATCCAGAACGAAACCCCCTATCCTGCCTCAGTTTGCTCATTTGTAAAATGGGGATAGTAATGGTATTTACCTCCCTGGACTTTCCTAAGGACTAAATGCTATAGCTATGGTGACTATATCCCAGGCATATAGTAAGTTTCTGTAAATGTCATCTCTTACTACCAGTATTATTTATTTTTGCCTCTTTGCTCACTCCCTATTAACCAAGAAGGGCCCTCAACAGAAAAACTATTGGCATTTGGTATCTGACAACTCCTTGTAGTATGGAACTGTCCTGTGTATTGCAGCTGGCTTAGTATCCCTGTCCTCTTCCCTCCAAATGCTAGCAGTGACACTCAGGCATTGTGATAACCAAAAATATGCTCCTACACATTTCCAGATGCTCCCTAAGGGAGCTGTACCAACTAGGAATCAATGAGCTAAACCAAAGAAAACATCATACGCCATGCCCAGATGATCAATAAGCTAGAACTTTTTCTGACAAGGGGATTCAAGAAAATACCATCAAGTATTTATTCTCGTAAGTAACATACATTACACTGAACAGACATATCTAATATTCCCGTAAATAAAACATAACTTACAAAACAAATAATGGGAATTATCAAAAATTGCAACAAGGAAATCCTTCCTCTACGTTCCATGGTGACTCTGCCCCCTTCTCGTCACCTCCAGGTCCACAAGTTTATTTCGACCCTCGTCATCTGTCACTAAGATAATTACAGTAATTCTCTAATATAACTGGTTGATCTGCTTTTCATCATTGCAGCAAGCATTATCTTTATAAAATGGAAGTTTGGTCATTGCACTTCCCAGCTTATATTTCTTCAAAGGCACCAAACTGCTTAGCTTGACATGCAAAGTCCTCCACAGTCTCACCAGAGACCCCTCTCCCAACTCCGCCTCCTGCTGACACACCCGCCCTCGACACTCAGCTCAAATGGCAAATCAGTGCAGTTTTCTTTGGCTCTTGGCCCCCTCAGGCCTACTTGACTTCCTTACTCCCTTTCCTGTGCTCCTAAACCTCTATTATACGCCTGGCACTTTGTAGCGCAATTGTTATTCACCTCTGTCTCCATTTCCGGGAACAATAGGCTCTCAATAAATGTTTGTAGAACAAATACATTAATGATAATATTAACCTCAGTTATTAACCAAATCTGGCTTGACAGCTTTCTCACCTGTTGAACATCTCACAGACCTTTCTCTAGTTTCCTGAAATATTAGGAAACAATTATAAGAGGAAAAAAACACATTCTTGACTGTTATTCTTACATGTTCTGCCTAAAACCTCTCAAAAAGCTAAGTGTTCACCTTTGAATATACTCTTCCCTCTGGAAATCCTTCTCCTTGACCAGAGGACACACCTGACCTCTACCTGGACCCATGCTTCCATCATTCTTGTTCTCAGAGTCACAGAGATGTTATCAGTAAACTCTGCATAGGACCAAGTTTACAGGAAGCATGTAGAGGACACACGAAATGGAAACACTGGGTCCATCAAGAAGTTTGAAATTCCCTGTAACATGACATTTGGATCTATGCTTTCAAGACCCAAGAGGTGAAGGACCAAACACTCTTGGCTGTAGAAAGGCAAGTTACAAGGCCTGTCTTCTAATGCTTCTTTGTCTGATAGTTTTACCTCCTTAAAAAAGCTATATTTTGGGGCCAGCCTGGTGGTATAGTGGTTAAGTTTGCATGCTCCACTTTGGCAGCCCAGGGTTCATGAGTTCAGATCCTGGACGCAGACCTACACATCAAGCCGCACTGTGGTGGCATCCCACATACGAAATAGAGGAAGATTGCCACAGATGTTAGCTCAGCAACAATCTTCCTCAAGCAAAAAGAGGAAGATTGGCAACAAATGTTAGCTCAGGGCCAATCTTCCTCACCAACAAAAAAGCTATATTTTTTCCCCAGCAAAGTCTATGGATAGAGAACTTGACAAGTGGTTTCTTTATTTCAAAAGACCACAGCATGGTAGCTGCCCTGCTGCATTGACCTAACTGAGAACTGGTCAACTATGAATAATTTAGCAACAATTTCCCTGTGGGGCCAATGTTTACTGAATGCTCACCAAGTGCCAGGACCTTGCAAGTTCACAGTGTCCTTTAAATACTCCCAGAAACCTGTAGGGTAGAAATTACTAACACTCATTGTATATTCCGGGAAACTGAAGGTCAGATGGGTAAGCGGCCCAAGGATACACATCTAGAAAGTGACCGAGCTCAGTCTCCAAGCTCCAACACTAGGAAGTGTCCTAGCAGCAGACAGGGTTTGGCCACAGGTTAACTATGTCCAGGGAAGACCCTGGAGAAGGGGCAGTGGGGGCATGGCCAGAGAGCTTCAATAATAGGCAGAGCCCCAAGTTCTGCTTGGCAGCCGGACCTTTAAATTTATAGCACTGGCTTCAGCTCATTCCCACAATTTAGACTCCCTTCTATACCTTCAAGGAAACTGCAGGAATTTTCTCTTTATAAAATGTGAGTGAATTTAGCATAGAGTTTTTGCAAATATGTAAATATGCACTAACTCCTCGAAAGTTATTCAAGATGCCAAATATTCCTTCTTGAAGCAATCCTGAACAACCCCATATCGTTTGTACTACAATGCAAATCCCCTGAGTGTCCAGTGCCTTTCAGAAAATGCAATGATGCATTTGAGAGTACGGGAGATGGTTTTGTAATGTTCTGGCTCACATGTTTCATTAGAGACCAAGACATAATAATAAACTCATGTAAGCAGGAGAGTATAAAGATTTTCGAGTATAAGGATTCTAAAAAGTAACATTTTAGTTGTATACTTGTACGGTATTTTAAAATGGCAATCAACCTTTACACTCTAATGCAATCAATATTCCCCAACATTTTTATACATTCCCTCTAAATAGAGCCCCTAAAGTTTCCATTAAAGTTTACTTCTAGCTAAAAGCCAAATTCTGTTTCATTTTAGTATATTCACTCAGTTTTAACTGAGAAAAATGAAAGAAAATAAAACATATTAAAATTGATAGTAAAAGCTTATCCTAGAGTGTTTCATCATTGCTTGCCACTCTCATTCTCCCTTAATGTTTTCATGGACACACTTACTTTTAAGTTTCATTTCAGTAAATCGTTCTTTCAAAATGTGCTGAGATGAAGGAGCAAAGGTGTCCTTCAGCCTGACTTTTCCTTAAAACCACATGTTAAAAGTTACCGCAATTTGTTCCTCTCAACCTGTGGCTAGCTTAAGAGTTCTCATTTGTAAGAGTAAGGTTGGCAGGGAGGGAATAAGATGAGAAGGAGAAAATCTCTAATTTGTCATCAATAAAATAAATCAGGAAATAGCCTTTAATCTTAAGAGTACGATTTACTGATTTAGTGATTTATTTACAAAATTGATGGAAATTGTTAACAAGGAGTAAATTGATTTAAGTCACCTGATTACCACAGTTAATTAACCACACTGACTTAATCTTCTTTGAAAACATCAACTAATCATTTCCCAGGTGTCAAGGGGTAAATCGTTAAATAAAAAATAAACCTCTGTCCTCCTCTTAAGGGAGATTTCTCAAGTGTGTTTTCTTTGCAGATTCCGATCTAGCAAAGCCAAGTTTAGGGAACTTTTTTCTTATATGGCTATACTGAAAGAGCTGCCATCTTTCCAGAGTTTATTTTCTCCATTATAAAAAAGGAAAACCAGCCTTGCGAGCTTACCATCTGTGTCATTTTGAATTACTTCAAAAATGAGCTAGGAACACTTCTTGAATAAAAATGAACAAATGAAAGGCAATTGAGACTTTCATATGGGAAAGTGAGTTTTAAAAAAAAGAATTTAAAAACTTTATTTGGAGGGTGTGACTACAAAAGAATAGCATGAGGGAATTTGGGGGTGGGGGTTGGTGATTGAACTATTTTAATCCTGATTGTGGTGGTAGTTACACAAATATAAACAGGTATTAAAATTTGTAGAACTATACACACCACAAAGTCAATATTAGCCTATGTTAATTTTTAAATAAAATAAAGTACTTCATTAAAGCCAATACTCAAAGTCTGCCCTTATGAGAATTGTGAAATCTTATTCCCTTTTTTACAGATAGAAAAATTAAGGCCAACCATTTGCCCTCCCCCACCTCAAAAAGGGGGAAAGAAGGCCTAAGAAAACCAGCACTGTAAGAGAAAATCAGAAAGAAGACATCCTACATGTCTCGTGTTGATCCAGTTCTCAATTAGTAGATGCACTGCTTCTTTGCAAGAAAAACAGAGCTAATTGTCTTTGATCTACTGGTGCACCCACAGTGCGAGAAGGTTCTGGAGGGAACCAAAGTCCCAGGTCACTGTGACAAATCACACTTAGACCTTCTGAAGGAAAGAGTGCTGGGGCCTTAATAAAACACCATGCCTCTTCCCTTTACTTTCTCATTCCCTCAATCACAGCAAAACGCTTGAAAATAAACCTGGATTGAGTGGGATTTTGTTGCACATACTCACAATCAGCAACAACTATTAAAGACCTCTTTGATTTCCTTTACAGGGAAGTGAGAGCATTCAACACAAGATGCATCCTTCTTAGCTCAGGTCCCACCTAGCTCAAGTCCCATGTTTTCTCTTGTCTGCCCTGCTGAGTTTAATTATTTATAGCGAGAAGCATCTAACTGACACTATCTCCCAGTTAGTACATTCAATTTTTAAACTGTGCATTTTGTTTTTCACTAGAATCTCAGCTTCCAATGATTACTTAGCAAATTCTTTCAACACCTCACTGCACCAAATACTTGGGAAGAAGTAAATTTTTAGGTCAGAAGTGCACTGGAAAAGTAATTCAGAGTTTTGGTACATAAAAATTAACCATTTAGCAACTGAATTGGGAAATGCATGTATTTTACTTTATTCATTTGCAAATTTGTTTTTTATTACACAGTAACTAGGAAAAAAAATAGGATTTCCTATTAATAGTCATCATTATATAAGGTCTAGAAAAATTATAACTGCCATGTACATTAAATCCAAAAGCCTTCTCTCAGTCTTACCTGGCACAGATGGATCCACTAAGGAATGATTGATAGAGTCTTGCAACTTTGTTGTTTTTAGGGTTAACCTCTCCTTTGTTCTAACAATCCTATTTCAATCCAACTAACTAGAGGGAGGAGAGCCAGACTAGAAGGTAAGTTCTTTCTTTGAGGTCCGTGACAGATTCACAACAGAAATTCTCCATAAAGCCAACCAAAGAAAAAGCACAAGCAAAATATCTTTTTTCCCCAGAAAAGCTAATTTAAGCAAAACAATTAAAGAGACGAAGTTGGCCCCCTTTCAAGACTACCTCTCACCTTCTGGTACCTTCTTCTCTTCTTTCGCCCCCATCAAAATATACCAGCTTGGGGTCTCATTCTCTCTGAACCTTGCTCTGAAAAAGGTTTACTGTGCATTACTATCTCAGCTAACTACTTATCCTATAGGGTTAAACATTTCTGCACTTTAACCAGAGTTTCAGGGGAAAGCAATGTCATACTCTAAAGAATTGGCCCCACTGGTGACAGAGCAGACATCTTTGGCCAGGGTGAGAGATGCTTTGAGCCCAAGAGACATTTCAGCACTTCCAGCCCATAGGCAAATGACTCCCCCATCTCCAGAAGAGCAGCCCCCTCAGACGTAAGAGAAATTCAGTTCCACTTGATTGTTCATTACTTTCTTCTAGGACTCGGAATAAGAGAACTTAGTAGGAATTTTTCCATCAATATTAAACAACTACAACCTTTAAAAATCTGTACATCACTGCCATCCCTAACGGGAAGTTAGAATAGAACTCTCTGATTGGGTAAGTGTCTTTTGAATTAAAAGACATGCAATTATAGAGAAGAGGACATTTCTGGATAATGGAATGGTAGAACAGGAGAAAGCCAGCAGGCAGAAGTCATTCAGTAGCTAAAGAGTACAGAGGGAAAACTAGGTCAAAAGAGAAATGTACTCTTCTCAAGAGTATGCTGTTTTGGATAAGCCTGTGTTGCAGGAATATCTCTATTCTTGGTTGTACCTAATTACATCATACCGGAGCACAAGGTCTCGATCAACATGTATTGAATGAATGAACGAATGAATGACTGCCAAAAGCAGCACAAAAATATCCAAGAGTTGGGTTGCAAAGGGACCACCTTCTGAAATGAGGTCACCTTATCATAATATGAGCCATTAAATGAGGCTTTGCTCGATTGTGTACAGAGGCACTATCTTCCACTTGCTTCTACTTATCCACGATAGGAACATGTAGGAATAGGGCTCTGGGTTCAAATCTTGGTCCCACCACATAGTAATTGGATGGATTTGGCAAATTACCTCACCTGTCTTTGCCATGGTCCTTTATCCATAAAATTGGGACTGTTAATGAAGAAGTAGGTAAACTAACACCTGTAGAACACTTAGGACAGTGTCAGGCACGTACAAAGCACTCCAAAAAAGTTTAGCCATAATTATTTTAGTTCATTCTGACTTCTCTACCCATGTAACTGAGTCATTTCTCTGCTTCTAACTTATTTGGTCATGGTTGTGTATGAAGTCCTCAAAAGAATGGGATTTGAAATGAGAAAGATTGTGCCCAGGAGACAAGCGGCCAGGGGCATTTTTCAGCAGTCTGGGGCCCTCTTTGGTTGGGCCCATTTTTCCTCCATTCATCAGGAACAAGACCCATGAATGTCCTGACTTGACATGCGATGTTCTTTCCACCATAGTCCATGCTGCCTCCCTGAGTCGGGAAACCACTCCCCTTTTCAAAGAGGGGCTTTTGTCTGATCAAGGCTGTTTTCACTGTGCAGTGGTCTCAGACAGCTTTCTTTTGTGTTCTGTTTAAACAGAGAATGACAGTCCACCAACATAACGTCTAAAAACTTTGGCTTATCTTTTTGTAAAAGCTACTGTATCAAATCTGTCCTAGAAATAGCAGAATGACCCATTCTCTATGTACAGGGGATTCTCACAGGGTAACCAAGTGTCTGGGATACAAGTTAAAAAGACTGATATAGAATCAGCTACTCTCAAATGCATTGGGAATCACCAGCAGTTGGGGGGCATGGTGGGAGGGGTAGGCAGCCAGCAGAGGAAAAGGGAGAGTCAAATGGAGAGAAACAGTGTTGCTAAGCCACTTGTTTTGATAGAGACAGCAATTTTCTTTTTTCTCCATCAGGGCCTTGAAAGGGCCTCCAGGAGCCTGGGGGAATTAAGGGCTGGCCATCCCAGTGACATGGTGATGAGCTGGGGATGCCCCTTCCTAGCTTTAGCATCCATGGTGGCATCTATCCAACTATTCATTCAACTTTATATTTATTTATTTAGCCCTATTCTGGACACTAGGGATAAAGCAATGAAGAAAAGAGATTTTAAATCCCTGCCCCCGTGGAATTTACATCTTAGGGAAGAGAAGACACAGTAAATAAATAAGCAAACGAGTTATATACATTATGTCGGATGGTGATAAGTGCAATGGAGAAAGTAAATCAGGAAAGAATCAGAGAAGGCAACACTGAGAAGGCGACCTACAAACAAAGACCTGAGGCAGGAGAGGAAGCAAGTTAGGCACAATCCAGGGCAAGAGCATTCAGGAAGAGAGAAAACAAGCACAAACACCTTAAGGGGCTCACTATGTTGGGAAAAAAGCACGGATATCACAGAGCCTAGAGCACTGTGAATGGGGGAGAAGAGAAGATGTCAGGGAGGTGATGTGGAGGCCAGATGATTGAGATCTTGTAGACTATTATAAGGACTTGGACTACGACTCTATAAGATGGGAAGTGATGGTAGACCCAGAGATGGGCCACCCAGGTCCCCTTCAAGTAAGGACCAGCTGCAGAAAAGGACTTTTTACCTACACTCAGCTCTTTTAGGTTCCACTTCAGTTGTAGAAAGGCACCTTGCCCAAGGTCATGCCCTTCCCAGGGCAGGCTACATCTAATAACAGAGGAAGGCCATTTCAGCCTCACACAGAACACTCTCATGGACAACTCTTGCTCCAGAGTCCCCCACTAGGTTGACTGAGGCCTTATCAAAGTTCAACTTCTTCCTCTGTCCATTCCTGCTTCCTCCCCTTTCCTTTACAGACACTGATCTTAATAGATATTTTGCAGGCCAAACTCCATCTCAGTGTCTGTTTCTGAACAACCCAACTTGTGTGTGACAGAGCCACTGGTGTTTTTGAGCAGAGGAGTGACATGATCTGACTGATGTTCTAAAAGATTATTGAGAGTAGGCAGAAGGGAAGCAAGGTGATCAGTAAGGAAGCTATTGTAATAATCCAGGTAAGAGGTGATTGTGACTTGGATCAGTGTGGTAGCAGTGAAGATGGTGAAAAGTGATTGGATTCTAGATATACTTTGAAGATTAAAACAACGGAATTTTGTGATGGATTGGATGTAATGTATAAAAGAAAAACAAGAGTCAAAGCAGAGTCCAAGGTTTGGAGTCTGAGAAAAGATGGAGCAGCCATTTACTAAGATGGGGACGCCTATGTGGAAAGCAGATTTGGGGCATTGGTGGAGATCAGGAGCTCAGTTTTGGACATAAGTCTGAGATGACTATTGGACAGCCAGGTGGATATGTCAAATAAGCATTGGATATACGGGTCTGGAGTTTAGGGTATTGGTATAGATTAGATTCATAAATTTGGAAGTTGTCAGCATAGCCATGAGACAGAATGAGGATACCAAAGAAGTAGTGACATAGATGAAAAAAATCAGGTGGATAGACAGGAACAAGCATGAGTACCAAGGAGACGCCAGCAAAGAAGGAAGGAAACCAGGAGAATGTGGTTTTTTGGAAGCTAAATTAAGTGTTTCATGGAGGAAGGCAGGCTACACTATGTCCGATACTGGTGATCAGTTAAATAAGATGATAGCTTAGAATGGATCATTGGATTTAACAATGTGGAGGTCATCAGTGACCTTGGCAAAAGAAGTTATCTGCCAAGGGTGAAGGAAAAAACTTGAAAAGTGCAGATTCAACAAAAATTGGAGAAGAGTAATTACAGTGGATATAGATAAATCTTCCAAGGAATTTTGCTGTAGAGACGAATAGAGAAAACAGGTGATAGCTCAGAAGGAAATGTGGGAAAAGACAGGATTTTGTAAGAAAGGAGACAATCGGTGAAAGGGGAAAGAGAATGCAATCTAGAACATGAATGAACTTGTTGGACTAAAGAGCACGAAAAGTCCATCCAGAGTAAAAGAGCTGAGGCGCAGGTGATGATGGCTGAGTTACGGGAGTTTGTGCAGTTCTCTCCTGATTGCTTCTATTTTCACATTCATAAGAAATGTCACCTGAGCAGGTGGTGTTGGAGGTTTGAGGAAAAAGAAGATGTAAGGAAGTGGGAGAGTAAAGAGCCTGGCCAGGCAGTAGGTCCTACTCTTGAGATTAGTTTCATGAATTTAAAGTGAGTCCAGTCAGCATAGTTTTGTGTTTTTCTCCCGCCACATTTAGCACAGCAATGCAGATGTGGAGAATTAGATTTAACTAGGACTGAGGTTTTGCAGAGCACAACAGAGCAAGATAAAGGGGTCAGACTGCTGAGGGTGTAGGCAAGGAAGTGACATTAATGATGGGCCATAAAATATAAACTGAGGAAGTAAATAAATGAGGGATTTGAGGAACAGTGAAGAAGTTGTAGGTCCCACTGGGGTCAACAAAGAGTTAGGCTTAGGATATAAGGAAATGAGCTATAAGGTTTTCCAATACTCCCATTCCAACCATGGAATAGATGGCTGCTTTAGATGCCAGGAGGCTCTTTCAGGGATGCTCTGACATGAATCCCTGACTTGGGTGAGAAAGGATTAGAAGACTTCCAACAGTTGTTCAGTTCAAAGAATCTAAGGTTCTTAGAATGGGAGGAAGGTCTTCAAGGGTGTCCAGGGAAAGAGCAAATACAATTAAAACACAAACAGTGGCTATCGGGAGGGACTGTCATATTGTCCAGGAAAGGAGATGGCCAGAAATGGGGGCAGTACTTCACAGTACTCTCAGATGTAAAAGAGAGTTTTCCTCGTTACTGTAGCTACCTTGTAGCATCCCCACCCAAATGAGAGAATAGATTTAACAGAGCATACTTAACTGCCACTGGAGGGAATTTGCAGTGGCAAGTTAGCTCATTTCTAGGTTTACACAACTAAAAACTGAGAGAGCTTACCCAGATCAGTTGTTCCCAAATTGTCCAACCCTCAGAATCACCTAGAAATTGCTAAAAAAAAAAAAAAAAAAAAAAACAGATTCCTATAACTCTTGATTTAGTAAGTGTGGATTATTGGCTTAAGAATCTGTATACTTTTTACAGCTCCCCGGGTGTCTTGATGGTATGCCATGTTGGGAGAGCTGGCTGACTTCTATCTAGGGTTCTTAAAATTATAGCATTCTATAAGTTGTGAAGAACTAATGCTTTTGAGAACATAAGTGAAATCTTCTCAAAGTTGAATTGTCCCTAGATATGATCAAGAAAACGTGTAGCCCCATTTGCCCTGGCAGCTATAACATAACAATATGGGAAGCCAGACTGAAAACAAAATTGAAACCTAGAGGGGAGCAGAGTCAAGGAAAACACAAAGAAAGAGAACTGGAGCCCTGACTGCACCTCACCTGAACCCCATTCTGCCTCAGAAGATTTTATTTACATGAGCCAATAAATACCCTTCATTGTTTAAGCCAGTCTGAGGTGGGTTTTCTGTTTCTTTTTTCTTGCAAGAAAAAGTATCCTCCACACTCTCCCCCACAGAAAAACTAAACTAGTGTGGGGCCAGCCCCATGGCCTAGTGGTTAAGTTCAGCATGCTCTGCTTCAGCGGCCTGGGTTCGGTTCCGGGGTGCTGATCTACACCACTCGTCAATGACCATGCTGCCATAGCAACCCACAGACAAAAAGATAGCTCAGGGCAAATCTTCCTCAGCAAAAAAAAACACTAAACTAGTATGGAAGTACATGCCAGCATTTTCTCCTCTCCCTTAGTGTGATTAAAATGTGAGTGAGATTGACATATTTCAGATAAAAATACTTCTATTTTTAAATTCAACCTTACTTGAGGATTTCCCTATGAAATAAGTGATTTTAATTTTTCAGCCTTTGCTCAGAAAAGCTTCTCCTTGTTGATGAGATAAAAACCAAATAATTTGGCCCAAAGTGACAAGCAAATCTCTGACACTGTAAGACAGGATATTTTTATATGGGAATCCAAAAAAGTTTAGTATAACAGAATTGTAGCTACCATCTTCCTCCCCTTCTTCAGGTTTCCACAACACTTATTGGACACTCAAATGTAGATACGTTGTTATTTAATGTGAATCAGTAGATCAGTGAATAAAGGCTTATTTTCAAAGTGACAAAGAATCTTCGTGCGTTATTGGCTGATGGTACATAAACTTAAGGAGACCTCTGGTATTGCTTACAAACTTGGATCTCAAGATCTGGACAATAAACAAGCCATTGTATCCATGGCAACAGTGGCTTAACTTTTCAACGCACAGAATGGTAATGACATTTCCTCCTTTCATTCATTTCTCACTGTTTCCAATAACCTTCAAGGTCAGGCCTGACTGAGGGGAATTACCAAAAGCCCGAGATTTCAACATGAATCTTCACATTGTCCAACCTGTCATTTTCTCAGAGAGACTTACATTTCCTTGTGTTATGTGTCAGCCCTGTCCTAAGTCAGAAATATCCTAATATAAAAGTTAACCATCTTACTTTCGGAACAATAATGTTTCCAGTTTCTCAGCACATCCTATTGGAAATAACACTTAAATTAGAGACCAGCAAAATAACCATCAGCATAGGGTGTATACATTTGGCATTTCTGAATTAATCCTGTGAGGAGTAAAAGACACCTGTTCTACTATTTATGGAAGAAGTCCCTCAGTTAAACACTAGGACTGTTAGATTTGCACGGAGATGCATTCTGTCTCCATAGAAGCATCTTAACGTCTCCAAACCCTTCTTCTCTCTTCTTTCTCTCAACCCCAATCTCATAGCCAAGGTCTAGTGCCTGAAAAAGGGACAAAGTCTTAGGAATATAAACAAGAGAGCACAGTTGTTGGAAAAGGAGCAAGGGCCTAGGATTCACAAAAAAATGAAATCATACAGTGCACTCAAGAGCTCCCGTAGTCTTATCTCTAAGCTAATTTCCAGAACTTTCCTGTCCATCACAAAAGTCTGCTCCAAATAAGAATCCTTTAGGCTACAAACAAACCTTCTAGCAGTCCTTCTTTCTCCTATTCTGCTTCTAAACTTTAATTTGCAACATGATCACATGAACACCACGCACCACGTCTTTTGCGGTAATGTCTCCAATACTTTTCCCCTTCAATTCATTGAGCTATCCCAAGACTGCATGCTCTTGAGAAACTTCTACAGTTTTTCCAAGTCTGTCTTCATATATAAAATGAACATAACATTGGTTGGTTTTATCTGATAAGGTGTTCTAGACAACAACCCAGCATCTGTTCACCATTACCCTGGTAGCCTTACCCCAACTCCCCTCTGGGGTTCATCCTCAGTCCATGACTGCTGGGACTGAGCATGTGACCCAAGTGGAAGACATGGGCACACTTCATGACCCTGGATACAGTGATTGGTTCTCCAGTGAGCTTATGATCTAAGCAGAGCCCCTGAGATGCAGCTGAGACTTTTGCAGGGAACAATTAAGACAAAACCTCTTGCTTTTTCCAGTGGACATGACATGAAAGCATGTGGCTCCAGGAGCCACTAACTGCCATCTTACAACACCAGAGGAGAATACATCTGAGAACAAAGTCATGTCAGTGGCAGGAGATACAGAGAGAAACCAGATCAGCATGACACAGGCTGAACTCCCATTTTATATTAGGCTGAACCAAGTGAAATTGCCAATAGTTGATTATTTATGACCTAGAAAAATGGCAATTCCATATGGTTCAACTTAATAGCCGCATCTTTTCAATTATGTATTTCAATAAACTTCCTTTTTGGCGTTAAGCAGTTTAACTTAGGGTTCTGTCATTCACAAACAGGAGTCCAGACCAATATGTAAGGTTGTTGTAGACACTAAAATGACATATCATCATGCACAGGTGCATCATTCAAAGGACCACTTGTAAAAAAAGAGACAAAGATACTGCAATATCTTCTCCTAAATTTCTAAAGAGTTAAATTCTTAAAGAGAGTAATAAAAATGGATAGAAATATATGAGACTTCACAGTCCATAAAACACTTCATACTCACCTGGTTTAATTGGCATAACTACCCCATGGGGTAGATATGTGCCCCTTTTATGGATAAAAAACTGATCCAGAACAGTTGAGTGTGTTGTACTGAATTTCCCAAAGAGTAAAGGGCAGAGCCAGGATTCAAAACCAGATCCTCTAAACCCAAAATCTCACACTCTTCCTACTTCGTGGCACAATGCTGAGATTATTAAAAAATTTCTTAGGAAACATTTGCACAGACCCGTAAGGAACACACAAAGCATCAAAGAAATGTCACCAACATTTCAAAACAACTACCAATCTGATCATCTTAAAGAAGTAGCCCAAAACCCTGAGGGTGAAACATGTGAAAGCTTTCTAATGTTGGTGAGATCCTGGACACAGTTACCAGGAACTGGAGAATGACTACATCAGAATCTGAAATGCAAAGTTGCAGTTCATTTTAATTGTGAAATCTAGACTTCCCTTTTCAGTTCTCATCCTCCTTAACCTTCCTGTAATATTGATACTGACTCACCAGCAGACCGTAGACACTTAATATTAGTAAATGTTTGTAGAATATGCCACAGTAGTGACAATTTTTAAGAACTCTTCAAGATCACAAAGTTAATACGATATGATATAACCATATGACATAACCCCCAAAGGCTCCATCAAACTCATTTTCCCCCTATTAGAACAGGGCTTCACAATTAGTACCGTGTTGGTAGTTTCATATCATGCAGTCAACCTTGAAAATCCCTTTCCTTTCCATTCAATAAACTTTTGTCAGCAGCCTCTCTCTACTTTCTACATACCTTGTTCTAGCTACTAGAACTTAACAGAAACCTCAATGCCAATATTACAATGTGTTTCTAGTCACACAGGAACTACATCTAGGTTCTGGATATCATTTCTAAAAGATGACGATGAAAATTTTTAATTAAACATTTTTTAAAACCTGACAGTGTTCTCAGAGTAGCTGCCTAGAGAAGACAGACAATGATTAACCATGACCTAATAATTACCTTGAATAAGACTAAAAACCTAGTCATGTAGCAGCCTACATTACAAAACCCAGAGATCTTCAGGAATGTGCTTTGATGGCCCAAAATTTTGAAAAATGAAGCCAGAGGTATGGTCTTTGGGAGATGGAGCACTGACATGGCATAAGCTCTGGACCAAGCAGAAAGCATATGGCACATGTTCTTATTAATCTATCATAGCATTACTCTTAGGCAGTCCTGGGACAAGTGACCCATCCAGTTTTTTAAGAAAATTCACCAAGGTCATCTTTTCATTATACTTTGCCTCATCTGATAAGTCAGGATCAACAGAAAAGGAATCTAGAACTCTCCTCAACCAAAAATGCTGGGGACATTCAAAGGACATTTATCTAAAAATGGTCACGTAGAAAGACTGGAGGAGGAGACTTTAGATTTTAGCTTTATCACAGGCCACAAGCCCTTAAGCAAGGCACTTAACCCCCCTTCCCAGTCACTCCTTCAGTCCCCCCACCCCTGCCTCCAGGCTTTAGTTACTTATCTATAAAATAATGCAAGTAGACCAGTTGATATCTAAAGTTTCCTCCAGCTGTAAAAGTCTAAGTTTCTGTTAAAACAGAACAGGCACATGATTGAGGGAGTTTAAGCAGAAGCCATAAAAACTGGTAAGGAAGACCTTCAAGCAGAGAAAGAGAAGTCAACTGCTGTGAAATAGAAGCAGAAGTGAGGTATCAGATGTGTGAAGGAACCATGTGTTGCATGTTTGCTGTTGGCCCCACAATCCTTTTAAACATATAAATTTCACTGGAAGATGTAATTGCCATAAAAGCTGACACTAAACCAAACTTTTATTGGATGAAAGACTATAAATTTGTTTAAGATCAATACCCTTTTCTCAAAAAGCTTCAAATCACATCCTGGGATCTGGGAATTCCTCAAAGAAATGTTAGTGAAAATGCTTAAAGACTTTCCTATGTGCATTTGGAAATTGGAAATATGAATAGTAAGCCAAAGAATATGTTACTTTAAGTGTTGGTCAATATAATAAAAACAGCTACTAGTTTATAATCATTGTCTATATGCCTTACACCATGCTAAGCACTTTTATCTCTTTATGTTCATAAAATGCCATGGAATAGATTCTCTTATTATCATGTCAATTTTGCATGTAAGTAATCTGAGCCATGCAAAGTTAAGTGACTTCCCCAAGGTCACACACCTAGAAAGTGGTAAAGACAATGCTGGAACCCAGACAGCTTGACTCTAGAGTTCAGACCCGGGGCCAGCCCAGTGGCACAGCGGTTAAGTGCACACATTCCACTTCAGTGGCCCAGGGTTCACTGGTCCAGATCCCAGGGGTGGACACGGCACCGCTTGGCAAGCCATGCTGTGGCAGGCATCCCACGTATAAAGTAGAGGAAGATGGGAATGGATGTTAGCTCAGGGCCAGTCTTCCTCAGCTAAAAGAGGAGGATTGACAGCAGTTAGCTCAGGGCTAATCTTCCTAAAGAAAAAACAAAATAGAGTTCAGGCTCTCCCAAATTTTTTCTTAAAAAGCATTATACAAAATATGAGGAAAAAGCAAATAATTTTTAGCTATAGATATGCTATAATTTTTTTTAAAGACTAACCGTAAAACACTCAAAGTTCTTTTCCAATTTCTAATCATGCAAAGTTTGCAGTAAGATCTTACCTAAAATGTGGTTCTAAAATAAGGACATTTAAATTGTAATCATACTTACTTATCAGTTAAGTCAGAATCAATATGACAGGAATCTAGAAATCTCCTTAACCTTCCAGCTGAGGACATTCCGAGGACACGTAGGTAAAAATGATCAAGAAGGAAGACGGGGAGTGAGAATACTTGGATTCAGGTCATAGAAACCTGAAGAGTTTCTGAAAAAGTATCCGCAGTTATGGAGCAGCAAGCAGATTTTACCTTATGTGGCAAAGACTTGCAAAATGCCCCTCAGCTTCTGTAGTAACCTCACGCATGCGTGGTAACTTAGGGAGCGTGACATTTTTAGCACAAAAGAAAAGAGACAGAGAAACAGACAGAGAGCGAGCCACACACTACAGTGGTGATATTATAGCCTCTGGAGTCAGAATGTCGGATCTGCCTCCTAGCGCTGCCATTTTCTAGCAGTATAACCTTGGGCAAGTTACTTAATTGCTCTGTGCCTTCATTTCCCGTTTGCAAAACAGGGAGAACAAGAGTACTTTCTGGGTCTGCCCGGAGGCCCAGCGGTTAAGTTCGCACGTTCAGCTTCGACGGCCCAGGGTTCACCGGTTTGGATCCTGGGTGCTGACACGGCACCGCTTGGCAAGCCATGCTGTGGTAGGCGTCCCACATATAAAGTAGAGGAAGATGGGCACGGATGTTAGCTCAGGGCCAGTCTTCCTCAGCAAAAAGAGGAGGGCTGGCAGCAGATGTTGGCTCAGGGCTAATCTTCCTAAAATAAATAAATAAAGTCATAAAAAAAAAAGAGTACTTTCTTTTTTTTTTCTGCTTTATTTCCCAAACCCCCCAGTACATAGTTGTATATCTTAGTTGCAGGACCTTCTAGTTGTGGGATGTGGGACGCCACCTGAACGTGGCCTGATGAGCGGTGCCATGTCCGCGCCCAGGATCCGAACCCTGGGCCACCGCAGCAGATCGCGCGAACTTAACCACTCGGCCACGGAGCCAGCCCCAAGAGTACTTTCTTCAAAAGGAAATTATGAAGATTAGATGAGTTAATAAGTGTCAAGTACTTAGAAGAGGGCCTGCCACATGTACAAATGTATGGTATGCTACAATTACTATACATGCTATTATTATGTATTATCAGAATGGAAGATGGATGGATGTGAACTACCGAGAAGATTAAGTACAGGTCATTCGGTGACTAAACCATCAATCCAGGGGAGAGAACACCTGTTTTGGTTGTATGGGGACAACCCAGGTGTGTCCCAGTTGAATCTGGACAAGATTTCCTTTTGCCAGGCACAGACAGGAACATATAGTAAATCCTGCGGCTATATTTAGGACACAAGATATATATAACCCTAAACGCTGGGGCAAACCGTCCACAATAATAATAAATCCTCTTTCTGTGTTACCAACACTGAGAAAAGGCGTTCAAAGGAAGAATTATTAATGGTCTCCCCCTGCCCTCCCTCTCTTTCCAAAGATTTTTACAAGACCAGTGGGGTATGTTGGCGTTTCCGAACTTCTTCCCAGGAAGTCTGAAATGGGTACTGCTAGGAGTTGCAGTATAATTACTTAGCTGATTCCCTCTAAGGAGCTTACGCTAAGAACTGAGGAAAGAAGGCAGATTAACCATTTGAATACATGCCACGGCCCATCCACAAGCCCTCCTCTCTCTCCACCATAAACGGGGGCTTCTACAGTCCCCACCCGTCAACCCCAATATGTGATCCACGGAAATCAATGTATTGCTTTGGCTAATCCTTCAACAATAGGGGTTTCATTTTCATTGTAGGGCAATTAAGTTGTCCGACGAGAAGGAAGGAGCAGGAGGGGAAGGGGGGAGGCGGGACTCTTCCATCCCCACAGACAGATTAGTCCCTGTGGAGGCAGCAGCGTCCGCTCTGTCTGTCTGGTGGTCGGTCACACGCAGCTCCCGGCTGTTACCTAGCAACGCAAAGCCAGGGAGAGAGCTCGCCGGTTCCCCTGCCTCCTTCTCGCCCTTCCCATTCATCCCTGGTTTCTCGCTCTCTCTCTCTCTCTCGCTCTCTCTCTCTCTCTCTCTCTCTCTCTCTCTCTGTTTCTCTCTCTCTCTCCCCCACTACTTCTCCCCCCTCCACGCACTGCTGTCTTCAAGCTCTCTCCCCACCCTCTCCTTTTCTGCCTTTTCCTCTCTACTTGCTCGTCGTCTTCTCTCTCCTCTTTCCCTTTTCTTGTTTTTACTCTCTCCACTTCTTCCTCCCTCTCTTTCTCTACCTCTGTTTCTGTAAAGACGTAAACTCTCCGACAACTTGAGACAAGTTTAAAGAGCTTAATACCAGAAACTTTCTTCATCCGAGCCCTCAAAACTCTGGCCGCGCAGACGGGCTCCATTCATCAACACAAAAGCCCCCACCTCTCCGTTGGAAAAGAAAACCCTTCAAGAAAAGGCTCCACGACATCAGCCTCTCTCCCAGCCAATCCCACCTCCTAGCCTTATCTTGGCTCGTAAATGATCTGTACCGAGATGCGGTCTCTTGAGGGTCACCGCGGGACCAAGTTTCGCCGCTGAAGGGGGAGAGGGGGGCGGGGGCTCCAGCCGGCAGTCCAGGGCGCGCGCCGGGATCTCCCCAGCTGGGCGCTGCAGGTGGAAAACTGCGCGCCGCGCCGAGGACCGCTCAGCCCCGGAGAGAAGAAAGCAGTGGGGGAACCCGGCTGCGCGCTCGCGGGGGAGAACCTCATTCTCCGGGTTCCAACTGCAAAGTTTTTCCGGAAGAGCCGGACAAACTGCCGTGGGAACAAAGACGGGGTCCCCGTAGTGTGCGCTGTCACCCAAACCGGAGGGGCTGCTTTCTCAAGTTTGCGGCTGTTTAGTTCCCGGGCGGAGGAAGGAGGGGCGCTCCCGCTCGCCGGGCAACTTGAGCGCCCCAGGGGGAGCCGCTCCGGCGCTGCCGCCCTGCCCTGGCCCCTGCCGCGCCGCGCTCCCCTCCACCCGCCTGCGGACTCGACCCTGCCGCGGCGGGGAAGTCAGGCGCTCCGCGCGGAGTTCGGGCCGGCGGGCGCTTACCTTGGCCACTGGCCGGCGCCAGGCAGGCGGCGAAAGCCAGCAGCAGCGTGCACGCCGCCGCCGCCGCCCCGCGCTCCATCCCCGCGACGGTCCCGGGCCTCGGCCTCGCCGTTCCTTCCCCGGGAGGTGGGCGCGCGCCACACACACCCGCAGCGCCTCTGCTCGCGAGCGCTCCTTTCGGCTCGCACCTCGCCGGGCTGCTAGTGGCAGAAAGCCGGGCCCGGCGCCCGAGGCATCCCGTTTTCTACCCGAGCCAGTCCCCACCCTCCAGACAGTGCATAAAGCCCTTTAGACCCGACCGCCCCGGAACTAGCATGCGGGAATCCAGCGGGGCAGGCCCCCTGCCTCCCGGCCCGCCCTCTGCACTTTGCAGCGAGGGAGGAGTGGGGACTCGAACACACCGCGCTCACACACGCACATTCCACACGCGCGCGCACCTACAGTCGTACTCACTCAGTCTCACACAGTCGCACACACTCTTCACTGTCACACAAACCGACACGCACAGTCTCACACGCTCGCTCACGCGCGCGCACACACAATCCTCAGTCACACGCGTGCGCGCCCTCCACAGTCACACTCACAGACACTGACACACACGTGCACGCACACTTCACAGTGACACAGTCATTCATAAGCGCACGCACACTTCTCATGGGCACACACTCACATGCTAAGACTCACACGCGGGCACGCGCTGCCCCAGCCTCCCTGCAGGACTTGCCGCCTCATAGAAGTCGGCTAGGAGGTTCACAGAGAAATCAGACTTAGAAAAGAAAAATAAGAGAAGGAAGAGAAGGGGAGAAGTTAAGAGCCTGCTGGAGAGAGTTGTGACCATTCTCTAGTCTGAAACCCCTAGGCTCCCTCAGACACTCTGGTTTCCCCCCATAGAGTCGAGGCGCTGAGATGGGGTGCTCCATTTTCACAAGTTATGGAGAGAGTTGGGTCAACGTGGGGAGAGGGGGTTGGATCCTTGTTTAGCTTTTCTTAAGTACCACATCTACAGGTGGCACGTCCAGATTGCGCTTCTTACAAGTCTGTTCATTCCGAAGCAAAATGGAAAAGAATGAACGTCGTCTTGGTCTTGCTGGCGCCCCATTACATGAAGGAGAAACGGACGGGGTTCAGAGAACCCCGCGGCTCCCTTCCTTGGGGCAGTGTTAAGCAGGCTGGCGGGGGACTGGCCCCCAAAAGCACTGCAAGTGAACCTTACACTCACCCTCAGAGATTCGTCCTCAGCCGGTACGTGACACCAGAGCCAACAGAAAAAAAAAAAAAAGACAGGGATGGTGCAACCTGTTCCCCGGCCTTAGGAGCCCTGTGGCGAGGAGGGGATGTTTCTGGGCCTGGAGTCGCCCCAGAATCTCCTGTCCCGGGCCCTGGACTAACTCGGCACCGGCACCCCAGGCGCCAGGTCCTGGTCCACGAAGTCGGGCGCCCTTTCCCTCAGTCAGAGGGGCCAGCCCTGAATCCACGAAGTCCCCGGGCACGGTCCCTCCGCCTCGCCCGCCCTAGGGGCGAGAACCTGCCGGCTAATGTCACCCCTTCTCTCCACAGCACGGGTCGTCTCGGGCTCTGCTGAACCCCAACAATCCGGATCGCGTACCTTCGGTGGGCTTTAGCGGTTGGTGAAGCTTTGCGGGGGGCGAGAACGGGATAGGTATTACTTTTAAAAGACAAAAAGAGAGAGACAGAAATAGACACAGGAAGAGAAAACGACTTAAAAAGAGTAGGGCTGCGAGGAAGGGCGGGAGAGATTTCGTGACTTTCTTTTCGAGATTTCTGCATTTGGAAATCCAGAATTCTCTGCTCTGATCAAAGTCACTGAAACGCGATTTGCCTCCCCGCAGTGTTTGGAGCTGTGCGGCGCGGAGGAGGAGGCAGGATTGGGGACCTGAGGGGCACGGGGGCTGGGAAGTGAGAGGGACGAGCCGGGTGGGAGGAGGGAAGCGGCGAGGGGGCGAGAAGCTGCACTTTAGTCTCCGCGGGTGATTTATGCCGGTTCCGGGCGGCCGGGGTGATGGTACGAGACCGCGCCGGGGTCAGGCCGTTCCGCCGCCGGCTGGGGCCGCGCTGCATAGTCAATGAGCGTCCCCGCACCGCCGAGTTACAAAGAGCCGCGGCCGGCGAAGGGGAGGCGCGCGGGGGGACCGCGTGCGCGGGAGGGGCTGCGTCCCTCCCAGTGCGCGCGTGGCGCGTGGAGATGCGGGAGGGTGAGCGCGGCCGGGTGTATTTGTGTGTGCGCGTGCGTGCGTGTGTGTCCTTTCACTGTAGCAGCCGGGGCTCCAAACATTCCTTTCTGCACTGAAGGGTTTTCCTCATTGTTGTTGTCTTTGTGCTCCAGTGTTGCCAACTTACTGGAATTCCTGACGTGGTTGCACAGCAGGGCTCAGGCTGACCGTAAGAGCCAGCTGCGTTTGTGTATGGGGCCGACCCTGCCGTTAATCCCAGAATAACGCCGGAGAAGGCAGAAAGAATGGAGGGAGAACTGGAGGGAGGGGAGCAGAGAAAGGGTGGGGACGAGGCATGAGGGACCACTAACGGAGCACAGTCCATCATTCCCAGCACTCTGTGTGTGAACTCACACATCCACACTTTTCCACCAGAAAACCTCATTTTCTCAATGCAGCCCCAAACTCGTGCCGCTTCAAAACAGTCATCTTTTTCAGCCTGCCCCAAGCTCGTGTTTATCTCCCATATCTATACCTGAGAATTCTCGTTGCTAGATTTGGAGGATTGGATCTAAGGACCAGCATCTGGGAAAGCCCAGGTTAATGGAGTTGTGATTTAAGGCAGCATTGTTTCTATATAATGCAAAAGTGTAATGTCTTTATTTTCTACATTTCTCTCTGCATATATGCATATAAGACTTTACAGAGTAGTTAACCAAAAGAGACAGGAAAGTGCTGAAATTTATTCTAGTAAATTTATGTTAATTCACTTCCTTGATATATTTTTGACTTGTCTATATTATTTTACTTATGCATCTCAACACCAAATTACTGGAAATATTTTCAGAGCATTTGTTCCTGTCCTGAGCCAACTTCTGCTTCCTGCAGTGGACATGAAGTTGTAAAATCTCCTTGAGTAAAATCCAACTTCAGTTTGCTATGAATCCGGGCCAGATTTGCCTCCTGAGTGCCATGGAGCCAACTGTTCACTGGACAGCTCTGATCCAATGTCCCTCAGACCACAAACTCAACATGATGGAACCTGAACCATAAAACCTCCGTGTTCTGTATCTCAGTAAGAGGCACCATCCACCCCAGAGGCCGGGGCCATAATTGTCCTTCTTGACTTCTCCCCTGTAAGCAATCAATCATGAAATTCTGTTAAATCAGGTTCCTCAATTCACTCACTTCTCTCTCAAACCCACCCACTTCTCTCAACCTCATTGCCAGTAGCCACCAACCTCTCCCATCTGAATTATGGCAAGAGCCTTACAATGGGCTCCTTGCTGTCAGTGTTACCCTCTCCCATCTATCCACCTATTTTCTATTCTGCAAGCAGATGATCCAAAGTGATATTTCCATGAGACTAGTGCTTTCAAACAAAGATCATTACCCATTGGAGGGTTATGAAATCAATTTAGTAGGTCAGACAGAATTATTTTGATATGAAATAGAACAGAATAGAAACTACAATAACGTTTATATGGAAAAGATATGCATTGTTTCACAAAACTTTTGTTTCAAATATAGATAGGTTGATATGCTGTCTCACCATGTAAAATATATTTCTTATTATGCATCTTGGTCAAAAAAGTTTGAGATCTCTCCCCGCAATCACTTATTAATTAAAAAGAGAAAATAGTAACTATAAGTAGAGACCCTGGCAGATGTTTTAATAGGACTTATTATTATTTAGGTATGTAAGGTCAACAGATGAGGAGACGACTGTCATTGAACAGATAGTTTATTATATTCACAGGTCCCAAGAGAGGGAATACAGGTCACACCTTTGGGGGCCACACAGAGAACCACTGGATTCTTCACTCAGAAAGAGAACGGGGGGATTGTGGGCAAGTGCCTTCTCTGTGATTTCTCTTGGAAGGAGCAGGCAGGCAGGGTAAACAGGCTGAGGATTGGCTAGTCTGCGTTTGAAAAGCACTCGCTGGGGAGAACTCCTGAGGAGGGAGGCAAGAGGTCAAAGCAAGGTGACTGAGGTATATTATCAGGTTGTCCAGAACAAGGTGTGTCCAGCATATGCATGAAGGGCAGATGTTAAAGCATCAAGATCACGGAAGACAGAAACATGGCAAAAACAGCAGATACCACCTGGTATTATGACAAAAATGCCTAACCTGAATCTAATCATGACAAAGCATCAAACAAACCCAAAGTGAAGGTCATTCTATAAAAGAATCAACTTGTATTCTTCAAAAAATGGCAAGGTCATGAAAGATAAAGAAAGGCTGAGGAACTTTTTAGAGATATGATGACTAAATTCAACAGTAGGGCCTTGGGTTGGACTGAGACGGGAAAAAATAGCTCTAAAGGACAATATTGGGAAAATCAGAGGCATTTCAATATGGACTATAGATTGGATAATAGTATCCTATAATGTTAAATCATCTGATATTGGTCAGGAAAGAGAATGTCCTTGTTCTTAGGAAACACATCCTGAAGTATTTAGGGGTATAGGAACATGATTTTGCAATTTATTCTCAAATTTTTTTCATTGTTATTTTTTTCCTTTTTGTCCCCAAAGCCCTCCAGTACATAGTTGTATATTCTTCGTTGTGGGTCCTTCTAGTTGTGGCATGTGGGACGCTTGCCTCAGCGTGGTCTGATGAGCAGTGCCATGTCCACGCCCAGGATTCGAACCAACGAAACACTGGGCCACCTGCAGTGGAGCACGCGAACTTAACCACTCAGCCACGGGGCCAGCCCCTCTCAAATATTGCAGAAAAAAAAATATGTACGTGTGTTTGTATTAGGAAGAGAGAGAGCAAATAAGCAAAGAGTATGTGGGAGTTTCTTGCACTTTTCAGTGAACTTGAAATTATGTTAAAATAAAATGATTCTTTTTTTGTTTGAGAAATTTTGCATTAAATCATAAGTTCCACAAGGATAGTTTCTCTCTTTTCTCCCAGTGTTTGCTCCTATTATTCCCTCTGTCTAGAACATTCTTCCCCTCCCAGTCCTTCATTTGGTTAACTCCTATTCAACTTTCCTGACTCATCTAAAATATCTCTTCTTCCAGGAAGCCTTCCTGAGACCCCATACTGACTTAGGAGGCCCGTCTATATGCCTTCATAGCTCTCTCTTTTTCCTTCAGCCCAACTCTGTCACACTTGTTGTTTTCTCATGGCCTCCTCAAAGCTTCTCCCTCTGCTACCAGAATAATTGGGGCAGTCATGCTGACCATGTCAATCACTTGGTTATAACACTTCAATAGTTATCCCATTATTCCTGGAATAAAATGCAAAATTTTTAGCTTGGTCTACAAGCTCTTGCATGATGTAGTCCCTGGCCATCTCTTGAACCTCATGTGACAGTCCAGACACACTGGCCACTGCTTGGTTCCTCAAACATACTATTTGCTTCGCCAGTCTTGAAGATGAGATTCAAAGACCTAGGGGAGAGATAGGCAGAAGTTCATCTTGCTGCCTAAATTCCTGACTGTGCTCCAGGTCTAGTTCCTACATAGTATATCCTTACAATAATCCTCCTTTGGCTTGAGCGAGCTTGAGTGGATCTCTGCCACTTGCAAAACAGAGCCAGACTGAAACTATTGAAAAAGTACCAAAAAGACATCATTAAAGTATCTGACCTTCCAGGCAGGCCCAGTATGCCTCTAATATAATAATGACTGCAATCTACAAGGGAACTTTATATTTAAGAGTGCTCCTCCCCGCCTCCTTTTTTTTTTTTTTTTAACAACATTTTGACTTGCCAGCCTCAGAACCAGGTCCTGAGCCATGAGTCAGCTGCATGTTCCTGGTAGTTAGCCAGGGCCAGGAAAGCCACAGCAAGACCTAAAGGGACAACTAGGGCAGCAGCCATGTTTTCCAAACCAAAACTGGAGATGCCAGCTATAATATGACAAGGGAATCCTCCTGATTTGCAAATATAGTCACATGCAAAGTCTCAGCAGAGGTTTAAAGAAACAGTAGGGAATCTAACAAGTGTCACTGATTGAAAACAAGTTCAATAAAATTAGGACTTCCCTGAAAAATTTAGGACTTAAACACAGGATGACAGGAAGCCCTGGGAGTCAGGCGAGCCTAAGGCAGGCACAAATGTTCTGATCAGGCCAGTATCACAAGCGCCAGGGTTAAGAACCTGTGCAGGGGTACTTCACAGTGCACTGTGAGGAAAGCTAGGAGGATGTAGCAGGGTCAAAGTGGTCAGCCCCATTGCTTTTAAATTCTCCCTTAGGAGCAATTTCAGCAATCAAAGGTCAGTGAAAACATCTGCCTGGATAATGACTCTTGAGAGCCAGAAGACCAATACAATTCCATCAGTCCCACAGTCCATCTCTTATCTCAGGGATTGTGAAAGGCTGGAGGTTGAAGAAAGGTATGTGATAAGGAGTAGTATATGCATGAAGAAAAGGCCTATATAAAGTCAGGAGCCATATATGATCCTTCAGGTGAAATCAATTAGGACAGTTATCTCAATATCACCATCTCATGTAAATCGAGTCTTCAATGTCCAAAAGTTTGGGGACCTGCTCCAGAATTCAACCAGGCTCCCCATCAAAGGAGCTGCATCTGTCTTGTTCACTACCAAATCCCCAGAACCTGGCAGAGATCCTGATACATGAGAGGCCCTCAATAAATGTTTGGTGAATGAAGGAATGAAATAAAACAGCATAAACTCTGCATTTGGTTTCTGGCATTTCACCCAAATCAGACCTTACAAAATGCAGTTTATTCTGAAGAGATCTGGAGATCTTGTATACTATGAGAAGCATCCTCAGGGTATTTCAGAGTTTTAGCTTCTCCTTGCCTTGAGGGCCTATAATTAACTTTGCAATCTGAGTCAAAAGGAGCAGTATTTCTCTAAGGTCCTGCAGGGACATGTGGCACTATTTGGAGACTTTTTTGGTTGTTGAGACTGGGGCATTCTACTGTCGTCTAGTGGGTAGAGACCGGGGATGCTGCTAAACATCCTACAATGAACATGACAACCCCTCACAGCAAAGAATCATCCGCCCTCAAATTTCACTAGTTCAAGTTGAAGAAACCCTGAAATAGCACAATCAAATGGTTTGTGACAACAAAATCTTTAAGGATTTCAGACCTTTAGATCAAAAACAGAATCATAAAATCTATTTAAATACCACTTCTGCTAGCTTCGTCTTCCTATTAAGCAGACGATCCAGTGGGCAAAGGACTATAATGCCATAGATCAGAGTCCAGTGAAGAGAAACAGAAGTTAAGATGGGGCATGCCAAGAAGAATTTCAAAATGGAGAAGACGCACATCCATTCCTAGGCTTGAGCGATGTTTAAGTAAAAGCAAACTAAACAGGAAAAGTACTTACTTCCCCTCTTCTCTCTGGTTGACCAACTGCTATTTTTCCCTCAAGCCTCAGCTCAAATATTTTCTCCTTTGTGGTAAAATCTCCTCCACCCCTCCCAGAGGGCCTCTTTCTCTTCTGTAATCCCATCCCCCATACGCTTACTTTCATTAGGGTTTTCACCACATGGCATAAGTTCTTTGATTACATTCCTATCTCCTCCAGTAAACTTGGTACTCCTCACAGTCTCTTTTTTCAGTAAACTTTTTAATTGTAGAATAAATTTACATAAAAATTGCAAAGAGAGTACCGAGAGCTCCCATATATCCCACACCCATTTTAGCAAATCATTAGCAACTTACATTAGTATGGTACCTTTGTAACAATTAATGAGCCGTTACTGACATATTATATAAACTAAAGTCTATACCTTATTCAGATATCCTTGATTTTTACCTAATGTCCTTTTTCTGTTCCAGGATCCCATTCAGGATACCACATTACATTTTTTTTTTTTTTTTTGAGGAAGATTAGCCCTGAGCTAACATCTGCTGCCAATCCTCCTCTTTTGGCTGAGGAAGACTGGCCCTGAGCTAACATCTGTGCCCATCTTCCTCTACTTTATATGTGGGATGCCTACCACAGCATGGCGTCCCAAGCGGTGCCATGTCCACACCTGGGATCCGAACCAACGAACCCCAGGCCACCGAGAAGCGGACCGTGTGAACTTAACCACTGCACCACCGGGCCAGCCCCAAATGTGGAGGATTGGCAGCAGATGTTAGCTCAGGGCTAATCTTCCTCAAAAAAAAATTAAAAAGTAAGTAAATATAAAAGTTAATTGCAAAATGGAATCTGAAACCATGTCAATAAACTTTTCATCCTCAGTTATATTAAAGTCCATTGGTCTATCTTTCATTTTGAATGGATTTTGTAACATCTTGCACTGGTCACTTGGAAAATATTAGTTCACTGTTATGCAGTTCTTCTAAAAGTTGATATATTTCACTATAGAATTTTTTTAAATCACATTGGTTAATATCACCACAAAATTCATCTAAAAAAAAGTCTTTAGGTATTCTTAAACTATCAAGCTCCCAGTGGCAGATATAAGTTTTCCAACATTCTAATTTTTCCATTGAAAGCATAATATGTTCTGTCTAATGATTGCAGGGCTCTCTATTGTTACAGGAACCTCTTTAGTAACAAATACATCACAAAAAGAATAACTCACGGGGGTCGCCAGTGGCGTAGTGGTTAAGTCCTGGCACTCAGCTTCGGCAGCCCAGGGTTTGCTGGTTCAGATCGTAGGCACGATTATCAAGCCATGCTGTAACAGGCGTCCCACATGTAAAATAGAGGAAGATGGGCATGGATATTATTTCAGGGCCAATCTTCCTCAGCAAAAAGAGGAAGATCGGCAGTAGATGTTAGCTCAGGGCTAATCTTCCTAAAAAAAAAAAGTATAACTCACTATGTTTGAATATATTGCAAGACAACATTTGGATGATATATCATAAATGGTATGAATAAAAATGTACCTAATTCTCTTCAGAATTTGTCCATTCTATTGACACAAAGATGATAACTTTAGGGGCCGGCTCCGTGGCCGAGTGGTTAAGTTCGCTCGCTCCGCTTCGGCGGCCCAGGGTTCGGATCCTGGGCGAGGACATGGCACCGCTCGTCTGGCCACGTTGAGGCGGCGTCCCGCATCCCACAACTAGAAGGACCTGCAACTAAGATATACAACTATGTACGGGGGGCGGGGTTTGGGAAATAAAGCAGAAAAAGATTGGCAACAGTTTTTAGCCCAGGTGCCAATCCTTAAAAAAAAAAAAAAGAAGATTGGCAACAGTTGTTAGCCTAGGTGCAAATCTTTAAAAAAAAAAAAAGATAACTTTATAAAACAATATTTAAGCCTAGAAATACAGTACCTCAACCTGAAAGGCAAATTAATCTAAATAGAACAAGTTTGTTAAATTACGGTAAAAATAAAAATACAACCTACCATTAATATGTTTGGGAAGGTGAGTATCAGAGGGACATTGACCCTGCTGCCATCTGGTTTCACTGACCAGGGTAATTGTAGATAAATAGAAAACTTTTTGACCAAGTAGCTCCAAGTAGCAGTCATTCTTTAAAACTAATTTACTATTTATGTGACTCTTTATAATCAAAATCCTTATTATTTCTCAAATTGGGAACGTAGGAGGTGCTTTTCAACACAGGTTTTAGAAGAGAGATCTGAAAATTCTTTTCTTCCAACGCAGCACCTTCCAGGGGCAGATAAAGATAAGGGTATTTTCCATACCTGAGTGCCTTCGCCTCTGTTGCCTCAGAGTTGGCTGATTTTCATCTGGCTTCCTGTCTTCTCTTACCTGTCATGGGAAGGCTTCTCTCTCTTGTCCTTTCCTGTTCATATAGTTGTTTCAACCAATAATTAGATAATTACCTCAGTTATAATAGGAGAGAAAGGGTGTTAGAACTAGGACTTTACAAATTAAAATTAAAAGAACAACTTTAGGGGCCAGCTCTGTGGCCAAGCGGTTAAGTTCGCGCACTCCGCTACGGCAGCCCAGGGTTCGGATCCTGGGCGCAGACATGGCACTGCTCGTCAGGCCACGTTGAGGCAGCGTCCCACATCCCACAACTAGAAGGACCTGCAACTAAGATATACAACTATGTACCGGCTGTTAGCCCAGGTGTCAATCCTTAAAAAAAAAAAAACAACTTTACATGCCTTCTTAAAACCCCTTACTTGTAAATTGACTCTAACTTAATTGCCATGTTACTTCAGTTATGAAAAACTTAAAGGATTAGCTTACTATAAATGTTAAATATTATTTTTATCTTTATAAAAATGTTTAAGAAATCAGTTTGCAGAGTAACATTTATTATATGCACTGTTCTGTTAAGCTGCATACGTGTGTGTATGTGTGTGTTGTGTTTATTGAGAAAGAGAGAGAAGACAGATGCATGAGATCAAGAGCAAGCTTGAACTCTGCTCCAAAAGAATGGTCACTGAAGCAGTAAGAGTGTCTACCTTCAAATGGTGGAATTTGGGATGATATTTGTTAACTTTTTTATATTGTTTAAAATATCTACAATGAACACATATTTATGAAAAGAGAAAAAAAATCAAGTTACTTTTATTGGCCATAGTATAGTTTCTGAAGTTTATTTGATTACCTATCTTACTCTTCGTAGCTTAAAAACATTAAGGAAATTTCCTAAAGTCACCAACCAACAAGTCACACAGCTAGAATCCAAATTCAGGTATACTGACTGCTAAACTGGGATCTTAGTATGTACTTACTGGGTTTTTGCTTCTTAGTTTTTTGTTTTCCTTTACACTGTAAGAGAAAATGCAGCAGAAATTGACTTTGCCAGGACTCTTAAGGAAGCTGAAGTAAGCTCTTTCTGCAAAGTCCCTGGGTTGGCATTTTATGATACCACGGATCTTCTCTTGAAAGACTCATAGAATTGACATTTTCTCCTTGAGATAATATCCTGTTTACCAATTTTCTGTCATTTTCCATAAGCCACAAGACCCTTCATTTGAATCCACCACTGAATCCGTCCACTGAATAGGATGCAAAATAGGGCACCTTAATGGAGGAAAAGGGTGAGAATATTCATTCTTTTTGTCACTGGCTAACAGATTGGCACTAGTCATCAGCAATAGTGAATGTAAAAATTGTGAATGGCAAAAATATGGGTTCTCAGTTTAGTTCTCATCAGGCTACAACTAGTCTTGGCACTGAAGTTCCTTTCCCCTCTTCACCTACTTTATGACTGATACGTGGCAGGCCCTCGTGTTCTGACTCCGAAATTCATAGCAATAGCAAATGATAGTCACCAAGGGCCCTCACCAGCATGATCTGACTAGTGATCCTTCAGAAACATACTGCTAATCAGGAGAACAATGATTGTTTGCATTGGTGATGTCAGAATGAGTAAAGAATCTGAGGTTTTTAGTAAGTTTGCTCAAGTGTTTTGTCTTGCATTCTACCTGTGTGTGCATTTTATATATTTTCCTGTGGTATAATTTATTTCTTTCAGGAAAAAAAAACCTTAACAATATCTTTATAGACACAAAGACATAGTTTTTCACAGAATACATAAATAAATCCTTAAAGCAAGCCGTGAAGGACTTTTCAGATGGTTAAAGTTGTTATATCCCGCATTTAGCCTGTATACATTTACCAAATTCCTATATGCCAGGCACTGAAGTTAGAGAAATGAATAAAACTTTGTCCTCTTTTTTTAAGGAATTTAAGGTCCAGAAAAGCAATACAACCTGATAAATATTATAATCAATGTATTCACAGAGTGTTATGACAGCACAAAGAAGGGCACACCAACAGTCCTTTGGGCAGGGTAGGGAGAGAATAAGGGTTGGAGAATAAAATAATCTATAAGCTGAATAGAAAAAGATAAGTAATTCATATGGTTGACAATGAGGAATAAGGAATGTAATAACAATCCTTTATTTAGGACATTATAGTTCTCAACAACCTTATGTGATAGGTATTTTTATCTACCCAAGTTTTCCTTATCATGTATTATTTTTATCCAAGTTCTTTCCAAATTGGAAAGGAAGAAGCAAAATTATCTCTATTCAAAGATGGCATGATCTTGTATGTGGAAAACCCTAAAGAATACACACACACACACACACACACACACACACACACATACACACACAAACTATTAGAGCTAATAAATAAATTCAGGAAAGTTGCAAGATACAAAATCAACACACAAAAATCACTTGTATTTCTGTATACTAGTAATGAACAATCCAAAAAGGAAATTAAGAAAAAATTCCATTTACAATAGCATCAAAAAGAATAAAGTACTTAGGAATAACTTTAAACAAGGGGACAAAAGACTTGTACATTGAAAACTACAAAATATTACTGAAACAAATTTAAAAAGACATGAATAAATGGAAAGCCATCCCATGTTCATGGATTGGAAGACTTAATATTGTTAAGATGGCGATATTCCCCAAAGTGATCCTCAGATTCCATGTTATCCTATCAAAATCCCAATGGCATTTTTTGCAGCAATGGAAAATTCAATTCTAACATTCATATGGAATTGCAATGGACCCCAAATAGCCAAAACAATCTTGAAAAAGAAGATCAAAGTTAGACAATTCAACTTCCTGACTTCAAAATGTACTACAAAGCCGCAGGAATCAAAACAGTGCACTGCTGGCATAAATAAAGACATACAGATCCATGGAAAATAATTGAGAGCCTACAAATAAACCCATACAGCTATGGTCAATTGGTTTTTGACAAGCACACCATAGCCATTCAAAGGGGAAAGAATAGTCTTTTCAACAAATGGTACTGGAACAACAGTGCATCTACATGAAAAATAATGAAGTTGAATCCCTGCCTCACACCACAAATAAAAATTAACTCTAAATGGAGCAAAGACTTAAGCTAAAACTATAAGACTCTTAGAAGAGAATATATGGCAAATCTCCACGACCTTGGATTTGGCAATGGTTTCTAAAATATGACACCAAGAGCACAAGCAACAAAGGAAAAGTTAGATAGGGGCCGGCCCGGTGGCGCAGCGGTTAAGTGCACACATTCCGCTTCTCGGCAGCCCGGGGTTCACTAGTTTAGATCCCAGGTGCGGACATGGCACCGCTTGGCAAGCCATGCTGTGGTAGGCGTCCCACATATAAAGTAGAGGAAGATGGGCACAGATGTTAGCTCAGGGCCAGGCTTCCTCAGCAAAAAGAGGAGGACTGGCAGTAGTTAGCTCAGGGCTAATCTTCCTCAAAAAAAAAGAAAGAGAAAAAGAAAAGTTAGATAAATTGGACTTCATCAAAATTAAAAAACTTTCTGCATTAGAAAATGAAATCAAGAGAGTAAAGAGACAGTCCACAGAATGGGAGAAAATATTTGCAAGTCATATCTGGTAAAACTTTCATATCCAGAATATATAAAGATTTCCTACAACTCAACAACAAAAAGACTAACAACTCAATTTAAAAATAAGCAAAGAATTGAATAGACATTTCTCCAAAGAAGATATTAAAATATCCAAAAACACATGAAAAGATGTCATTAGTCATTAGGATAATACAAATCAAAACTACAATGAGATACCACTTCGCCCACATTAGGATGGTCATAGTAATAAAAACCAGAAAATAGGAATGTAGAGAAAGCAGAACCTATATGCATTGATGGTTGGAAGGTAAAACAGTGTAGCTGCTGTGGAAAACAGTTTGGTGTTTTCTCAAAATGTTAAACATAGAGTTATAATATGACTCAACAATTCCACTCCTGGGTATATAACCAAAATAACTGAAAACAGGGACTCAAACAAATGCTTGTAGTCCAATGTTCACTTTAGGGTTATTCACAATAGCCAAAAGGTGGAAATAACCCAAGTGTCCATCAACAGATGAATGGATAAACAAAATGTGGTATATCCATACAATGGAATAGTTTTCAGCCATAAAAAGGAATGCAGTTTTGATATATGCTACAATATGGATGAACCTTGAAAACATTATGCTTAGTGAAATAAATCAGATACAAAAGGATAAATATTGTATGATTCCACTTATATGAGGTACCTACAGTAGTCAAATTCATAGAGACAAAAGATAGAATGGTGATTAGTAGGGTCTGTGGGGAGAGAGAAATGGAGAGTTATTTCTTAGTGGGTACAGAGTTTCTATTTGGAATGATGAAAAAATCTGGATAATGGTGATGGTTGAGTAATACTGTGAATGTATTTAACGCCACTAAATTGCACAATTAAAATTATGAAAATGGTAAATATTATGTTAAATGTATTTTACCACAATCAAAAAAATTCAAACAATAGGAGAAAAAGAAATGAAAGTCAACAATAGAAAGCCAGCTTTACCCTACCTTCTTTTTGTAGAAAATCTACTTGGTAATCAACATCAATTGAAAAGTACTTTCGGATCTTCTCATGTTTTTGTCCTCCTTAGGGGCTTCAGAATTTCTTGCTCTCTTTCTGCATACTGATACAAACCCTTACCCACTTTTCAAAAGCAAATGTGTAATGTAAAACATTTATACTCCAGATGAACTCAGGAGTTTTTGTAAACTTCCAGGTGAAGGGATTGCTACATTACTCCTTAGGCTCTTCAAGCGGCAACAGTATTTCAGTGGGTTGACTCTGCTCATGTAAAGTTGCACATCGAAATCTATCACTTTTTCATTGGTTCTCCAAACTTCCTTGTAGCTGAAAGAATAAAAGGATAAATGAAATGATCATAAACCACTCAAGTTTTCTGACTTTTTTCAGTGATGCAGGTGTGTCTTCCTTTTATTCCACATCAATTCAACAAATAACAATTAACTTGGCTATTGAAAGATTTTGTGGCAGGCGTTGAATGAGAGACACACAAAGTTGTCTAACATGTGGTTCTTGCCTTCCAGGGACTAGCAATCTTGAATCTTGAGTTCAGCAAACTTCAGGTCAAATCCACCAGCTGCCTGTTTTTGTACAACTCACAAGCTAAGGATAGTATTTCACAATTTTATATGGTTAAAAAAATAAAAACAGGGCCAGCTCCGTGGCCAAGTGGTTGAGTCCGCGCACTCCACTTTCATGGCCCAGGGTATCGCCGGTTCAGATACTGGGTGTGGACATGGCACCACTCATCAGGCTGTGCTGAGGCGGCGTCCTACATAGCAAAACTAGAAGGACCCATGACTAAAAATACAAGCTATGCACCAGGGGCCTTTGGGGAGAAAAAGGAAAAATAAAATCTTTAAAAATCTTTAAAAAAACAGAAAAAGAAGAAGAAGAAAAAGAAGAGTATTTTGTGAAGTGAAAATTATGTGAAATTCTAATTTCAGTGTTCAAAAGTCAAGTTTCATTAGAATATGGCTATACTAATTCATTTGTGGATTGATTATGACTGCTTTCATGCTGCAACAGCAGAGCTGAGTAGTTATGACAGAGACCAGATAGTCCACACAGCCTAAATTATTTACTCTCTGACCATTTACAGAAAAGTTTGCCATCCTCTGATGGAGAAAGTGAAGTGAAATGCATATGGAAATAAGAGCAAACTGAGGCGGGATGGGGGTAAACCCCATGTGAGTGGCACCCACCCAGCGCGGAGTGCCGGCAGACTGCAATGGAGAGCTGGGTGATCAAAGAAGGCATCATGAAAGAAGCTGCTTCCAGACTGGTCCTTGAAGGACAGCAAGGGTTTCAATAAGCAACAATTCAGAAAATTCTAAACAAAGGAAAGAGTTTGCACAGAGAAAGGAGAAGGAAAAGTATAAGCCAGAAAAGACTTTGGGGATAAAACACCCCAACTTTATAATCAAGTAATTATTGGGAGCAAAAACTGTGAATAGCCAGTAGTTGCTCCCTCTTTATTACATGCTACAAATCATTAATGATCACAGACATCAAATTTTAAATATGGTAGCATTTTAATTCTTACTCAACTCTCTCATCTGGAATTCAGTGCATTGCAAGAACTGTTAAAGCAAAGTGTGTTAAAAAATTGTGGAATCTGAGAGAGAAGATTCATTTGGATTGGACTGGTCAATAGCCACACTACTGGTGATTTGAATAAGATGGACATGAACTTGTATGGTTCTATTCTTCAGATGTGTCACTCTACCCAAAAAATGCCCCAGCATTTTGTAACTGTATTTTAATATGTCAAGTCTACATCTGCATGTCTGGTGGCTTAAAAGTCAGTTAATCAAAATGTGCTAGTCCCCAGAATTCCTGTACGATTGCCAAAGTAGATGAACTGTGTCAGTAATCCAAAGGTCCTGAGCCCGCTGGATTGATGGTCACTAAGTAGTGAATTTTTTACCCCTTTGCCAATGTGTTTTCTTTCTTAGGAATCTTTCCAGAAAACCATCTCTTAGGAAAAAGCAAAGTTCCAACCTTCGGACCTTAAGATGATTCAGGTAACTGTTTTACTTGATAAACCATGGGGAAGGTTAGAAAAGGAAATGTTTAGCTCTTGCTGCTGCCTTTGTACACATTCGAAGTGTAAGCGGCTTCATGGACAAGCTTGGCTGGGAAGCACTGCCAATCCCGGGGCTAGTAGCACTTCTCAGGGAAGCCTTGCTGGTGTTACAGAAAGAGGTTATTTTCAGCGAGTTCCCCTAGATGGTCCCAATAATAAAATAAAGCTAATGAGTCTATTACAGGCAACTTTCACCACAAAGGCTATATTGCCTGAGTTCAAATCTCAACTCTACTCAGTTCTTATTGATGGCTCCAGTATATGAGTCCTCTAGAAAACTGAGATGCCTCCTCTTCTCTTCCTGTCAAAGAGTCCTGGGTCCACTCTGTTAATGGCCGCATATTTTTCACTGTATAGCATAAACTTCCGTTTCCATGAACCCCCTTTTCTTACCACCATTCATCAGACCCCACTGAGATCCTTTACGAGATGTTAATGACTTCAGCCTCAGAAAAGGCCTTCTCTTAATTTGCAAGAAGGATAAAAACGCTAGAACTCTATTATCAGAGGTATCTATTACTGGATAGTCAAGCTAGAGACCACCTGAACTGTATTATATTTACAACTGAGGTCCCCACAGCTGAGAGTGGGGCCACAGATAACCTTAGATCTTCCAAGGGTCCCCAAAGATCTGAAAGCCCTTGTTGACTAAAGATATTCCTCTAACTCAAGAACTGGGTATATGACTATTAGCATAAGAATCAGTGACAAAAGCCATTAACATTTACTACTCAAGAAGTCTCATAAAAACAAAGTTAAACAGGCAGGGAGTGGTGGCCAGAGCTTGTTGTTGAAGAATTATCTGTGAAAAGTCAGCTCTTTCAAAGGAGCTTCATTAAAGACTGAAGTTTTGTGCTATCAAAGATCTGATATAGTGTCTAATTTCAAACATCTTCAGTGAAATGGTTTGTTTTGTTTTTTGACTTACGAAATGTCGAGATCAACTGGGGTCAATGGATTCATTTCAATGATAAGAGAAGCTCCTGAAAAGCAGTCTCACTTGCTTTGAAAGCTTTCTAGTACTGCACCAGAGTCGATTACAAATGACTAATTTGTGTCTTTTGGGCTGCTGAGGATTCATTAAGAAAAAGGATGCTATATTCTCTTTTTCCATTCAAGATATACAGCCAGGTCTTCATGTTTGAGTTTTGGGTTCCTTTGCCCCAGGAGAGATCGAAGTGTTTTGTGTGTTTTGTAAACTTTGTTTTGGGAAGGCTTAGTCCATGGAAGAAAATGATATGAAAGCTTCTACACCTTCAAGGAAAGGAGAGGGCTCCCTTGGACTCCCAAGTATTGCTGGATCCCTGCAAGACTGGGAGAAGAGAGGGGCAGGGCTCTATTAGGAAGGCTAGCCTCCACTAGGTTCCCTCCAGTGCCCTGGATTTGACGGAGGGGCTGGGCACAGGGATGCCTGTGGAGGACAAGAGCCTTGGGAATAATTATGAGGCTCTCCATGGCCAAGCCTGCAGAAATTAGAGAGGACCTCTGTGAAGGATTTCTCTGTGTTCTATCTGGAGCCAAACACTGAAGGACCAGTATGTGACAGGGACATCACGGAGCAAGAGGAGTGGATTAATAATGGTGACCACTGTAGTTCAAAGTCCCAGCCCTCTCCATCCTGTCCATAAGGCCAGGGTTCTTGTGCATTCCAATGGCAGGTGAGTGATTTATATTCAATTGTTTATTGACCTTGGCAAACAGGAATTCAGAAATAGATTCAATTTTATTTCAAAAATCAAAACAATGCGACAAGTTGTTATGGAAAAATTCATATCTGTTATGGATTCATTTACTCACCCATAAAGTAGGAATAATAATAACATCCATCTCAGAAGTTATTGGCTGACCAAATGAGATATACTGTGTAAGGTATGAAGTGCACTTCAAATGTTTCTTGCACTGTTACAGCTATCCGTGGACATGTTTAGCATAGACTTTTCTTCCCTTGCTGGAGAGTTGAGAGAGTTGACTAACCACTTGCCCTGTCACCTCTCTCCTTTGTACTTAAATAAGTGAACCGGTTCATTGCAACTAGCAGAAATAGTTCTATGGATGTCAGGAATAGGAGATTAGTACTCCAGAGATAGACCTATGGCCAGGTTCTGCTCTTTTGAGAGTTATCTTCCTTTCTACCTTCTAACACCCAGTGCTAACAGAAGGCCATGGAGCAGAAGCTCATACTGATGTCCAGTCTCCACCCCAGACCAATTAAATCAGTCTCTGGGAGTAGAGACGGGGCATTGCTAATTTTTAAAATCTCCCAAGTGATTCTAATGTGCAGCCAGATGGGGAACCCTGCCCTTGGGGATGCTATTGCTTAGACAATATTAAGAACTTTATAGATCTGTGCAGACGAGATAATTAAAGGAAGGGTTTGAAGGAGGTTGAATTTTTGGTCAATTATTGTAAGATTCCTGCTGGCCTTGTTAGGACTGTCTTTTGTAAAGTATGTACCTATGAAAGGGTTTTCTAGGTCAAGTCTATTTTTCCAGGCAAGGGAAATTGATTTAACCCTTTTCTGCACACAAAAAAGAAAAGATTCTTAATCCTTCTCTGTGTTTTTCTTCTCTTTTTTTTTTTTTTAACATTTCTCTTCATATCCACTCTAGAAACGACATCTGAAGTTACAGTGACTTTTAAGCATGTCTATGGTGAACACAGAAATCTGGCCAAACAAGGTAGGAAACTTTGTTCAGCTTGAAAGTCACCACTGGGACTCTCTTGGAAGAATTCTATTGAAGGGGAAATGGTTTAAAATTCTGACTTGGAGGGACTGGCCCTGTGGCTAAGTGGTTAAAGTTCCATGTGCTCCGCTTCAGCTGCCTCCGTTCGAGGTTTCGGATCCCGGGTGTGGACCTACTCCACTCATTAGCCATGCTTGGAGGCATCCCACACACAAAAAGTAGAGGAAGATTGGTGCAGATGTTAGCTCAGGGCTAATCTTTCTCAAGCCAAAACAGAGGAGGATTGCCAAGGAATGTTAGCTCAGGGCAAATCTGCCTCACAAAAATAAATAAATAAATAAAATTCTGACTTGGAGACTAAGGGGGAAATCAGACAATATAGATCATATTTAGATGAGTGTCTAAAATATGCAAATGTACCACTCTTCTTGGAATTTTAGTAAATGTTCTGTAAACGATTTCTTAAAAGTCGCTAGGGGATTTTTTGATTCGCAAAACTTTTTGTATGTGAATAATCACTCTCTAATATCCCCTGCAACAGCCCTGCGAGGGAGATGTTCTCAGCTCCACCTAACACAAAACAAAGCAGCTTAAGAACATTTAAGCAATTTGCCCCAAGTTCCAAGACCTAGGAAACGGCAGAGCAGGGATTGGAGACCGTATCTGTCTGAACATAGTCAAGAGTCTAGTCTACGAAGCTCTAGCTGGGGTCATTCTAGCTTTCTGTACAACAGCACCAAAAATCTTTTGCTTCCTTCAAAGTCTTATCTAGCCCAACCCAATTCCTCCCTCAAACAGGGGTCCCAAACTCAAAGGCCTACAGAGCCCAGGCTGGTAAGGCAAATGAGTTAATATGGGTGTTATTTAAGAAAAAACCCAGGGGCCAGCCCACTGGCACAGTGGTTAAGTTTGCACGTTCCACTTCGGCAGCCCAGGGTTCGCGGGCTCGGATCCCGGGGGTGGACATGGCACTGCTTGGCAAACCATGCTGCAGCAGGCATCCCACATATAAAGTAGAGGAAGGTGGGCACGGATGTGAGCTCAGGGTCAGTCTTCCTCAGCAAAAAGAGGAGGATTGGCAGCAGTTAGCTCAGGGCTAATCTTCCTCAAAAAAAAAAAAGAAAAGAAAAACCCCACACGTTCTACAGTGTATAACTTAGCTACTGCTCAGCTTCAGCCAATTATTGTCCTGAGAGAAGTGAGTCCTAGTATTACCGACCCCTCATTTTGTAACAGAAACAAGAAATCTGGATTTTTGTGAGAAACACCCCAATTTTCAAATGTTGACAATAAACGTACTTGTTTTTAAAAGAACACTACATGGGACAACACTGAGCAGGCTAAACTAAGTGAGCCACAGTTTGGGGAGAAAAGGGAGACTCAATCAATATTCTTGTCTTTTGATCACTGTTAAACATTAGTTGATTTAGGTACAAATAAATGACTTCCTAGACAACACAATAAGAGAAAGGAATAATACCCACAAGTCAGTGGTAGGAAAAAAATAGTCAGCTCATTAGTTAATCAAAGTCTCACTTATACATATACCATGACAATAAGCTTTGGTGAACTTAAATCAGATTTCATTCCTTGACAACAAGGGTAAATGTATAAACATGCTGTGTACCAACTACTGAAAATATACATGTTATATGAAATTTATGCATATCTCCTCTGACAGAAAATTCATTGGAGTAAATTTAAACTAAATCAAAATCAACTAATTCCTTTATGGCAAAAGCTCTCTTATCTGCAGCCAGCCAGGGAAGCATTATCAGGTTTGGAGGTGGTTTTTGTTTTCCCCAAGGAGTGACAACTTAAATGAGAAGCCCTCAGGTTGAATTACAGCAAAAAGAAAAAAAATTCCTATTTTCTAAAATCTTTCTTTCACACTGACTCTCAGATCTCTGAACTAGAGATAGTGCTGGAATGTGGATGCAGACGGGAGTAGTGGTGCCGGACTCTTTTCAATGAATGTGCTTCTGAGCACACTGCTTTTTAAAGAAGTTTCCCAACATCACTCAGAGGAAAAAATATTTATTTAATCTCTGGGCCTCAAAATAAGTATTGAACCAATATTTGTTGCTCCATTTCATTTACACCAGCCATTCACATTAGTAACTATAGCATTTTTCATTTGTCTCTTTGTTTTTGTTTTCTCCTCTTAGCTACACACAATTTTTTTTTTAAGATTTTTTTTTAATTTTTTTCCTTTTCCTCCCCAAAGCCCCCAGGTACATAGTTGTATATTCTTAGTTGTGGGTCCTTCTAGTTGTGGTACACACAATTTTTTAAATAGTGGCTGTGTTTGAAGCTTTGTAATTTGAATTATTTTGAATGCATCATTGCATTTGTAAAGACACAGCTTCCAAATAACATGTACTGCAAGATTGAAAGATCAAAACAGTGAAAGTACAGAACAAAATAAGTCTCAGAGACCCATTTTCTCTTTGAGTTTACATCTAGTACAATGATTTCATTCTCAAGTTGAGGAAGAATCACACCCCTTCTATCCAAATGCAACTTTGAAAGTCATTATTTCTTGTAATGCCCAACATGCAGCTTGATACATAATAAGTAGACCATACGTGGAATTGCTGAACTATAGGGGAAAGATTTTGTAAAATAAATGTTAAACAGCATTAAGTCAAAATGTTTGCTGTTTGAAATTCTGTCTGTTTTTGTTTACTCATGGGTGTCTTTGGTATAGCTTGAGATGCACAGGGCTGAGACCTAGGAGTTTCAACACACCTTTAGGAGGGAGCCAGAGAGTATGCTAAGTGAGATAAGCCAGACAGAGAAAGACAAATACTGCATGGTATCACTTATATGTGGAATCTAAAAAAAGAGGCGAACTCACAAAAACAGAGAGTAGAAAAGTGGTTGCCAGGGGCTGCAGGGGTGGGGGAAATAGGGAGAAGTTGGTAAAAGAGTACAAACTTTCAGTTATAAGATTAATAAGGTCTGAGGATCTAACGTAAAGCGTGGTGACCATAGTTGATAACACTGTATTGTGTAACTGAAATTTGCTAAGAGAATAGAATTTAAATGTTCTCACCAAAAAAACAAAAAAAGAAATACGTGAGGTGATGGATTGTTTAATTACCTTGATGGTAGGCATCCTTTCACAATGTATGCATATATCAAATCATCACATTGTACAGTTTAAATATCTTGCAATTTTACTTGTCAATTACACCTCAATAAAGCTGGGGAAAAAAGATTGGGAGCCAAAGGTAGTAAATGACTATATGAATGAAATTAAAATGTTGACAAGGGGACTGGCCCCATGGCCAAGTAATTAAGTTCACGTGCTCTGCTTCAGGGGCCAGGGTTTCGCTGGTTAGGATCCTGGGCGCGGACATGGCACCGCTCATTAGGCGAGGCTGAGGCAGCGTCCCACATGTCACAACCAGAAGGACCCACAACTAGAACATACAACTATGTACTGGGGGGACTTTGGAGAGAAGAAAAAGAAAAACAAATGTTGACAAGGATCTTGCCATTTCTGAATGTTTCAAACTATGTAAGGAGAGCATTTTTCATTGCTAAATTTGACATATGTATTTTAAAAATTAACATTCTGGGGCCGGTGGCACAGTGGTTAAGTGTGCACATTCTGCTTTGGCAGCCCAGGGTTTGCTGGTTCGGATCCCGGGGGTGGACATGGCAGTGCTTGGCAAGCCATGCTGTGGCAGATGTCCCACATATAAAGTAGAGGGCCAGTCTTCCTCAGCAAAAAGAGGAGGACTGGCAGCAGATGTTAGCTCAGGGCTAATCTTCCTCAAAAAAAAAAAAATTTAACATTTTTCTTATTTCATCCAGAAAAGGGAAAGCGAAATTGAAGGAATTTCCCCTACATTTCAAAAGGATTTTTTAGCAACTTTGGATACAAAGAAAAAGAGCAGCTTCATATGATGAGTTATCATATTAAAAAAAAAAAAAGGTAGCTAATGAATGGGAATACAGAGACAACTATCACTATATTTCTAGAAAGCTGATAGTTATTTTACATAGAAAATGGTCTAGGTTTTCTACAATTAATTTAGATTTAAGAAGTCCAGAAAGCTGCAAGAATTGCACTTTCTCTGGTGGGCCTATAAGAATGCCGTATTTTCCATAGTGATGCCTTAATTAGAACTTTTAAAGGCGAAAATCGTGGCAAAAGATCAAAGAATGAGAAATAGGTGCCAGTTCTACATCAACAGCTCTCAGCCACCTCCTCCTCCTATTTCTTGATAAAAACCCATTAATTCCCACTCCCTTCTGTGCTAACATTCATTTCAAGAGAAATATGCTCGGACCTGACTTGCACATGCCTTTCACACAGAGGAGCAGAAGTGTAGAAACAGGCAGAACATCTGAAATAGCTCTGCTCCACTCATGGCTGCGCATCTGGCCCTCTGCCCCTCCTCCACCCATGGACAACGTCCTTGCAGGGCCTGGAGGAGGAATTATCAGCCCCTTTACTGCCTGAGGTGGAAAGATCAGATAAGGGCACATGAAAAGGTTATACAGTGGCCAAACAGGAGACAAGCATTTCTAACTCTGGGCTCATAGCAGTAATCAGAAACCTACAAACCCCTATATTTTTCCACACAATTTGGGCAAAAGAGGTAGATTTTTATCTGTGACATTTCTTAAATAAATTAGCTTATTTTGGTGAAACTGGACTTCCAGGAAATGAGGAAAGGACAAAGGTGGAGGATTAAATATGACCATTCTAAAATGTGAACCTCTGCCCTATCACTACCTGTTTCAATTCTTACTTTAATGTGGGTAAAACATAGCCCCTCAAACTCTTAATGTATAGATGGCACCTAGCCAATCTATATCCTTCTAAGTAAACTTTTTAAGTTAAAGAATAAAATATATATATAATCAATATACAAGTCATTAAGTATGTAGTTAGATGAATTTTTCATAAATTAATCCATGTAGTCAGCACCAGATCAGGAAAGAAAACCTTACCGACATCCTGGAAACTCCCCCTCATGACCCTTTGGGTGACTCTCTTCCCCTAAGGGTAACTGCTATTCTGACATCTAACCAGATAGGTTCATTTTAGGAAGTATCTATTTTAATGCCATTGATCTGGGTCTTTTTAAATAGTACTTGGCTCCAGATAAAATCTGCAGATATGTATTGGACCAACCCAGCTATCCCAAGCACCCATTGTTTGACTACGCAGCTATGCTGAGTACTACACAATAAACATCATTTTGGAACAAAAGACCCCAGATTTAGTCCCTGCTCTGCCACTAATTAGTTGTAAGATCTAGAGGGAGTAACATCTCCATTTAACATTTCCTTAAATTTCTTTTTCTAAAGTAAGTACATTTAACTAGAAAAGGTATAAGTTCTCTTCTGAAAGAATATACTTATCAAAATGGAAATATTAAGAATATATACTTTCAACTATGTATCATTTTCAAGTATATATATAATTGTATTTCAAATATAATTTCATATTCATATGAATATATTCAATCATATATAAAGACATCATTCAATTATATATATATAATTTATAGTTTTATACTGTATAAATACATAGTTTTATGAAATATTGTGCCTATTTACCTTCCTTCAAATACAAATATTTATTACAGCATTATGACATTATGTATGCAGTAATAAGAGCATAGCTGGGGTCCCTGCCTTCCTACTGTTTTCAGTCTTGCTCTGTCTAACTTAAAGAAATTAAATAGTGATTAATAGTGGAGAGAGAGAACCATGGGACTAAATACATATGGGTCATTAGATGACATTTCTTCCCGAAGAGACACAGAATTCAAGGAAATAGAGGATCTCTATGTAGAACTCTAACGTAGAGGAAGGTTTATCTGTAGTGTCCCAAGCCTGAACAATCTTTGCTTTTCCTCTACTCAGTGGGAACTCTTTCTCTTCCCCAAAGTGCCCTTCTCGCTCCCTATCAAAAACTGTTATTAAGATTAGTTTATTCTCCTTAATGTGTAAATGGTTGCCAAGGCTGAATGTTCTCTTTCACAGAAGTTTTTACACTTACGAAGACATTTTGATTTTAAGGAGCGAATTTCTAGCTACAGAATTTCATGTATCAGAATGTCAGGAGGACAAGATCTCTTTTAGACAAGGAACAACTAAAATCACCCTATTCATGTACCCACTGAAGCAACCTTGTCTCCTAATGCTAGTGGCCACTATTTATTGAGTGCTTACAATGGGCCAACATTGTGCCAAGCTCTTTACATAGATCATCTCTTTTATTTCCACAGGTAGTACCGTTATTATCAGTTTTATTTCACAGATGAAAAAACCATTAGTCCTTAGCCCAAGGGCATACAAGAGATGGCACTAAATCCCCTATTTGCCTTTCTGAAAGGCTAGTCAGACCCTGGGTTTGGCACCAGTTACCAGGCAAAGGCAAAAGTAGAAACTGGAGGCCAAAGTCTTCCAGAGCAGCTCCAGGAAGGGAACTCATTCTTCCGGAACATTGGTGGTGGAGGCCTGAGAGGCAAGGAAACACAACTATTCTTTCTTGTGCTGCTGGCACCTCCGGCCCTCCTCCTTTGCGTTGGACGCTTTCAGAAGCTGCATTAACGCTTTCAAGGCCCTGATAAGTTAAACAGCAGCAAGGTTCTAAAGGTGCATTGAAATACTGCTCCAGAAATCCTACAGATCAACCTACCGGGCTGCCCTAACTTAAAGTCATTCCTGACCAAGGTGTTATGGTAGCTTCTGAGGCCAAAGGGACATCAGCACAAATCAACAGCAGCGTCTGAACATGCTAACAGGGCATAATACATCCAACACTCACCTCTAGACACAAGCGTCAACTGTTTCTCCTACCTCTCAGAAGGCAGTGCTGCAGAGTCACTCCAAAGGGGCCTGCTTTATACAATTTGTAGAATTATAAAGGGCCATTTACTAACCAAAGGGTCTAAATACTGCGCTGACAAAGAGAACACAGCTTAGTAACAGGTATCCCCCAGCACTGAACCCACAGGGTATCTCTAATGATTTCAAGGGATAGGAAGAAATACTCTAAAAGTGCTCAAAACCAAATAAACTCAAAACCTAGATAGACAGCTTCCCATAGTGCTTGGGATGGGAGGGGATGTTGAAACTCAGCAGCAGAGTCCAGCAACTCCAAAAGGTTAGGAATCATTGGCAACCCGTTGAAGCTATATCTCAACACATGATGATTGCATTGGTTTTAGAAAGATTACTGGCATTTTCCCAGAATAGTTTCAATGTCAGTGCAACATAATGGAAGGGTAAATTTGGGGCCACAGCAACCCACAATCAGAGACTCATTTGGGGCAGCCTTGTTTATAGGATGACATTTAAGTCTCAAACTACTAAATTCGAAGAAATGAAAATATGCTCAATCCAGTTCAATAGCTCAGAAAGTAATGAAATAAACCTGCATTATTTTAATCCAAATGACAGGTTTTTAAAAAATGTTATTTGCAAATATCCAGTTTTATCTAATTTTATGGTGTGCTCTCTTATGGACCCTTACAATGCTATGGTGTGTCTTAGGGGCCATGTTATGGCTGTGGCTTGGCTTAAGTGGACCACCAACTTCTAAGGAGATTTATCAGGGAGTGTAAGATAAACAGAAGTCAGAGGTATGTTCAGGATTGTTGGAGGGGTTTGGAAGGAGGAGGAGGAAAAAGGGCATCAAAGACTTGCAGACCATCAGAGGTGAGCATGTCCAACTTCTCTGCGTTCCATTTCCCCTAATCTAGATTGGCATGTCTGACCAAATTCTTGCCTCCGGTGCCACTTTTAAAATCCTAAGAGATGAGAACATCAGAGCACTATTTATTATCTTCAAAAACACATGGTCTCAACTCAGTCTAAGGCAGATCTGTATTGACTGATATGAAGCAACTTCCAAAATATATTATTAAATGTAAAAAAAATAATAAAAGTTTAAGAATGGCATGCATACTGTGCAATTTGTATATAAAAAAGGGAGAAGATATGTATACATAAGTGTTTGTATATACATAGAGTTTATCTAGATTCTAGAAGGATACATTAGAAAGAGGTAAAGATAAAGGTATCATGGAGCTGAGATGTCCCCCTACACTACACACCTTTTGTATTTGTACCTTTTTCTCAGTTTCAAAGGTAATCATGAAATAAAATGCACCATTTCACTAAGAGAGCCATATTTTCCAGGCCAATATTTGACTCCTGGGACCTTGAAATTTTACATAGTCAGAGAGTACTGTGCAGAAATGAAATCATCCAGTGACGTCTTTACGCAGCCGCTCAAGCTTCACCCAAGAAGTGTAAAAGTGCAAATGTCAGTCCATTTTTGTTAAAGCTGCTTCTTTTGCTGCTGTTTTTAGCCCTTCTTTTTCTCCTCAGATTTTCTGAAGATGAAAATCTTCACGGTGCTGAAAGAGAAATCACAAAGACTTTAAAAGAGCAAATGAGTTATTATGTTAGCTGTTAAATAAAATCGTTCCCCTAACTCTCCGGAGAGAGAATTACAAAGAAAAGCTGAAGTCATTTAAGATTTATTTCCCTTTCCTTAACTACTTGTGAATATGGATCAAGATTGACACCCAGTGGCCAAATTCAATCCTTTTTTTCACTGAAATTCCCTTTCTGTGTGATTAGCTATTTTCTAAAATTTCCCTTCATCTGTTTTAGATTGAAAATATTACTTAAATTTATGACTTGTTTACTGAAAGTGAATTGTATCTTATAAAGCCAGGTTAAATCAGTAAGTCTCGTTTCATACATAAGTGATGGGTTTATTTCTACATCCTCTTTGTCTGCATTTTTTACCTAAAATTAAAAAGCAATTTGCCTTCGGTTAACAAAACAATGTATTCAATTTCTAGTAAAACTAATGGAACAAATTGGAATTATGTAGCAAACCTAATTAGACAACAAAATAATTTATATCGTTAATTTCTCCTATTTCAAATAGCAAAATTACCTATTTCTGATAAGTTACTTCTAATAATTTAACATTTAATAATTTTGAAAACTTGAGGGTGATATAATTGTTCATGAAATATGCTAATTAGAGAACCCTATCAGAGTTTAATTTTACCTCTATTTAAAGAGAAGGAGGAAAAAAGGCACAAAATGTATAATTTTGTCGAACGACCTCTTATATGAGCACATTGGAAGTTTTGTGATGAGGTTTAAATGAAATATATTGTGGCATCCATTTTAATGGTTCTAAAGAAGAGAAAGAAATCTTTTGATGAAATTAATATTTTGGCAAATACATCTCATAAGTTTAACACAGAATACCAAACAAGAAAGTAGTGAATTTAAGAGTCGGAAAGATCAAAGTCCAAATTCTAACTAGATAATCTTGGGCAAGCCTCAGCATTTTACTAAATTTCAATTCCTTTGTCTATAAAATGGAGCTATTAAGCCTGCCTTGCAGGGCCATTGTGAGGATTTAATAAGATGCAAACTTAACATGCTTATCATGGTACCTGGCACATAATGATATAAACAGTAGCTATTATTATTATCAGAACACCAAAAAAAGCAAAGTTATGAAAGTCAACCCACATGAAGCAGACATCTCTTCTTTTTTTTTTTTTTTTTTTTTGAGGAAGATTAGCCCTGAGCTAACATCTGCTGCCAATCCTCCTCTTTTGGCTGAGGAAGACTGGCCCTGAGCTAACATCCGTGCCCATCTTCCTCTACTTTATATGTGGGACGCCTATCACAGCATGGCTTGCCAAGCGGTGCCGTGTCCACCCTTGGGATCCAGGCCGCTGAAGTGGAACGTGTGCACTTAACCACTGCACCACCAGGCCGGCCCCAGACATCTCCTCTTGAATCAACTTTCTAGTATCTGCTTTGATGTAGGAGAACAGTGGCCCCCGACAATCAAAAGTACAAATAGTCTAAGAAATCCAATAATCCAAATAAAACCTTTTACAACTGGGTTTCTATCATACAATATTTTTTATGGCTTCTTTACTTTCACAATCATTCTTTAATCAAAAAATTAAAATTAAATTGAAAATCAGGGCTCTCCAAACGTTTTGCTTTTTAGGAAAAAAACAAGATTAGTGCTTACCCCACAAATCTCCACATATGATGTATAGCAATTAATTTATTCATAAATCATATACATACTATTACACTATTTATTATAAAATACGCCCCCAAAATAGAAATTTTTAAAGTCTGAGATAAACATAAATCCAAGTGGAGACATTCTTTTCTGTTCCCCAGTGAAGTATCTTGCCCATGCCTGAGGGGGTACCCCTCACTCTGGAGGCCAACACCCTAACAGTTCTCTGACTTCTCACCAAGAAGAGGAAGAGAGACAAACTCACTAGTGATCTGGGAGCAGTGGAACCAGCAAGGGCTTTGAGGACCCCAATCCTGCATTGAAAACGCTCTCCCATTTATGGCTGGTGTAGCCTCAGGCAAGTCTCTGCATCTCTGAGCCTCAGGGTCTTCTTTCAAAGGAGAGTGATTATACCTACAAATGATACTGTCTGGAAAACACAGTGCTTGGAGCACAGTATCGTGAGTACTCAGAGCTGAAAGAAGCTTTCTAAGGTCACTTAGGACACTAGGCTAGAATGACGCGGTCTCCCAGATTTTTCAAAAGGCCAGGAGACTTATCCACAGCCACATAGCTGGCTGCAGACAGATCCATAGCACATCCTGTTCTCTTCACTGAGC